>NC_140988.1:140208612-140741870 GCF_052327205.1 Somniosus microcephalus | reverse complement strand
AATGGAATCAAGATGGCTGACACTCACCTCGGTTCAGAACGATAAGGCCCACCCACACACGCACCGATTGGTCGACGGTGAGGTCACCGAAGCGTAGGATTGGTCAATCATCCCCTCACTCGACCGTAGGAGGGCCCGGTCGCACGCGCCAGTAAGCCGCCGTACGATTGGTCGACCTCGATGTCACTCTATCGCTAATGAGATGCTAATGAGCGGAATGTTGAACGTTTTTTTGGATACCGCGGCGTGATTTTTGTCCGGCCGAAACGTAAATACGCCTATGACCGGTCCGTAATCGTAAGCTTTCTTTTGACGTGACGCGCGTGTAGGTACGCTCTATAACTTTCGAACGTATAGAGAACGGACAGACAGACAGACAGACAGACAGACAGACAGAAGAGGTCTTTATATATATAGATATATAGATGTCTGTCAGAAGCCAATCCCAACGGTTTCTTACAAGAAATTTTTATTTGCTTTCAGATGATATGTTTTTATCCAAATTCCAAATGTGACAGATTTAATTTGCTTTTGTTGTAATAAAGATAAGAACATAAGATTAGGATCAGGAGTAGGCCATACGGCCCCTCGAGCCTGCTCCACCATTCAATAAGATCATGGCTGACCTTCAACCTCAACTCCACATTCCGCCCGATCCCCATATACCTTGATTCCCCTAGAGTCCAAATGGTTTGAACTAATTCATTGCCCATATCATATTGGCCTTTTGCATGTTGCATCCCAGAGCTTGTAACCTGCTGAAGACTAAGAACTCATTGTTTCAAATGACTTGGCTTACAGTATACAATAAGTAAATGTTGACACAGTTATGCATATGGCGCATGTCACAGAAGCTTATTAGATGGAGCAAACTATCATTTTCCAAGAAGGAAACACCTTTTCATTTTTCTCCTTCTTCACAATTTTTTCCACCAGTTTTCTTCCTTCCCCTTCTCCCCTGAAGATGCTGACTCCTTGCTGTGCAGTTCTAGAGACGCACTGCTCTCCAAATAGCCACTTAACATATGTGCTAATTGCAGCCAATAATATCTAGGGCAAAATACAAAACAACATTTTCACAAGGGGGCTAAATAGTACATAAATAGAGTTTGCCCTCAAAACACAGCAGAAGTTGAGTCTTATCTCTGGAATGTAAAACATGCAAGAGCAACATTGTGGCAGCAGATTTTAATGATAGAGTTTTAGGACACAGTTGAGTGTCTGATCTCATTCACACCATCAGGGGAGCTGTAAATACACTGAGCGAAGTCTATCCAGATGTGTGCAGGCTGGGATTTAGCCATTAGTAGAAAATTTAGCGATACTTTGGTTATTTTCAATGATCTACCACTGTTACCCTATTTTATCTCTATTACCTTATACTATCCTTGGTGCACAACGGGGAGCTGTGAGTTGAATTTCTCCCCCAGAGTACACTACTGAACAAATGGATTAAACCCTTCTTGCTAAATTGCCAAAGAGGAATCATGAACTAATGTTTTTATTAAATCAGACTCCTTGTGCACAATCGCTCTATAAAAATGCACTTTGTTCTCTTTTAGTTCAGCATATTCAGCAACAGATCTGATGGTATCAGTTAGATCCTGCAGACTCTGGGAGATGCCGCCCAGAAACACTTGAAAGCTCCTTTCCATCATTGTCTCCAAATGGTCCCCTAAAGCTTGAAAGCCAGTGATCATAGTATCCACTTTGGATGTATTGACTGGTCAGGAGGCCTCTCTATTAGGGTGACAGACACAAATACGGGAGCACAGAGATCTCGGAGGATTGTAGTGCAGAAGGAGGATTCCAGAGATAGGGAGGGGTATAACCATGGAGTGAGTTGAAAACAAGCATGAGAATTTTAAAATTGAGTCATTGCCAGACTGGGAGCTAATGTAGGTCAACGAGCACAGGGGTTCTGGTTATTCGCTATGACTGAGACTGCAGCTCTTGCTTTCTAACTTCCTCTACTGCCTCTCCTGAGCAACCTGCCTTCATGGCACCACACTCCTGGTTCCATTCATCCTTGTTCAAAGATTACGGCCCAGAAATTCGGGTTGGGGGCTTCCAGCGGGTGCAAGCCCCCGATCTGCACTTACCTAGTGCGCCGGCCGTTGAGCTCTGGGCCCCCGTGGAATTCCAATCCGGGGCCTGGTCCAGCTGCCGGCGCGCAGTGCTTGCATATCCCAGGGGTGCAGTTAGTTTGATGCGTCCCCTGGGATCATGTGGGCCATGGAGAGCCAATCGGAGCAGGGAATGCTCCATTCATAAGTCTGACAGGAAGAGCTGTCAAGACTTATAAACACTACGGCCCTAAACCAGCACTAAATCTACAAATACATTTTTTTTTTAATCACATTTTTTAAATAAACTATAAATTACATCAAATAACTATTTGAAACAATAATTTAAATTTTTGAAAAAAATAATTTTATTTTCTAACGGGGCTAAAAATAAACTTACCTTGCTTTAAAGTATTTAAAAATAATAAACCTGAGGAAAAAATGTTTTAATTTTAATTAATTCACCACTTACCTTGTAAAAAGCAAGCCTTACACCTGCTTTTTACATTTCTAAATTCTGGTGACATACCCTCCCGGGAAAACCTGTAAAAAAAACTGAAGTTCGATGCGCACGCGCAGCCTCTCCTGCGCACGCGTTCAACCTCTGAACCCCTTCGTTCAGAGGAACGGAAGTGCCGGTTTCCCGCGCATGCGCAGTGCATGCAGAAAACCGGCACTTCCATTGGGCCTGTGCATACACACCCGTGGAGACCCGAATTTCTGGGCCATTATGTTTAAGCTTTGCACTTCCATTGAGGACCCTCACCCTCTGACGGCATATATCAGAAATTCGGACAAACACTGGTCACGATTATTTAAAATTGTCATAAAATCATGCGCACGTCAACTTCTGATATATTCTCTTGGGCAAAGCTGCTTTTTTTATTCGTTCCGGGATGTGGGCATCGCTGGCAAGGCCAGCATTTATTGCCCATCCCTAATTGTCCTTGAGAAGATGGTGGTGAGCCGCCTTCTTGAACTGCTGTAGTCCATGTGGTGAAGGTACACCCACAGTGCTGTTAGGTAGGGAGTTCCAGGATTTTGACCCAGCGATGATGAAGGATCGGCGATATAATTCTAAGTCAGGATGGTGTGTGGCTTGGAGGGAAACTTGGAGGTGGTGGTGTTCCCATGCGCCTGCTGCCTTGTCCTTCTAGATGGTAGAGGTTGCATGTTTGGTAGGTGCTTCTGAAGAAGCCTTGGTGAGTTGCTGCAGTGCATCTTGTAGATGGTACACACTGCAGCCATGTTATGCCGGTGGTGGAGGGAGTGAATGTTTAAGGTGGTGGATGGGGTGCCAATTAAGCGGGCTGCATTGTCCTGGATGGTGTTGAGCTTCTTGAGTGTTGTTGGAGCTGCACTCATCAGGCAAGTGGAGAGTATTCCATCACACTCCTGACTTGTGCCTTGTAGATGGTGGAAAGGCTTTGGGGAGTCAGGAGGTGAGACACTTGCCGCAGAATACTCAGCCTCTGACCCACTCGTGTTACCATGGTATTTATGTAGCTGGTCCAGTTAAGTTTCTGGTCAATGGTGACCCCCAGGATGTTGATGGTGGGGGATTCGGCGATGGTAATGCCGTTGAATGTCATGGGGAGGTGGTTAGACTCTCGCTTGTTGGAGATAGTTATTGCCTGGCACTTGTATGGTGCAAATGTTACCTGCCACTTATCAGCCCAAGCCTGGAGAGAAAAGTCAGAAATTTACTCCTTATATATCTTCGAATGGTTTCTCATCCCTTGCCAACATAGTCACCATCGGTGTCCCCAGAGCTTCATCCTTGGCCCTTTCCTCTTTATCATCTATATATGGGCCCTAAGTGACATCATCTAGAAGCATTCGATTAGGTTTCATATGCAAGCTGATGACACACAGCTTTACCTTCTGTCTCCCGTACTTATTCCAGGGATATTGCTCAAATCTTCATCAGCCTATTCCATGTCAGGTCTTGATTGAATCAAAATGTATTATAATCAATGTTGGCAAAACTGAAGCCATCCTATTTGGTTCCAATCAACTCCTATGTGCTTCTTCCATTAGCCTTACTGATCGCCCTGATTGCTACTTGGGGCTACATCTAGTCATGTGGAAATCTGCTGAGTCAATCATAGAAATGACAGCACAGAATAAGGGCAAGCAGTCCATTATGCCTGTGCTGATGCCAGTTCTGCAACTGGAACTACCTGATCTAATTCAACCTCACCTTTTCTTTCCCCATGATCTGCTTGCCAATGAACTCCATCACTGATCTCGTCGCAGTTGGTGGGGTCAGGGAGAACAGTGGGCACCTTTGCCACTGGGGGAAAATCTGGGCACCTTCCCTGGTGCAGAAATCCTGGCGATGAGCTCATAGCGTGAAAGATTGCTGGTTCTCAACCGCACCCCAGGAAAGAAAGAACAAGTAGCCCCTTTGTAAGAGGGCCAGAAGGTGTTCAAAACATTTCCTGAATCTCCAGGGGTCCAGGCCTCAATCCAAGCTTGGATCCCCAGGTAGTCCTCACTTCCTCCATTTGATGGGTTAGTACATCTTGCATTTGCCAGGCTGGGAGTGTGGGGACTCCTGAGCTGAGAGTCCTCTCCCCTGGCCCCGATTCCTCCTGTGTTGATAGGCTTGTTTGAGGCAGGCAGAGGCTCTGCCCCTTACAAGACCCTGAAGGGATTCGCAAAATTTCATATGTTCCCCCCCCGAAGATTAATTGGAGTTATTAAAGAAACCTTGGAGTGACTGTGTTTTAAAAATCCAGGGCCTCTCAAAATGGCTGCGGTCAGACACATGGCCAAAGGGCCTGCGGCATCCATATGGATTTCTGATAGCTTCACAGACTGCATGTTTAATTTGAACAATGCAGTGAGGCAAGCTCAGTTGTATTCACGCCCTGAGGCAGGTTATCAATTGTTTGCCTACACAATCTAAGTTCGGGCGGAGATAGTCCCAGTTGCTTGAGGAACATTCAGAACAATTGAGGAACATTCAGAACAATTGAGGAACATTCAGAACAATTGAGGAACATTCAGAACAATTAAGGACATTCAGAAAACAATGGAAGGGCAGTTGTGGTACTGATCGGTGCCATCAACGTAAATGGGCCAAAATCAAGGTCCTCTTGTCTTACGTTTTCGAGCCCAAATCGGACAATGGAACGGACTGATGAGGCGCGATAATGACCCATTGCCGAGAGGATATAACTGGGGCGGCCCAGCACCTCTCTCTCTCTCTCTTCGCCTCGGCCCAGTGTCCTGTTTGTCTGCTAGCAACCAAGAAGGAAAACCATCTAGAAAGCATCGCAAGCACATTTCGACGGCAGCAGCGGGGCACAAGGGCCAGGCCTTTTCATCTGTTTCACCGGTGAGCATTATCTTTCAGGCCGTCACAAGACAACCTAGCTAGGTGTAAGGGTGGGAGTTAAAGGGGTATTACAAAATTGTGATTTTAGAATTTTTCCCTCGTTGTGTCCGTTTCTTCTCCCATTAAGTGTAAAACTGTATTGCATCCATAGCGATTTCTTTTATCTTCTGTATAATACTGTTTTTCTTGTAGTGTTAGCTTTTCTAATTAATAAACATTGGTTTTCCTTGCACCAATCCACTGGTCTGTTCGTTTGTCCTTGTTACCACTCGATAAGTCCTGAGCTCAGAATCAGGAAGGGGAAAGCGATTCGCAACCGCACAGCGGGCAGGGCAGCTCAGGAAAACATAATTGGCTGACCTACAATAAGCCCCTGGAACAAAACCCCCTACAGAAATGGCGAGCCAGCCAGGAGGTCAGGCGAAAGTGTGTAACAAGGCAGACAGTGGTGCGGAGGAGGAATCCGCAATGGAGGAAAGGTTGTCTACCTATGTGTGCGGCAAGGTAAATATCGCGAAAAAGTGGGTGAGCGATATGTTAAAAGCCGAGCGTCCCCTAGAGGCAGCCGCCCAGTGGACGGCTAGTAAAGAGCGCCGCAAGGGCATTGAAAAAGCGGTATGGCTTATGTGTTATAAAAAGCAGGTTCTGATACTGGACCCAGCAGTGGCCAGTAAGGAAACTAAAATAAGGCATTTGTCCCGGGAGCTGCAGGAAAAGGTTGCAGCGGAAGGGAAGGTGCTAGTGGCCCTGGAGGCTGTAAGCCAGGAGAGGGCAGCGATGGTCCGGGACCATCGGGGGAAGGTAGAGCGCATGGAAAGCCAGGCCGCTGAAGTGCAGCGTGAGCACCAGGCCAGGGTAGAAAGGCTGGAAGGCAAGATAGCTGAGCTGGAGGGGAGCGCTAGGTTCAGGGCAGAACATGTAGAATATCAGGCAAGAGAATCCAGGGAGAAAGAGAGGAGATTAAAGACGGAGATTGGACGCCTCACGGGGGAACTGAAGGCACAGGAGGAAAAGGTAGGCGAAGTAAAAGCAGCCTATAAGCTGGCCTGCGCTCGGGGGTTTGAGGAGGCAGATCATGGCCCCTGCAGGCAAGAAATAGAAAGCTTGAGCATGGCTTTAGCGAGGGCGAAGGGCATGGTATGCCTCATTAGCCCGAAGGCAGGCCAGTCGGATTTTACCGGCAACCCAAGCAGGGAAGTCCCACAGGCAGCTCCCAGAACGACACTGGTTAGGGAACCAGAGGTTTCACGGCCACCACCCATAGCCCCGAGTTTTCAGGAGGTCTGGCAGCAAGGGGGGGTGGAGGATGAAGCATTAGGGGAGACCCAGCAAGCCCTGGTAGAGAGACCGGGACCGGGACCAGTGTACCCCCTCCGACAATGGAGGTATGGCCCGCCCGCCGATGGCGAGGACCTAGGGGCCATGCAGAACCAGTTTGTAGTGCCGCATGGCACCCAACAGCTCAGGGCCATGGTTAGCCATATCCCTAAGCTTACAGTGAAGGGAGACCCTCTCTACACTTCCGTGAGATAGAGCAGGCAGCGTGCGTTAATGACTGCGATGAAGCAGAACAAACAAAAATGCTGCTGTTTTCTCTGGGTAGTGACCTCCTCCAAACCTTATCAGATGAGTGCAAAAAGGGGCAGAAGGATTACGAGGAGTTAAGGGATGAGATATTGGAGACCATGGGACTAAATGATGGGAGTCCGTTCGCCCGGGTGGAAAAAACAGTACAGCTCCCCGGGGAGTCCCCACAGGCGTTTGCAGACAGGCTGTGGCCAGTCTACCGGAGCGCATGCCCGGGAATGCCAGTGCGGGCATTCCTGAACAGAGATCAATTGGCCCATTGGCTCCGCTGTCTCACGACAAACTGCCTGCCCCAAATTCGAACTCAAGCTGCGGCCTGGTTTGACCCCCGAGGCCCCCAGACCACCGAAGAAACGGTGATCCGCCAGCTCACAGTAGCGTTTAGAAATATCAGGGGTATCGAGACGCCCCAACCCAAGGGGAAAGTCCACAAGGTTAAACCAGGGGCCCAGCATAAAAGGGAATGGCACCAGGAAGGGAATCGTCCCGCCCAGGCTAAGTTAAACTGCTATGGGTGCGGGAAGGATGGCCATTGGCGCAAAGATTGTAAAAACCCCTGGAAGGACACCAAGGGAAAGAATCCCCCCGCCCCAGCCCAAAAGGCAGCAACGGGGGAGGCAGAGACAGGAATTACCCCCGCTGCCATGGAGTCATTTTTTGAGGCCATGCGATCTTTTATGGCCAGCCAGGGAAAAATAGCAGCCACTACCGGTGTGGTAGCTCCCTCAACCCCCTCTGATGAAGCCCCGCAATGACTAGAGCCCGCACAGCCTGTCTACCTGTGTGCTCTCCGGTATGATGGATGGAAGAGACCGCTCGTGCAGATGGAGGTAGAGAAGGTTAAAGGGACTTATTTGCTGGATACGGGGGCATCATGCACCGTGATCCATGCAGCTAACCCCACCACCTCACCTCTGTCTAGCGGAGTTCCATACGTTCTATCGGGGTTCACCGGTAAGGAACAGGCGGGAGCATTCTCCAAGCCGCTCTCAATCCGCCTGGGCCCACTCCAAACCAAGTGGATGTGTGTCCTGGCGAGGTGGGAAGTGGATGGAGGAAAGGGGATCCTCGGGGCTGACTTCATCGTGGGCCACGGGATCCTCGTGGATCTCCGAAATCATTGCCTTTGGGGAGCTGACACGGGTGAGGAGAATGGCGTGGTAGTTATCCCAGGAAAAGAAGGGAAGGGAACCCTGTGTACTGTGAAGCCGAAAGGAGGTTACGACCTCGGGCTCATGGTGGAGGGTGTCCCGGAGGAATTTAAAGCATTCATGCAGGCTCACCTAGCTGCGTTCGCCACACACAAACACGACTGCGGGAGGGTCACTGGGTTTGAGGTCAGGGTAGACGGGGACCACATGGCCCGGCCACAGAAGCAGTATAACTTTCCTAGAGAAGCAGAGCCCGATATGGAGATGGCCATATCCTCGTTGGTGCAGCAGGGAGTGTTGAGGCCCATAGCCACCCATGTTAATTCACCGCTTTGGCCGGTCAAGAAACCGGACAATTCATGGAGAGCCACGGTGGACTATCGGGTGCTCAACAGCAATATCCCCGCGTGTGCCCCCACAGTGGCAGCAGTCGCCGACCTCATCGGAAGCATTCCAGCATCCGCGACTACGTTCACGGGGCTGGATATTTCGAATGGGTTTTGGTCGATCCCCTTAAGGAGGGAAGACCAGTATAAGTTCGCCTTTACTTTTAAAGGGCAACAGTATACTTGGAACTGCTTGCCGCAAGGTTTTCATAACAGCCCCAGCATCTTTCACCAGTGCATGGTGAGTAGTTTAAAGGAATTTAGCCGGCCCACCCAATTGGTGCAGTATGTAGACGACCTGCTCTTGTTTACCGACTCAGTCGGAGAGCATGGCCCGCTACTGGCCGAATTGCTGGAGCTGCTCCAGGGTAAAGGGTTTAAGGTCAACCCAAAGAAGGCACAGATTGGCCAGCGGGAAGTTAAATTCCTGGGCCTGACCGTCCGCGCAGGAGAACGAGCCATAGACAGGGCTAGTAGGGAAGCGGTCCAAGAGCTACCAGTCCCCAGTACTGTGAGGGGTGTGAGGTCGTTCTTAGGGCTAACCGGGTACTGCAGGGATTTTATTGAGGATTATGCAGCCACGGCAGCCCCTCTGCTCCGACTCCTACACAAGGGAGTGGAGTGGTCTTGGGATGAGGGGTGCCAGGCAGCATTTGTCCAGCTCAAGAGGGACCTGCAGACCGCACCAGCCCTGGGAGCAATAGATGGAGGGAGAGAGTTCTTTCTGGAGGTAGCGGCCAGCGGGGATAATCTCAGTGCTGTGCTGCTCCAGGAGCGGCACGGCAGGCTAAGACCCGTGGTCTACTCCTCCAAGGAAAGGAGCTACTCAATTTGCGAGCGGCACCTTTTGGCCACATATTAGGCCGTGAAAAGATCCTTGATCTTCACAGGCACCTCTCCTATCACCCTCCTCACGCATCACACGCCCACCCAGATGCTTCTGGACGGGAGGATTAAAGATGGGACAGTCAGCAGTGCCCGCATTGCGCGCTGGACCCTCCTCCTTTCCCAGATGGATCTGAGGGTGAGGGGCCTTTGCGAGCCGAAGCTCGCGGCTAACATGGTATATCCCGGAACAGCCCATCAGTGTTCCATAGAAGGGGTATGGGAGGTGAACATTGGTCTACGGGCCGGGATACATCCCACAGGCCGTGAGATCTATGTAGACGGTTCCAGCATGGTATCCGCTGGTGAACGTCTCACGGGATGTGGAGTCTATGACCCATCGGCTAACATTGCCTTGGCTCCCCAGCACCATGAGCACCCAGCAGGCTGAACTGTCCGCGGTGGTGTACGTGGTTACCCACCCCGAAATCTTTCCCACCCCATACACGATTTGCTCGGATAGTATGTTCACTTGCAACTCGTGCACGGAATACCTGGCCATCTGGTCCCGTCGCGGATATACCTCCGCCGATGGGAGGCCCTTAACAGTAAAACCCCTGTTGGAGAAAATCCTGGCAGTCGTGGGGGAGGAAGGCGAGGTCTTCATCCACAAAGTGAAGGCCCACTCCTCCACAGAACCCCGCAGCCAGGGCAACCAGCAAGCTGACACGCTGGCCAAGGAGGGTGCCCGCACCGGCATTTTCTGGGACCCCTATGGGTCCGGGCCCATGGCGGCAGTTAGAGGCAGGGGTGGGACCCAGAGGAACTTAGGGGTAGCATTAGCCCCGGATCTTTAAACGGTCCAAGCCCAGGACCCTGTCCTGAAAACCATCACTAGCGCAGTGAGCGAGGGTAGGAGGATAGAAGGCCCTTACGGCGTGGCAGCCCTCTCCATAAGAGAAGGCATGCTGTTCAAGGAAGGACAGTGGGTAGTACCCCAGCAGCACCGGAGGGAGTTCCTTCAACTGGCCCATGAAGGGCCGGGAGCAGGACACCCCGGGCCTGAGGCCACCTGGCAGCGGGTGGAACAGGCGGGATGGTGGCCAGGACTCCAGGAAGATGTCCGCGAGTTCTGCGCTAGCTGTCTTGTGTGCACTGCAAATAACCCCGACCCCCACAGAAGGAAAGTGCCCATGGGACACATTAGGAGGGTAGAGGGACCATGGCAGTCGATCCAGATCGACTACATCGGGCCCCTGCCCACCACCCAGGGAGGCTACAAATACTGCCTCGTCCTGGTGGACGTGTTTTCCAAGTGGGTCGAGGCCTTCCCCTGTAGAAAAGCCACAGCATTAGGGACTGCAAGGATCTTGGTACGGGAGGTGTTCTGGCGGTGGGGGCTACCCCAGTTTGTGGAGTCCGACCAGGGAAGCCACTTCACCGGCCGGGTCATGCAGAATACCCTTATGCTGCTCGGTATTCAGGGGAAGTGGCACGTAGCCCACAATCCACAGTCCTCAGGGATTGTGGAACGCATGAACCGCACCGTCAAAGAAAGGCTGAGGAAGGAGACAGTGGACTCGCCCCAAAAATGGGCAGAGGTCTTGCCTCGAGTCCTCATGGGGATCCGGGCCAGTCAGTCAAAGAGTATGGGGTATTCCCCGCACGAGCTCATGACCGGTAGGGTCATGAGAACCCCCACCCATGTCCTAGCCCCAGTTCTTACTGAAGGGCAGCTTCGGGAGGTAAACCGGGATAAATTCGCCCGAACACTCCTCGAGCGCCTGAAGCAGATTTACGAACAGGCAGCAGGTAGTATGGGGAAGCAGCATCGGAATAACCGATTGCTGCTCGAGCCTAACAAAAGTCATCAGTGGGAGATAGGGGACCAGGTAATGGTGAGGAACTACGCCCGAGTAGGGAGTTTGGAGCCACTGTACATGGGACCCTATAGCATAGTAGATAAAGCCAGCCCCATGGTTTACGCCGTAAAATTGCCCCGGCGGATGAAATGGTTTCATATAAACCAATGTAAGCTGTTTAGACCGGAGGCGAAAATGCAGGCAGCTGGGATCCAACCCAAGGTTAGAAATCCTCAGCTCCCAGCAGGTCCCAGCTCACAGGCAGCACATGCAGGCGCAGTCGCGTGTGTCAGGGGAGGAGTCACCCAGGCCCCTGTCCAAACCACTCCCCCTCTCTTCTGGGACTCAGATGGGGAGGAGGAGGAGCCCGAGGCAGGTAGCCCCGCCCCCGACCCAGGTTTTGAACCTGGAGAGGAAAACTCCCAGCCACCGGCAGCAGGCAGCGAGGGGTTGCTTGTCCCCAGCTCAGACTTGGGAAGGGAGGAGCCACAGGGGAAAAGCCCCCAGCCAGCGAGGACTGTGACCCACAGCAAGGGTCCGCTCACCAGGGTAGCCCCACCAATAGCACTTCCTAGGAGGTCCCCTCAGACACCCCAGCCTAGGAAGACATGGTCGCCGGCTCCCCAGTTTAAAGGGGCTACCTCCCGTGTTAAAGTTAAGTCGAAAGACAAAGGTCCTCAGCCAGCAGTCGCGGGCTGTGAGGGACCGGAAGTAACGGTCAGTACAGCCATGCCGCAGGGAACAGCCTGCAGCAGTCCTGACAGAATTTGAGCTGGCCGCTCGGAGACGGGCGGCGGATGTATATAACTTTAGCAGTTAAGTTTGTAGTTTTAAGTTAGGATGTTTAGGTTAATTATAAGGTGTGGAACCGTAGTGTAATTTTAAGATGGAACCGTTCCAGTGTTGTCTACGTGAGCCGAGGTCGAGGGACCCGCTCACACTTCACCCGAGCCAGGAAGCCTACAGGGAGCCCGGCTAGATGTTCTTTATCTTTTACAGGGAATTAAAAGGGAATGTTCGGAGGCGTGATCCTGCTCGCCCTGTCTGGGCTGAGCCTCGCGAGAAGGGGTGACACCAAGGACCACCACATCTTCGGATGCTCCGGAAAAACGGCGCCCCTAGCCCACGATGGGAGTGGCCTACGCGAGGCAGATGAAATTGCCTTGTACACTCACGAGGGGAGCTGGCCCGGATGGCTGGGGTCAAATTCGACCCAGTACTCGAGCCAGACCGGTTTTTCATATGGGGAGACCTCCCTCCAGTGCCCGAGGATACGAATTGTCACCCCAAGGATTAGCGTCACCGTGGGAAAAGGAATATGTTTGTCATGTAAAGGCAACGTTCCCCTGGATAGGTGGTGGTGGCTTAGAAAATTAAGTAAGGATATGGGGAACCCCAGGGTAGAGTGGGAGAGGTTAGGGAATAACACCCACAGGACCATCACAGGGACCCAGGGAGGGTTAAGTGTGTGCTGGGACAAATGGTGGGAACCGGATCAGGGGATCTATGTCTGTATGTGGGGTTCAGAGAAGGTCTGCCCCACAGGCATTTACATCATTTTCCACAGCCAGTGGCAAGATAACGGGAGGGGGTTGGATTGGGAATCGCGCCTGGACGCATGCACGATCCCATACTCCCCAATCTCGGTAAATGCCACTGAATTAGTGACCCGTCCCCGACAGCCCCTGCCCAAGGCCCCGAAGTCACAGACTGTAGCAGAGGGATGCCCCACCACCACCAAGGGACCAGGGAACGGCCTGGTGCTGATACCCACAGACCAGGTGCTGTATCAAGGGGTGCATTACGCGGTGGCCTCGGTGATTTTAAATCTCACAGAGGTGCACTTGCCCGCGTGGTGCCCTGCAGAGATGGCCAAACTATATCAAGCCCTGTTAAAAGAAACGTTTCAAAGGTTTTATGAATTCGATTTTTCGGAGGTCGATAAGACCAAATTATATACGCATAGCCGCGAGGCTGGGGACTGGGTGGGGAGACAAAAGAGGGGTAGTGTTAACGATGTGTTAACGGGTTTTAATATGGGGTCTTCGGTCATTAATAGTTTAGATGACATTGAACTGCAGTTGCAGATCAACGGTTTAAAGGCCCAGTTAAAGAAGGTTTTGACTGATGAGAATAAGGTGGTGGGTTCGGAACTGCACGAAGACCAGGCCATGACTCTCCATTTAAAGGAGCTGGAGAAGCATGCAAAGATGGTGAATGCGCTCATTAAGGAGGATCGGAATGCGTCAGACCAGGCGGCGCAAAACGAGGTGTGCGTTTTGTACGGGGCATGGTTGCTAGGCGAGGGCCGCAATAATCTGGAGGATCTAAAACAAGGTTTGGCCCCGTCCTGGATCAGCAACAAGCACCTCGCAGCCCTCCACCCTTTTGAGAACACATTAAGTCCATGCCAGCTCCGCCTAGCTTCTGAGGCCTACCCAGTCCCAGTGGACTGTGGGCGTTCCAACCACACCATCATAGGGATAGTTGTAAGGATGCCAGTCATGGGCGGGACGGCCCATACCTGCGCCGGTATACAGGGTGGAGAACATTGGAGTCATTCAGGGGGGTGCACACATTCGTTTTACAGCAGTCCCGCCCTACGTCATAAAGTGGGAGCAAGCTATGACGGGTACTGACCTCTCGGGGTGCCGTAGCCGGGGATCACACATAATCCTGTGTCCCCAGCACTTGAACGCCTATTCAAATCCACAGTGCGAGTTCAGAGCTGCTGACGCGAAGCCTATAAACTGCACCATGGAAGCCATGGCACAAGGCCATGTCCTCCCACAGGTGGCGTATATAGGAGGTGGGACATACTGCATCACCACAGCAGCGTCCCACTACCAGCACGGTCAGCACAGCTGGTGCGCGGTGAGTGACAGCAGTTTCTGCTTTAAACCCGAGGCAGAAGTTCAAGTGGCACAGTCACGAATTGTCCCCATCCCTGAACCATTCACTGTTCACCTCACTGTGAAAGAAAATTTCACCAACCTCCAAAAGTATGTAGCCCACTTCGGCTACCAGATCCCCCCTCTCCCAGAACACCTCGTTAAACTATTAAAAGCAGTAGTGTTTTCCCAAAAACACTTTTTCATGCTGGAACAGAAGACTGTCCAGATAGGGGCCGATATTCTCAGTATTATGACCCCACCCTGGTGGGACATCTTTGAGAATCTAGAGGTCCCCTCCTGGATTCGTCGGGCATCGCACATACTAGTAATCTGTCAGCTCGGGATCGTCCTCTACCTGGTTTGCATCCAGTGTAGGAAAAGGAGTCCCGAGGTGGTAGTTAGAACACAAAGGGTATGGAAGGACCAGTATGCTCGGGTAGATGGAACACCCGTGTGAGTTCTGTGATGCATCACTTGCGAGTGATGGCAGCCTGTTTCATTATTTTAATAAAGAATGCATAGTATGTGAAATACTGTTTCATCCCAAGTGGTGCAGGGGTATTTGGACCCCTCCGTGCTGGGATTGTTGTAATTCAACCTTGTTTTCTATCCGAATGCCTGCCGTACACTGGGGCTCTCTCCAAGTAAGGGAATGTATGTGTCGAGGGATTGGGGATAGGTAATAAAGGGGAGGGTTGTTTGCGGCGGTCAGAAATTTTGCTCACCTTGAATGGACACTTCAAGCAAGTTTAAGTATCCACAGGGGGGGACTGAAGGGATTCGCAAAATTTCATATGTTCCCCCCCCGAAGATTAATTGGAGTTATTAAAGAAACCTTGGAGTGACTGGCCTAGAAATTGAATGGGGTTAGCTCCCAATTAGAGGCGCTAGAGGGCCTTGCGCCGGAATTATAGCCGCTTCGGAAATTGATTTGGGCCCTACCATCGGCGTTAGCCGGTAGCGCTGCGCCGGCACCGATGATGTCATCGGTGTGTGCAGCATCCCGGTTGCCGTGGTAACGCGGCCGGACGCCGAAATTCAGTTGCGGCCGCCTCGCCCGTGGCAGCCGCAACCAACGATTTTTCAAAAGTTTCTTGCTGGACTTAGCGCCGGCGCATTAAGGTGGCGCGGCGGCCGGCCGCTTTCCCGGCGGCCGCCTGCCCGCACCTCCCTCCCTGGACTCCTCCACCACCCCCCCGCGGCACAGATGTGTGTGGGCCTCGAGCCCGGCACTTCTCCAAGGTGCCGGGCTCATTTTTCGTGCGATTCCACCGGCCAGCGGTCGGCTGCAGGCAGCTCCTCCTTAACAGAAGGAGGAGGCCTGCAGTACCCCAGCCTGCCGCACCGCATCGGGTGCCGCAGCGGGGGATTAGCGCCGCAATCCTGCATTCAGCGCCCATTGCGAGGCGCTGACACCCTCCATTAGCGCCCGCAGCCGTCTGGGCGCGGCGCAGCTGAATTTTTGGCGGGCGCAGCAGCAATTAACGCTGGCGCTAAATTTCGGGCGCTACAGCCCTGGCGGAGGCAAACTCAATTTCTAGGCCACTGTGTTTTAAAAATCCAGGGCCTCTCAAAATGGCTGCGGTCAGACACATGGCCAAAGGGCCTGCGGCATCCATATGGATTTTCTGATAGCTTCACAGACTGCATGTTTAATTTGAACAATGCAGTGAGGCAAGCTCCGTTGTATTCACGCCCTGAGGCAGGTTATCAATTGTTTGCCTACACAATCTAAGTTCGGGCGGAGATAGTCCCAGTTGCTTGAGGAACATTCAGAACAATTGAGGAACATTCAGAACAATTGAGGAACATTCAGAACAATTGAGGAACATTCAGAACAATTAAGGACATTCAGAAAACAATGGAAAGGCAGTTGTGGTACTGATCGGTGCCATCAACGTAAATGGGCCAAAATCAAGGTCCTCTTGTCTTACGTTTTCGAGCCCAAATCGGACAATGGAACGGACTGATGAGGCGCGATAATGACCCATTGCCGAGAGGATATAACTGGGGCGGCCCAGCACCTCTCTCTCTCTCTCTTCGCCTCGGCCCAGTGTCCTGTTTGTCTGCTAGCAACCAAGAAGGAAAACCATCTAGAAAGCATCGCAAGCACATTTCGACGGCAGCAGCGGGGCACAAGGGCCAGGCCTTTTCACCTGTTTCACCGGTGAGCATTATCTTTCTGGCCGTCACAAGACAACCTAGCTAGGTGTAAGGGTGGGAGTTAAAGGGGTATTACAAAATTGTGATTTTAGAATTTTTCCCTCGTGTCCGTTTCTTCTCCCGTTAAGTGTAAAACTGTATTGCATCCATAGCGATTTCTTTTATCTTCTGTATAATACTGTTTTTCTTGTAGTGTTAGCTTTTCTAATTAATAAACATTGGTTTTCCTTGCACCAATCCACTGGTCTGTTCGTTTGTCCTTGTTACCACTCGATAAGTCCTGAGCTCAGAATCAGGAAGGGGAAAGCGATTTGCAACCGCACAGCGGGCAGGGCAGCTCAGGAAAACATAACTGGCTGACCTACAATAAGCCCCTGGAACAAAACCCCCTACAACCCTTTGGGATTCCCAATGTAAAGCCAGAATTTGGTGTATCCAGGTCCCAGCCTAATTTGCAGCCTTCTACTATATTCCCGCAGGATTGTGCCAGAAGTGCTACAGATTTTCTGCCTTGATTCTTTTAATATTTTTCCAATACTTAACCAACTTCCTTTTAAATATTGTTATAATTTCAGCCTTAATGGGCATTGGTGGTAAAGCATTTAATGTTCTACTTAATTGTGTAAAAACGTTTAATCCAACTTCTAATGTGCCTCTTTATTCTTCTAGTGATAATCCTCAATCTCTGCTCACTAGTTAGCAATTCACCACCACCAGATTTTCCGTTATTTACCCTCTCAAAACCTTTCATAATGTTGAAAACCTTTACTAGATGCTGCCTTAACTTTCTCAGTTCTAGTGAACAAAAAACTATCTTCATAAGTATAAGCTCTCATTCCTAGTAATATTCTACTGAATTGTCACTGTATTCTTCCCATGGCGCTAAAGCCCCTCCTATAATAGGGTGCCCAGAAATGCGAGCAATAAATCTTCTGTGGTTTAACTAATGTCTTCTACATATTCAATATCAATCCCTCACTTTTATATTCAATGTCCCTATTTACAAAACCCATCCCATTTGACTTTTTATGGCCTTTTCTACCTGTACTTCTGCCTTTTAAAGATCTAGGCATGCCTCTATCACACCGATTCTCACAAGGTTCCACTCCATATTCATTTCAAAACCCTGGGGTAAAATTTCAGTGAGCATTTTCCTGATCTCCCACTGTAACTTTGTCAAAGGATCAGCAGAAACTGCAGAGAAATGGCAGTTGTTTCTGTTATGTCTTCACACTCTTCCTTTAGAGAATAGTGTGCTAGGATTCGCCTGCTGATTAACAGTCTGTGAGGCCATGATGTGAACGCTCCTTCCATAGCTGTTACCATCTTTATACCAGCCAATAAGGTGGTTAGTTCTATACAGCGGGAGGGATTTTATGCACCCACACTCACCTGACATGAGTGGCAACCTAGAATTCAGAGCTGGAGGTCTGGTCTTTACTCACTATGGTTCAAACCCTGCACCTTCTGACTCAGAAGCAGGAATACTACCACCGAGCCAGGTTTGAATACCTCCAAGTCCTCGTGCCACCCTACTTCAGCAACCTCCTTCAGTCCTGTGTCCTTGCTTGCATCCTCTGACATGGGTCCACTCCTTGTTTACTCTTTTCTTTGCTCCACCATTGGTGGTCACTCTTTCAGTCACCATGCTACTGCCCTCTGGAATGCCCTTTCTAAATCCCTCCACCTTATCTCCTCCTTTCCTGCTTTCAAAGGCCTTCCCAAAGTGGCCCTATCCCTTAATTCTATCTACCTGTTTTTCCCTCCTGTTCAATATCCAATTTTTCTTCTCCACACTGTAAAGCATCCTGAGACATCTTTCTGATAAGAGGAACATCACATAAATGCAAGTTCTGTTGCTCCCTTCCTGTGTCCTTGCTCTCCTTTTTAATCTCTGTTTTTCTGTTTATTTGTACTTGTTTCTCTGTTACTCTCTCTATCTTTTCTTTCTGTGTTTCTCCGTATTCTCTTCTTGCAACTGTTAGTCTTGCTCTTTCTCTAGTATTCTCTCTTTACAAATCTATCCCTGCATCTGTTCTGATGAAAGGTCACCGACCTGAAATGCTAACTTTGTTTGTCTCTCCACAGATGCTGCCTGACCTGCTGAATATTGCCAACATTTTCTGTTTTGATTCCTGCATCTTTCTTAGTACCCTGTGTTCTCTCTGTGTTTAACGCTCTGTTACTCTCTTACTACTCAGATTATTATCTAAATGGCAATAGATTGGGAGATGGGGAAGTGCAACGAGACCTGGGTATCCTTGTGCACCAGTCGCTGAAGGTGCAGCAGGCGGTTAAGAAGGCAAATGGTATGTTGGCCTTCATAGCGAGAGGGTTTGAGTACAGGAACAAGGATGTCTTGCTGCAGTTGTACAGGGCCTTGGTGAGACCACATCTCAAGTATTGTGTGCAGTTTTGGTCACCTTATCTGAGGAAGGATGTTCTTGCCATGGAAGGAGTTCAGCGAAGATTCACCAGGCTGATACCTGGGATGGCAGGAATGACGTATGAGGAGAGATTGGGTCGATTGGGCTTGTACTCGCTGGAGTTTAGAAGAATGAGCGGTGATCTCATTGAAACTTATAAAATTCTGACAGGACTGGACAGGCTAGATGCAGGAAGGATGTTCCCGATGGTCGGGGAGTCCAGAACCAGGTGACACAGTCTAAGGATAAAGGGTAGGCCATTTAGGACAGAAATGAGGAGGAATTTATTCACCCAGAGAGTGGTGAACAGAAGGCGGTGGAGGCCAGTTCATTAAATATATTCAAGAAGGAGTTGGATATATTTCTTAAGGCTAAAGGGATCAAGGGGTATGGGGAGAAAGCAGGGACCGGGTACTGAATTTGGATGATCAGCCATGATCGCATTGAATGGCGGAGCAGGCTCGAGGGGCCGAATGGCCTACTCCTGCTCCTATCTTCTATGTTTCTATGTTTCTATGCTCCTGCTACTTTCTCTGTTACTCTGGCGATCTCTGCTTTTTCTGTACAGGGATCTCTCATAATGGGATCAGAGCCACAAAAGTCAACAGTAGAGCCACAGCACTGTGGAGAGGCACAGCAGGAGAGTATGAAACAGCTGAATCTGGCACTGAAGGGCAGAAGGTACAAGGTTGTCAGCACACATACGCCTTTGATCTGCTGCACAATATTCTTTAAGCTGGGCCTTAGGATTTCTAGCTGGAATACAGGGTTATGCATGTTTGCCAGCAGGGTGTGGTCTATCCGGGGTTGAGACTGAGGGTCTTGTGTGGATGAGGGAATAAACATCATGGAGGTTGAAAAGTAGGATAAAGAATTTCTGGGTAAATTTGTGATTTTTTTAATGTATTAATTCTGTTTATTATTCGGGGTGTGTCGCGGGAACTGTGAGGAAAGGCCACAGTGACTGTTTCTTCGAGTAATTTTTTTGCTGCAATGTGATTGGACACAATTGCTTTTAGACGGAGAAAGGCTTAGCGCTATATGGTTGGTGAATTATGAAAATGGAAAATAACTAACTAACTAATTAGAAAGGACATAGACTTAACTCAGGAGGAAGAAAATTGATGAATATTAAAAACAATCGAGAGTAATTCATGACAGATGCTACAGTTGTGATACTACAGAAATAAAACACTTATTAATACAGTAGATAGATGATAGATTCATACAGAGACATTTTTTGTCTGAATAGGTTGTATTTTCTCGTGATATGCAGTATCAATTAATTATAATACTCCTGCATACCTCAATACAAGAGTTTAGGTGTTCAGCTTTCAGATTAAACAATACAATCTATTGTATCGTTACGGTAAAACAATTGCAGCTCAGTAAACCACATCCATGTGTATAGGGCCAAGGGCCCGGCTCTTGGCTGAGCACAGCTGGTACTCAAACTCAGGGAAATGTCATGATTAAAAAACACAAACACCTAATTAGAAACAAATCTGTTACAATCTGCTTGTGCACTGTACCAATAAATGAGATTAATCTATGACCTGAGGAGATTTGTAAGATAGAAACATGGATAATTGTATTTAATGCACTGGTGGATATTGTTATCAGGAAAATTCCACTAACTCTCAATAACTTGCATACTGAAGCTATTGTATACCATCACCATTAATCCCAGACCCAACCAGTATGAAAGCAATATAAGCGTTATGTCCTAATAGCTGCCGATAAGATTGATGGCCCTGCAGATTTAAATGAAATAGAGGTGACATGATTCGGCGTGCAACGCCGACTTAATGTCACCTCGGCGAACTGGGGCCTTAGCATTGAGTTCAGCGCTAGGTCCTAAGTTCACCATGAAAACCCAGCATTCAGCAGACTGACAGAGATGCTGTCAGCACCCCTTAAAGGGACTCAAACTTCTTTCAAGTAAGTTTGCATTTAAGCTTTTGGACTGGATTTGGGGGATTTTATTGAAGTAGTGGCTTGCTGCAATACAGTTTAAAAGTATTTAAAGTGTTTAGGGAGTGCTGCTGGATGTTTGCAAGGTCTCGGATGGTAAAGGAAGGCCTTTGAGAAGACAGAAAAAGCTGCAGGTCAGGCAACATCCGTGGAGAGAGAAACAGAATTCACATTCAGGTCGAGATGCTGCCTGACCTGCTGAGTACTTCCAGCATTTTATGCTATCATTTCAGATTTACAGCATCCGCTCGCAGAGGGAAGAGGAAGACACAGAAGAGGAAGAAACATAAGAGGAAGAAGCCGAAGAGGAAGATGCAGAAGAGGAGGAAGAAGAAGAGGAAGAAGCAGAAGGAAGGAGGCAACCCAAACAGCCCCTTTCTGGCTGGGATATCCAGGATGGAATCATCCACCTGCGGTACCAGCAACCACAACCCAAATTCCCCTTTCAACATTTGTCCAACACCTTACCTTCCCTCTGTTACTGACCATCACAGCATGCTCTTCACCACAATGCTGCAATAAAAGCCACCACAAAGCAAACTTTCCAATCCAGCTTTATACATCTATCCATCCAATATGACATCAAGAAATCATATAATCACCGTTATGCATTCTCCTAGTGACTGTCTTGTGTGTGCCTTTGCCTATCCTACTGATATCATGCAGTGCTACCCCAGTGGCTGCAGCATGGCTGGTGGAAGGCTGCTGACTTTCAATGAAGCACACTGCAAATGGCCTTGCTGGTCGACCTTGAGGAGCTGGTGGCTGGGAGTGTGAAATCGAGTGATGGTGAATCTTCTTCTTCACTCTCCTCTCTCTCTTCTTGGTCAACTGCTGGCTGGGGATGCTGCATTTTGTGGGTGTGTGAAATGAGGAAGGCACAAGGGTGGAGTTGTGGTGAGGGGAGGGCAGGAAAGCAAGAGGTGCATGCGAGAAGGAGGATAATGTATGAGGATACCAGCATCTTGTATTCTTTCTGCCCCACTGCTGGCCAATGGCTCAGCCATGCCCCTGCCAAGAATGGCCTGCACCATCTCCTCCAAGGGGGTGAGGTAAAACTAGGAATGGGAGATGTGCCTCGCGATTGGTACAGGTTGTTGGTAGGTGAGTGATTGGGGAGGGGGGCGGGGGGGTGTCTTGCATTGAGAAGTGTGTGAGGCTAGTGGTACAGTTGGTAGGAGACGGCTTTTGAAGATGCTTTCACTGCCCTAGACCAGTGGGCCAGGTGGTGGGGGCAACACTGCTGACAGTGACGGCCTCGATGAAGTAGTCCCACATCGTTCTTTCTGGAGGGCCTCCTGGCCCCTGTGGGTAGAGGGCCGCTCTTGCAGTGTTGACCCCCTGCACAAAGCTGGAGTGCTGCGTGCGAGACCCTGGGTGCCCCTTCCCTGGCTTGCTGAGCCATTTGTGTGAGTGCTGAAGCACTTTTCCCATTTTTTGAAGTACGGAAGGGAATGCAGTTTTAGGAGCTGAAGACTCCCATTTGGAACTTCTTTTTAATGTTAATTTTTTTTTAAAAGGTAGTAAGGGTTGTAAATTGCACTTTTTTTACGTTATTTTTATTTTTATCAGTTCAGAAGACATTGCCCTTTTAATGTCCCACAATGCCTAACAAACTAATTGCCTCATTTCCAGAGGCTGTTGGAAGATGGAACACCACTTCTGGATGCCAACTTCACCTCCGATGCCTGCACTACCACCAGGAGGGCGTTACACAGTGAGTTAATGCTGGGCTAAAAATCTTTAGTCCCCGGCGTGAATTTTTCTCTTCTACTGCTTCGATCATTTTCAGCACCGGTTAACATGAGCCCACGGCAACACCGGCAACTCCCGTGGCGGCCACAAATTTCTAAGCCTATAAACATATCAGCAACTTTTCCTGAGCTTGTAATTCTTTCAGAATGTAGTAGCACAATAGCCATTAACAGGGATGCTTATTTCAATGTAATGGGCTGACTTTACTGAAACCTTTCCCTTCATTCCCCATTTACATGTGTACTGTCTAGCAGTAGTGCCTGAAAGGTTGTCCCGCTCAGGACCTACACTAAGTGCTGAAACTCTGCACAGTGCAGTAACCTGTTATCACAATGAATTAAATCCATTTCTGAGGACATTTGTAAACAGATGGAACTTTTGAAAAAGGAACCGTTGAGTAATAGTGAATCAATGTTTTAAGTCAGTGTTTAAATTTTTTAAAAACATTTCAGAATTTCAACTAATTCTTGTCTGAGGGTGCTAACCTCACATTTTCAAACCTCCATTAATTCTCGTGCTGCTGAATAGACAAAAATCCCACGGGCAAGTGCTTGGCTACTTTCACTTCAAATGTTGCAGTTATCTGCACTGTTAATGAGCATGTCATTGCTGGTAACCAGTTACATCGAAACATAGAAGATAGGAGCAGGAGTAGGCCATTCGGCCCCTCGAGCCTGCTCTGCCATTCAATGCGATCATGGCTGATCATCCAAATTCAGTACCCGGTCCCTGCTTTCTCCCCATACCCCTTGATCCCTTTAGCCTTAAGAAATATATCCAACTCCTTCTTGAATATATTTAATGTATTGGCCTCTACTGCCTTCTGTGGTAGAGAATTCCACAGGTTCACCACTCTCTGGGTGAATAAATTCCTCCTCATTTCTGTCCTAAATGGCCTACCCCTTATCCTTAGACTGTGGCCCCTGGTTCTGGACTCCCCAACCATCGGGAAAATCCTTCCTGCATCTAGTCTGTCCAGTCTTGTCAGAAATTTCTAAGTTTCAATGAGATCCCCTCTCATTCTTCTAAACTCCAGCGAGTACAAGTCCAATCGACCCAATCTCTCCTCATACGTCATTCCTGCCATCCCAGGTATCAGCCTGGTGAATCTTCGCTGAACTCCTTCCATGGCAAGAACATCCTTCCTCAGATAAGGTGACCAAAACTGCACACAATACTCAAGATGTGGTCTCACCAAGGCCCTGTATAACTGCAGCAAGACATCCTTCTTCTTGTACTCAAACCCTCTCGCTACAAAGGCCAACATACCATTTGCCTTCTTAACCGCCTGCTGCACCTGCATGCTTACCTTCAGCGACTGGTGCATTAGGACACCCAAGTCTCATTGCACTTCCCCTTCTCCCAATCGATTGACATTCAGATAATAATCTGCCTTCCTCTTTTTGCCACCAATGCGGATAACCTCGCATTTATCCACATTATATTGCATCTGCCATGCTTTTGCCCAATCACCCAACCTGTCCAAATCATCCTGGAGTTTCTCGGCATCCTCCTCACAGCACACACGCCCACCCAGCTTTGTGTCATCTGCAAATTTGGAGATATTACATCTAGTTCCCTTGTCTAGATCATTAATATATATTGTGAATAGCTGGGGTCCAAGGACCGATCCCTGCGGTACCCCACTAGTCACTGCCTGCCACTTGGAAAAAGACCCGTTTATTCCAACTCTTTGCTTTCTGTCTGCCAACCAGTTCTCTATCCAAGTCAATACCTTGCCCCCAATCCCATGTGCCTTAACTTTACACGCTAATCTCTTATGCGGGACCTTATCGAAAGCCTTCTGAAAGTCCAAATACACCACATCCACTGGTTCTCCCTTATCTATTTTACCAGTTACATCCTCAAAAAATTCCAGTAGATTAGTCAAGCACGATTTACCTTTTGTAAATCCATGTTGACTTTGTCTGATCCTGTCACTGTTTTCCAAGTGCTCTGCTATTACATCTTTTATAATGGAGTTAAAGCAGATCATATTTTCGTATACGATAGCAAAATACTGCAGATGCTGGAAATCCGAAATAACAACAGAAAATGCTGGAAAAACTCAGCAGGCCAGGCAACATCCGTGGAGAGAAATTAGAGTCGACGTTTCGGGTAAAACCCTTTTTCAAAACTGGAAAGGAAATGAAATAGATCGAAAGGCAGGGCTGGGAGAGAACAAAAGAAGTAATGTAATTTGGGCCGAGGTTATGATCTGAAATTGTTGAACTCGATATTGAGTCCGGAAGGCTGGAAAGTGCCTAATCGGAAGATGAGGTGTTGTTCCTCGAGTTTACGTTGAGCTTCCGTGGAACAATGCAAGAGGCCAAGGACGGTGAGGTCCGAGTGGGAATGGAGCAGTGAATTTAAATGACAGGCGACCGGAAGCTTGGGGTCACCCTTACGGACTGAACGGAGGTGTTCCACAAAGCAGTCACCCAATCTGCATTTTGGTCTCCCTAATGTAGAGGAGACCGCATCGTGAGCAGTGAATACAGTATAGTAGATTGCAAGAAGTACAAGTAAATCGCTGTTTCACCTGGAAGGGGTGTTTGGGGCCCTGGACAGTGGGAAGAGGGGAGGTATAGGGGCAGGTGTTACATCTCCTGCGCTTGCACAGGAAGGTGCCAGGCGAAGGGGAAGGGGTGCTGGGGGTGATAGAGGAGTGGACTAGGGTGTCTCGGAGGGAGCAGTCCCTACGGAATGCTGAAAGGGGAGGGAAGAGGAAGATGCGTTTGGTGGTGGGATCACTTTGGAGGTAGCTGAAATGGTGGAGGATGATCCGTTGAATGTGGAGGCTGGTGGGGTGAAAGGTGAGGACAAGGGGAACCCTATCGTGGTTCCAGGAGGGAGGGGCAGGGTGAGGGCAGAAGTGTGGGAGATAGAATGGACTTGGTCCAGGGCCGTGTCAACCACGGTAGAGGGGAATCCTCGGTTGAGGAAAAAGGAAGACATGTCGGAAGCGTTGGTGTGGAAGGTGGCATCGTCGGAGCAGATGCGGCAGAGACGGAGAAACTGGGAGAATGGAATAGAGTCCTTACAGGAAGCGGGGTGGGAGGAAGTGTAGTCCAGGTAGCTGTGGGAGTCAGTGGGCTTGTAGTGAACATTGGTCAATAACCTATCCCCAGAGATGGAGACGCAGAAGTCGAGGAAGGGAAGGGAAGATTCAGAGATGGACCATGTGAAGGTGAGGGAAGGGTGGAAATTGGAGGCAAAGCGAATGAAATTTTCTAGTTCAGGGCGAGAGCAGGAAACAGCACCGATACAGTCATCAATGTATCGGAAAAAGAGGTGAGGGAGGGGACCTGAGTAGGACTGGAACAAAGAGTGTTCCACATAGTCCACGAAAAGGCAGGCATAGCTAGGACCCATGCATGTACCCATAGCAACACCTTTGATTTGGATGAAATGAGTGGAGTTAAAGGAGAAGCTGTTCAATGTGAGAACAAGTTCAGCCAGGCGGAGGAGGGTAGTGGTCAATGGGCACTGGTCGGGCCTCTGTTCAAGGAAGAAGCGGAGCACCCTCAGGCCATCCTGGTGGGGGATGGAGGTGTAGAGGGATTGTATGTCCATGGTGAAAAGGAGGCGGTTGGGGCCAGGAAACTGGAAACTGTTAAAGTGGCAGAGGGCGTCCGAAGAGTTGCGGATGTAGGTGGGAAGAGACTGGACAAGGGGAGAAAAGATAGAGTCGAGATAGGAAGAGATGCGTTCCGTGGGGCAAGAACAGGCTGAAACGATGGGTCTACCAGGGCAGTCCTGTTTGTGGATCTTGGGAAGGAGGTAGAAGCAGGCTGTGCGGGGTTGGGGAACTATGAGGTTGGTGACTGCGGTCCTTCACATGGTAATGTAGTCATTATATTACGAGACTAGTAACTTTAAATGGTCTGGACTAATAATCCAGAGAATGTGAGTTCAAATCCCATCATGACAATTTGAGAATTTGTATTCAATTTTTAAAAAATTTGGCAATAAGAAGCTGGTATCAGTAAAAAAAGTGATCACAAATCTATCAGATTGTCATAAAAAACACAACTTGTTCACTAGTCCTTTAGGGAAGGAAACCTGCCAACCTTACCTTCTCTGAACTAGATTTGGACTGCAGTCCCACACCAACGTTGCTGAGTCTCTGAAGTGGCCTAGCAAGCCACTCAGTTGTCTCACTGTCACCACATGGACTGCAGCGGTTCCAGAAGACAGCCCACCACCACCTTCTCAGGGCAACTAGGGATGGACAATAAATGTCAGCCTTGCCAGGACTGCCTACTGTTGTGTATGTACCTTTAAGGGAATAACTGGTCTCAGACTGCAGTACCGGCAGTGACCACCCCTGTATAAAAGGCCCTAGCAGGCTTCTGTAGTTTCAGTTTCCAGGTTGTCTCCATTCAGTAAAGACTTGTTATAATCAACTCCTGCAGTCCGTGTCTCAATTATACACGGACATAATACTGGCGACGAGTAAGAAACGAACTTACCTGCAACTCGGCAGCACCTCAGATGATGTTATTGAAGGTCGAAGCCAGAAGAAAAAAATAAAATAAAATAATCCAAAGAAACTCGAGAAACGGGCGTTGACCGTGGGCAACCGCCCTCCAAATCATCGAATTGAAAAGTGCAGGAGAGACTGTCGAGAGCTGTTGTATCCGTGTGTTAATAGAGACACGGAAGGCAGGAGTAGGTTTCACAGGTGTTTACTGAACAAAGTCTGGAGGTGAACTAAATGATACAACACAATATACAGGCTTATATAGCCCGAGTGGCCATTACTGACATTACAGTACACAGGGGGCTCTTAAAGGCACATACACTACAATTCCTCCCCTTTTAGCCAACCAGTACATAATATTTTAAGTAATCATTAATTACATGTTACAAGAACAATAATCTACACATTGCTGCAGTTAATCAATTATAAGTCAGTCTCTCTGGCGGCTTCCTGACTCAGTCCGGATAACGCCTCGGTGGTGTAGTAGTTTCTGGTGGTGTAGTAGGTTCTTTTGGCAAGGCTGATTCAGCTTGAATGCCAGTGTTGGGTTCATCTGGTTCCAGTATCACCGGATTGGAGGTAGATACTATGGGTATCTCTACTTCATCATTAGGCGTATAGAGTTGTGGTGTAGGTTGTCCCTTTTCGGATGACTCTATGGTTTGGTCAGCATGGCGCCTTATTATGCTTTCTCCAATGTCCACGGTATACATCAGCGGTCCTAGTCGTGTGCAAATAGTTCCAGGCTGCCATTTCTCGGTACGGTAGTCCCGGGCCAAAACTTGTTGACCTCTCTGGAAGGTTCTAGTTGGCCTTTCATTCATGCCTTGAAATTGCCGGTTCTCCATGTCCCTTCTGATGTTTGGCTTGATCAAATCCAGCCGGCATCTTAGGCTTCTCTTGAAGAACATCATGGCGGGAGTTTGGTTTGTAACCATATGTGTTGCATTCCTGTATGCAAACAAGAAGTTATCTACCTTATCCTGAAGTTTTATGTCTTCATTACCCATGGCCTTTATGGCCTTCTTGAAGGTCTGGACAAACCTTTCAGCCAATCCATTGGTGGCAGGATGATATGGGGCGGACGTGTAGTGCTTAACCCCATTGTTTTTTAAGAACTTCCTGAATTCTTCGGACACAAATTGCGGTCCATTATCAGAACAGATCTGTTCAGGCAGCCCATTCCTGGCAAATATGGTCCTTAATACTGTGATGGTTTTTTACCGTGGTGGTGGAGGACATCTTTATTACCTCCGGCCACTTGGAGTGTGCATCAACCACGATTAAGAACATTGAGTCCATAAATGGACCAGCAAAGTCGATGTGTACCCTTTGCCATGGAGATGAGGGCCACTCCCATGGATGTAGAGGGGCTTGTGGTGGAGCGTTTTGGACCTTCTGGCATCCTAGGCAGCTCTTGGTCATTTCTTCGATGTCTCCATCGCTACCTGGCCACCATACAAACGCCCTGGCTAGGTTCTTCATTTTCACTCCACCCAGATACCCCTCGTGAAGCTCCTTTAGCACTTTATCCTGGAGTTTGGGTGGAATCACCACTCTGGATCCACACATCAAGGATCCTCGGCACACTGACAGCTGTTCTCTTCTTTGTGAGAATGCTGGCAACAGTGGTTCGCCATGTGCTGGCCATCCCTTCACTGTTAAACCGCAGACTCGTGAGAGAGTCGGGTCATTTCTCGTTTCCCTTTCAATGGCAGAAATTGTTACTGGTAGACATTCGACTATGGTAGAGTGGAACACCTCCACTGGGTCTACTGTAGGTGCTTCTTCTACCGTTGGCAACGGTAGGCGCGATAAACCGTCAGCATTCCCATGCTGTTTTGATCCTTTGTATTCTATATCATATTGGTGTGCCCCTAGAAAAAGGGACCACCTCTGTAGCCTTTGCGCTGTCATAATGGGAACACCCTTTTTAGGGTTGAATATGGAGATGAGGGGTTGATGGTCAGTCAACAAGGTAAATTTTTGTCCGTGTAGGTAATGGTTGAATTTCTTCACTCCCCATACCAGGCTGAGTGCTTCCCTGTCAATTTGGGCATAGTTACGCTCAGCTGAGTTCAATGAGCGTGACGCAAAAGCTATCGGCCGTTCCGAGCCATCAGGGAATCTATGCGAAAATACTGCTCCTACGCCGTAAGGGGATGCATCGCACGCCAGTCTGATTGGCAGTGATGGGTTGTAATGAGCCAAAACTTCCTTGGACGTGATTAAGTCTTTGCATTTATGGAAGGCACGTTTACAGTCTTCGCTCCATTTCCAAATTACTCCTGTTTGTAGCAGTTCATTAAGAGGGTGCAGAAGAGTTGATAAGTTCAGTAAAAATTTATGATAGTAATTTATCAATCCCAGGAACGACCTTAATTGTGAAACATTTTCAGGTGCTGGGGCTTTTATGACCGCTTCAATTTTTTCAGGTGACTTATGCAACCCTTCCTTATTAATTATGTGGCCACAATATGATATTTGATTCTGGAAAAATTCGCATTTGGGGCGATTTGCTCGTAGGCCCCGTTCTCTCAGCCTAGTGAGCACCTGCTCCAAATTGGCAAGGTGCTCATTGTCGTTTTCTCCTGTTACAAGGATGTCGTCTAGGTAGCATTGAGTCCCCGGAATCCCTTGGAGGACTTGCTCCATAGCTCTTTGCCAGATAGCTGGAGCTGATGCTACTCCGAAAACCAGTCGATTGTACTGGTACAGGCCTTTGTGTGTATTTATCGTGAGATACTTTTTAGAGGCCTCTTCCACCTCCATCTGTAGATATGCCTGTGCCAAGTCAATTTTGGTGAAACGTTTCCCTCCGGATAGTGAGGCGAAAAT
Source organism: Somniosus microcephalus (assembly GCF_052327205.1). NCBI lineage: Eukaryota > Metazoa > Chordata > Chondrichthyes > Squaliformes > Somniosidae > Somniosus > Somniosus microcephalus. The sequence goes on along the minus strand of NC_140988.1, from coordinate 140,712,111 downwards.
ATCTTCTATCCTCGGAAGAGGATACTGTACCATGTGAAGGACCGGGTTTACAGTCACCTTGAAGTCTCCACAGATGCGAATTTTTCTCTGTTCTTCAGATTTATCATTATTCAACGTTTTCTTCATGACCGGGACGATGGGTGTTGCCCACTCGCTCCAATCTATCTTGGATAATACACCTGCCTTTTCCAAATTCTCCAGCTCTGCCTCAACTGCTGGACGAATTGCGTATGGCACTGGCCTTGCCTTAAAAAACTTGGGAATTGCCGCATCTTCCACTTTTATTGAGGCGGTGATGCCTTTCAAGGTTCCTAGTTTCTCTTGAAACACTTCCTTGGCGTTGGCCAAGATGTCTTTTAATCGTTCAGGTATGACTTCATCATCATTGTTTTTCTTACTGGTCACCGTCAGTGCTTGAATGGAGTGCCAGTCTAAACGTATCTTCCTGATCCATTCACGTCCCAACAGCGGTGGACCACCATCTTGTAGAACGTATAAATACAACTTCTGTATTTCCTTGCCGTTGTATACAACAGGCACCTTTATTTTCCCTTTTGGGTATACTTTCTGCCCCGTATATGTTTTCAAGATAATGGATGTGTCTTTCAAAGGTATATGCGGAAATAGCCGCTCGTAATCCCGTCGACTTATGACGGTTAGGGCTGATCCTGTATCTAGCTCCATTTTAACTGGGGACTCCGCTATCGTGAGGGTAACCCAAATGGTCTGGTAATCTTCTTTGGCAATTACATTATGTAATTTGAGAGAGCTTAGTCTCTTGTTTCCGGAGTCGCTATCGCTCTTCTGGTCTTTGGAGCTACTGTCCGTCATCATTTGTACCTTTCTGTACTTTTCCTTATTGATTTTTTTTCTGTCAGTGGATTTTTTGTTTCCAGATTGGCATACACGTGTAATGTGTCCCATCTTTCCGCATTGCCTGCATGCTTTGTCCTTGAACCAGCACTCCCTCTGGTCATGGGTGGATCTGCCGCAGCGATAACATCTCTCGAAACCCCGTGTCATTTCATGGGCGCCGAAGTCCTGTGGCTTTTGCTGTATCTTTGCAGCTCCTCTTGCTGCTGCTTCGTATGATACAGCCACACTGAAAGCCTTGTCCAGTGTCAGATCTTTCTCAGAAAGTAGCTTTTTTTGTGTTCTTTCACTTAGGAGACCGCAGACGAATTTGTCTCGTAGAGAATCTGCCAGTCCTGTACCAAATTGGCAGTGTAGGGTATCAACAATCTCCTTAAAATTCTTGTCCATCGGTTTGGCTGGAGTGATTAAGTTTCGTAACAGCCCGTATGTCCTTGTGCCCATTAGATTTAGAAGTACCGATGCCTTTTTATCATCTTTTATTTCATTCGCTGTGCAATATTTCTCCATTCTTTCCACATATGTGGTCCAATTCTCTATATATTTATCGAAAGCATTAATATTGCCAGCCTTAGGCAGCTTGGAAAAAAAATGGCGCCTCCCGCGCTTTCCTTCCTTTCCTGCAGAAAAAAATGGCGCTTCCCGCGCTTTCCCGCCGCTGCTGCTGCTGACAACGCTGTTTTCCGCGGTTTTTATTTACAGGTGGAGACTCGTTCCCACCGGACTCTCTGGGACTTTTCCCTCCCTCTGCTTGTTGGAACGCCGACCTGCTTTGCAGCGCCGGCCGTCTCCCGAGTGCTCCCCCCCTCTGTCTGTGTTTGCCTCCGCCTTTGCTGCTCGGCCCCGCTGCAGAGCCAGCTGATGGAGCCCCAGCCCGCTGCCCAGGAAGGATTATTGCAGTACCTGCCACCAGCTCGGCTAGCTGGTGAAACCACAGCTTTTTTTTTCTTGCTTTTCTTCGACTTTGGACGTCTGAGGAATCGATGTCCTTGAGGTGCTGCCGAATTGCAGGTAAGTCCATTGCCAATTCGTCGCCACTGTTGTACCCGTGTGTTAATAGAGACACGGAAGGCAGGAGTAGGTTTCATAGGTGTTCACTGAACAAAGTCTGGAGGTGAACTAACTGATACAACACAATATACAGGCTTATATAGCACGAGTGGCCATTACCGGCATTACAGTACACAGGGGGCTCTTAAAGGCACATACACTACAAGAGCCAGGCTTAGTTCTCCAGTCTGTGGTTTCCCAGCTAATCGGGCTGGTGGCAGGTAGTGCACTGATCCTTCCTGGGCTGCGGCGGGCTAGAGCTCGATCGGCTGGCTCTGCAACGGGTCCGGGCAGCGAGTCGGGAAGCAAAGAGAGAGAGAGAGGGTGGAGCACACAGGGCGCGGCCGGTGCTTCGAAGCCGGGCAGCGTTCGGACCTAAGAAGAGGGAGGGAAGTGTCCCAGAGGGTCCGCTCCACGACGGGAATGGTTCTTCAATTAACAGAGCAAATATTGAAGCGCGATAGAAAAATAAAAATACCGCGGAGAGCGGCGTTGGCAGCAGCGATCGGGGAGGTGTGAAGACCATAGGGCGTCGCAATTACAGGATAGTAAAATAAATATAATCGCCAGCAACAGCGTTGGCAGCAGCAGCAGTGGCGGGAAAGCGCGGGAGGCGCCATCTTAACTCGGCGGGGAAGAAGGAAAAGCGCGGGAGGCGCCATCTTAGATTTTCAAGATGCCAAAGACTGGCGATATCACTGTCTTCGATAATGCAATAGAAGACTGGACCACGTATGTGGAAAGAGTCGAGGTATATTGCGAGGCAAACGAAATAGCCGATGAGAAAAAGGCATCGGTATTGCTAAATTTAATGGGTGCAAGAACATACGGCCTATTGCGGGACCTGATTACTCTAGCCAAACCAAAGGCGAAGAGTTTTAATGAAATTGTTGCTATCCTACAGGAACACCTAAATCTTACACCGCTGCTGATAGCAGAAAGATTTAAATTCCTCAGGAGAAATCAGCATAAAAATGAGAGCAATGCTGATTACATTACGGAACTACACAAGCTATCAAAGCACTGCCAGTTCGGAGCAGGACTGGCAGATATCTTATGGGACAAATTTGTCTGTGGACTCCTGAGTGAAGGAACCCAGAAGAGGTTACTCTCAGAGAAAGAGCTGACGCTAGATAAGGCTTTTAGCGTGGCAGTATCGTACGAAGCAGCAGCAAGGGGAGCTGTGGAAATACAACAAAAGCCACAGGAATACGGCACCCACAAAATGACACGGGGATTTGCAAAATGTTATCGCTGCGGCAGAAGAAACCATGACCAGAAGGACTGCTGGTCCAAGGACAAAATATGCAGGCAATGCGGAAAGATGGGACACATTGCACGAGTTTGCAGGTCTGGGAAGAAGACCAACAACAACAAAAAGGCTACTAAGGAACCGTACAGGAAAGTACAAAAGATGACGGACAGTAGTTCCGAAGACCAGATGAGCGATAGTGAATCCGGGAACAAGAGACTAAGCTGTCTCAAACTTCACAACGTAATCGCAAAAGAGGATCTCCGAACCATTTGGGTCACCCTCACGATAGCAGGGTCCCAAGTCAAAATGGAATCGGATACAGGATCAGCTCTAACTGTCATGAATCGACGAGACTACGAGCGGCTATTCTCACACATACCCTTGAGAGAGACATCCATTGTCTTGAGGACGTATACGGGGCAAAAAGTATACCCCAGAGGAAAAATAAGGGAGCCTGTCGAATACAATGGCAAGAAAATACGGAAATTGTATCTCTACATTCTGCAAGATGGTGGACCATCGTTATTGGGACGTGAATGGATCAGAAAGATAAGTTTAGACTGGCACTCCATTCAGGCACTGACGGTGGCTGGGAAAAAGGATGATGACGTCACTCCTGGACGATTGTCAACAATCTTAGCTGACGCCAAAGAGGTATTTCAACAAGAACTGGGCACTCTTAAAGGCGTAACCGCCTCGATAAAAATAGAGGAGAATGCAATTCTCAAGTTTTTCAAAGCAAGACCGGTACCATATGCAATTCGCCCAGTCGTCGAGGAAGAGCTGGAGAATCTGGAGAATGCAGGTGTGTTATCTAAGGTAGACTGGAGCGAGTGGGCGACACCCATCGTTCCTGTCATGAAGAAAACGTTAAACATTAAGTCTGAGGAGCCAAGGAAGGTTCGCATCTGTGGGGTCTTCAAGGTGACGGTGAACCCAGCCCTTCACACAGTACAATATCCTTTTCCAAGGATAGAAGATATCTTCGCCTCACTATCTGGAGGGAAGCGTTTTACAAAAATTGACCTAGCACAAACATATTTGCAGATGGAGGTTGAAGAATCCTCGAGGAAGTATCTCACGATAAACACTCACAAAGGTCTTTACCAGTATAATCGACTGGTATTCGGAGTAGCATCAGCTCCGGCGATATGGCAAAGAGCGATGGAACAAGTCCTGCAAGGGATTCCGGGGACTCAGTGTTACTTACACGACATCCTAGTGACAGGTGAAGATGACAGTGAACACCTTGCCAACCTAGAGCAGGTGCTCACTAGACTACGTGAACATGGGCTACGAGCCAATCGCCCCAAGTGCGAGTTTTTTAAGAAACAGATATCGTATTGTGGCCACGTGATTGATGAAGAGGGGTTGCATAAGTCCCCTGACAAAATTGAAGCACTAGTTAAGGCTCCAGTGCCTGAAAATGTGTCGCAACTGAGGTCATTCCTCGGATTGGTGAACTACTACCATAAGTTTTGGCCAAATTTGTCCACAATTCTGCATCCACTGAACGCCCTACTACGAACGGGAGTAGCATGGAAATGGAGCGATGAATGTAAGCGGGCCTTTCAGAAGAGTAAGGACCTAATCACTTCAAGAGAAGTATTGGCTCACTACAACCCATCACTACCGATAAGACTGGCATGTGATGCGTCTCCCTATGGCATTGGGGCGGTACTGTCACATAAATTCCTTGATGGTTCAGAGAGGCCGATAGCTTTTGCGTCACACTCGTTAACTTCAGCCGAGCGTAACTACGCCCAGATTGACAGAGAGGCCCTCAGCCTGGTGTGGGGGGTGAAGAAGTTCAATCACTACCTGCACGGTCAGAAATTTACTCTACTAACTGATCATCAACCTCTCATCTCCATTTTCAACCCTCAGAAGGGCGTACTGATAATGACAGCACAACAGCTACAGAGGTGGTCCCTTTTCCTAGGGGCACACCAATATGACATCGAGTACAAAGGAACTAAACAGCATGGGAATGCTGATGGATTGTCACGCCTACCATTGCCGACGGTGGAAGAAGAACTGGCAGTGGATCCAGTGGAGTTATTCCACTCGACTATAGTCGAATGTCTCCCTGTGACGAATGCAAACATAGAAAAGGAAACACGAAATGACCCGACACTCTCCTGGGTCTATGATTTAACGGTGAAGGGATGGCCAGCACATGGCGAACCACTGCTGCCAGCATTCTTGCCGAGAAGAGAACAGCTGTCAGTGTGCAGAGGAACCTTGATGTGTGGATCCAGAGTAGTAATCCCACCCAAATTGAAGGATAGAGTGCTCAATGAGCTTCATGAGGGTCATCTGGGAGGGGTAAAAATGAAGAACTTAGCCAGAGCGTTTGTGTGGTGGCCGGGAATCGATAGAGAAGTCGAAGAGATGACCAAGAGCTGTACAGGATGCCAGAAGGTCCAAAATGCCCCACCACAAGCCCCTCTACATCCATGGGAGTGGCCCTCACCTCCATGGCAAAGGGTGCACATTGATTTTGCTGGTCCCTTTATGGACTCGATGTTTTTAATTGCGGTGGATGCACATTCAAAGTGGCCAGAGGTAATGAAAATGTCCTCAACCACCACAGAAAAAACTATCACAGTCTTACGAACCATATTCGCCAGGAATGGGCTGCCTGAACAGATTTGCTCTGACAATGGACCACAGTTTGTGTCTGAAGAGTTCCGGAGGTTCTTAAAGAACAATGGTGTTAAGCATTACACATCCACCCCATATCATCCAGCCACTAATGGATTGGCCGAGAGGTTTGTTCAAACATTCAAGAAGGCTATCAAGGCAATGTGTAATGAAGATATACCCCTACAACACAAGGTGGATAACTTCTTGTTTGCCTACCGGAATGCGACACATGCGGTTACCAACCAAACTCCAGCCATGATGTTCTTCAATCGAAGACTACGATGCCGCTTGGATTTGGTTAAGCCAAACATCAGAAGAGATGTGGAGAACAGGCAGTTTCAGAATATGAATGAAAGGCCGACCAGGACTTTTAAGATAGGCCAACCAGTTTTGGCCCGGGACTACCGCACAGAGAAATGGCAGCCAGGAACGATCTGTACACGGCAAGGACCTCTAATGTATATCGTGGACGTTGGAGAGAGCATTGTAAGATGCCATGCTGACCAGATTCTAGAGTCACTGGAAAACGTCAACTCCACACCACGATCTGATACACCTGGCGATGAAACCGAAGTACCAATTGCATCTACCGCAGAATCGGTGATATTGGAAGCAGACGAACCAAACAACGACATTGATCCCGACGCAACCTTGCCAGAAGAACCTGATATTCCAAAGAGGCGTTATCCAGACAGAATCAGGAAGCCTCCTCAAAGACTGAACTTATAATTGCTTAACTTCAACCAATGTATCTAGCAACCGTAATTGTAATTGTAATTAGTTATTATTTAGTTGTTAAATGAATGTTATGTACTGTTTATCTAAAAGGGGAGGAATTGTTGTGTATGTACCTTTAAGGGAATAACTGGTCTCAGACTGCAGTACCGGCAGTGACCACCCCTGTATAAAAGGCCCTAGCAGGCTTCTGTAGTTTCAGTTTCCAGGTTGTCTCCATTCAGCAAAGACTTGTTATAATCAACTCCTGCAGTCCGTGTCTCAATTATACACGGACATAATACCTACATCCTGAAAATGAACAAAAAATATTCTGTTGTATTACTTTAAGAATGGGCCATGATGTGGAGATGCTGGTGTTGGACTGGGGTGGACAAATGTGAGAAGTCACACAACACCAGGTTATAGTCCAACAGCTTTATTTGAAATCACAAGCATTTGGAGCGCTGCTCGTTCATCAGGTGAAGTGAAGAGATGCATATAGGCACAGCATATATAGTCACAGAACACTGCCAGATGATTACAGGTAATCTTTCTAACTGCCCTTTATCCCATCTCGGCAGAGAGATAATCACAGCAATCAAAGGTGTGGATGGTGTCCAAACAGGTCAGTCAGGAAAACATTACATCAAAGAACAATGAGGTGGGGTCACCAGGGGTCAAATGTTGCAGATGCTGGGGTCTGTATGAAAAACAAAAAACAAACAAAGAACAATAAAAAAAAAGATTTTTTTGGCTGGAAATCACAGCAGGTCCAGCCGCATCTGTGTAGAGAGAACAAGCCAACGACAACTCGAGTCTGGATGACTCTACGTCAGGTGGGGTTACATGTAGCGTGACATGAACCCAAGATCCCAGTTGAGGCCGTCCTCATGAGTGCGGAACTTGGCTATCAGTTTCTGCTCGACGATTTTACGTTGTCGTGTGTCTCGAAGGCTGCCTTGGAGAATGCTTACCCGAAGATCGGAGGCTGAATGTCCTTGACTGCTGAAGTGTTCCCCGACTGGGAGGACAACTTCACGATGCTCCACTTCTCCAGCTTCCACCCTAACCACGTTAAAGAAGCCATCCCCTATGGACAAGCCCTGCGAATACACAAGATCTGCTCAGACGAGGAGGAACGCGATGGACACCTACAGACGCTGAAAGACGCCCTCGTAAGAACGGGATATGATGCTCGACTCGTCGATCGACAGTTCCGACGGCTACAGCGAAAAATCGCATAGACCTCTTCAGAAGACAAACACGGGACACAACCAACAGAGTACCCTTCGTCGTCCAGTACTTCCCCAGAGCAGAGAAACTACGCAGTGTTCTTCGCAGCCTTCAACATGTCATCGATGACGATGAACACCTCGCTAAGGCCATCCCCACGCCACCACTACTCGCCTTCAAACAGCTGGTTAACCTCAAACAGACCATCGTTCGCAGCAAATTACCCAGCTTTCAGGAGAACAGCGACCACGACACCACACAACCCTGCCATGGCAACCTCTGCAAGACATGCCAGATCATCAAAACAGATACCATCATCACACGTTAGGATACCACCCACCAGGTACATGGTACATACTCATGTGACTCGGCCAACGTTGTCTACCTCATATGTTGCAGGAAAGGATGCCCCGGAGCATGGTACATCGGCGAGACCATACAGACACTGCGACAACGGATGAACGGACACCGCACCACAATCACCAGGCAGGAGTGTTCCCTCCCAGTCGGGGAGCACTTCAGCAGTCAAGGACATTCAGTCTCCGATCTTCGGGTAAGCATTCTCCAAGGCAGCCTTCGAGACACACGACAAGCAAAATCATCGAGCAGAAACTGATAGCCAAGTTCCGCACTCATGAGGACGGCCTCAACCGGGATCTTGGGTTCATGTCACGCTACATGTAACCCCACCTGACGTAGAGTCATCCAGACTCGAGTCGTCGTTGGCTTGTTCTCTCTACACAGATGCGGCCAGGCCTGCTGCGATTTCCAGCCAAAAAAAATCTTTTTTTATATTGTTCTTTGTTTGTTTATTGTTTTTCATACAGACCCCAGCATCTGCAACATTTGACCCCTGGTGACCACACCTCATTGTTCTTTGATGTAATGTTTTCCTGACTGACCTGTTTGGACACCATCCACACCTTTGATTGCTGTGATTATCTCTCTGCCGAGGTGGGATAAAGGGCAGTTAGAAAGATTACCTGTAATCATCTGGCAGTATTCTCTGACTATATATACTGTGCCTATATGCATCTCTTCACTTCACCTGACGAAGGAGCAGCGCTCCGAAAGCTTGTGATTTCAAATAAAGCTGTTGGACTATAACCTGGTGTTGTATGACTTCTCACATTTAAGAATGGGGAGTTCTGTTAGTGTCTTGGCCAACATTCCTCCCTCACCCAACATCACCAAAAACAGATTTAACTGGTCATTCACCTCATTGCTGTTTTTGGGACCTTGCTGTGTGCAAAATGGCTGCTCCATTTATCTACATAACAATGATGTACTTCAAAGTAATTTATTGTATGTCGAACATTTTGGGACGTCCTAAGAAGCATGATAAAGTTTTATATTGATGCAAGTTTGTTCTTTCTTCTTTTGGATGAGACATTAAACTGAGACCTATGTTTGTCATTTTATGCCAGTTGCTTTACTTTGATGTAAACTTTTTCTAATTGACTAACAATTACTTTGTTTTTCAAATCCGGATCTTTTTATAAACTGGTGTTACTTTTGAATAAAGGATCATTTGTTATGCAGCTTTAGGGCTTGCTTTGGGCATTGCTTCACTTCAGTACGAGTTGAGTGACATTTTTTGTGCTCATCAAGGTGAGGAATGTTCGTGTTGGGGAATGGAACTCTTCCCAGTTCACACCTGGAACCTTCACGAGAGTTCTCCTGATCTGGAGAAACAACATAAATGGCTAAAAATAAATTCAGCACCATCAGAATTAGCCATTACAGGAGGTGTAATGTGAGGATGCACTGAACTCGTTAGTCATTCTGGGAAGCAGGGGAGGATTGTAAAATCATTAGATGCAAGAGTGTCACTTAACAGGGAAAATAGCACAGTCTTTCTTGAGAATTAGGCAGTACAAAGTGACTTCTTTGACTTTTTACTTTTGGTCTCATTTTAAATGACCTTAAACATTTTGCATGACATCTGGCCTTGATTCTCACTTTCATATGGTTCTACCACTGGTCACTGCAGGGAACCACTTGTCATGCAGAGAGCACAGTGGTAATGCATGGACAGGTTCATCAATTACTCAACTCTGGAAACGTGTGCAATGGCAGTTGGTGTGTTTGCTCAAAACGTCGCTGCCACCCTCCCTCCTGATTGGTCTTCTCCCTTTTGTCATTTGGGTGTGATGACAGGATGCATGCCAGTACTAGGCCTCTGATCTCACACATGTTGGTAACCTGAACTACCACTGGAATTCATGGCAGTTCAGAGTCATGAAAGAATCACACTGGTTTGGCTTTGCTTCTTTGCCTTTATTTCTGGGGATATTGAGTCCATTCTATCATTTTTATTTTGCATGGTTGTGTTTAAGCATCAGAATTTTTGAAACAAACAGACGATTCGTGCATTTTTAAAGTACAATCTGTGCAAATCACCAATGAGAAAAGGGCAAAAAATCTATTACCTCAATATTTTTTAATTAAATCTGGTTTCATGTTCCTTGGGCAAAGCGTTATTCTGAATAGAACTAATGGAATATTAGTAATATTGGCTGTTTCTGTCATGTAGGAATCTACATCAAAGTGCAACAGGAAACACCACAGTTTCTTAAATTTCTGATAAATAATTCACATTGGTTGATATATATTGTCATTTGCAGCATAAATAAATGCAATGTAGAGAAGTAACGTGGTTTGCAAAACGAGCATGTAAAGGTATAGTTCTCGAGTCTATTTGCATTCTACAGTTCCAACAATGTCGCGCTTTATGTGCCATTGATATGTCGAACCAGATATTGGTCCAGAAATTTGGGTCGGAGGCTTCCCGCGGGTGCAAGCCTCCGACCTGCACTTGCCTTGCGCGCCAGCCATTGTGCTGTGGGCCCGCGTGGGATTCCAATCCTGGGCCTCCTCCAACTGCCGGCGCACAGTGCTTGCGTATCCCAGGGGCGCAGTTTGTTCGAAGCGTCCCCTGGGATCACGTGGGCCATGGAGAGCCAATGGTAACAGGGAATGCTTCATTCATAAGTTTGATAGGAAAAGCTATAAATACTGTTGTGTCTCCTTGTGTTCTTATTACTATGTATTACAGACACTTTTAACTCATTTAGTTTACGACTTTCACTCAGTTGTATTCTTGCTTTTATGATGTTGCTGCCGCATGGTGCGGAGTGATACAAGATGTCCGACCTTGCACAGCGCACTGCCTTTCACAGTGTGCCACATAGCAATATAAATACACTAACCAAAGTAGTTCCATATAACGATGTAACAAGTAGTTCCATTTAACGATGTAATAATATAACGATGTAACATCCCTCTTTCTCAAAAAACGAAAACATGAAATTTTAAAAATATTGTATCTAAACTATTATTATCAAATACAAAGAATTGTGAGTTTTCTTTTCTTATTCGCGATATCGCTCAGGTGGTTGGATGTTGTCCCTCCATCTTGTGGATTTGGTGGTGACCACTCCTCTCTGCGGTGTTTTGGTGTGTTCCGCTCTTGTTGTTGTTGTTGCTGTCGCACTTGGAGTTGGAGTGTGCATGCTCGTGGTTGTTTGATTTGTGGTGCTTGTTTCTGGCATTGTACTGCTTGTGGTAGCTGGTGTTGTCAATGTTGCTGATGTTGTCTGCTGCTTAACCAGTTCAGGTGAAGGTCTGATGTGGAGTCTGTTCTGTCTGTATTGGTTACCAGGTTCAATCTCTACGAAGTAGGATCTTGGAGCATCAGCTTTTCCAATGACCTTGGCTGGATTCCAGGTTTTCAACATCGGGTCTTGCACATGCACTGATTGCCCATTCAGCAATTCTGGTAGCATCTTTGCATGTTTGTCGTAATGTTTGCTCCCTACGACTTGTACTTCTGCCAGCTTCTGTCTGAAGTCCTCCTGGTCCTGGGGAGGATGTATTTTTGCTGGTAGGGTAGTCTTAAACTTCCTCCCATTCAGCAATTCCACAGATGATTTCATGTCTGCTTTCAGTGGTGTTGATCTGAGTGATAGGAGGGCAAGGTCTTGGTCTCCCCCATCTCACTGCTTTTGATGAGAGTTCTCTTGACAGTCTGGATCTGTCTTTCGATGAACCCATGTCCCCTTGGGAAATGTGGGGATGAGGTTACTATTTTGAACCCATACTTTTCTGCCAGAGCTCTGAATTCATTCGATGTAAACTGGGTTCCATTGTCACAGATTACCTTTTCCGGTAATTTTGCAATTCTGGTGGTAGTTGTGGCTCTCAGATCTTTCATCCTTCTCACAAAAGGAAAGTTGGAATAGTAATCTGTCACTATGAGATACCATTCTTGATTGCACATGAAGAGATCTGCCCCAACAGTGTGCCATGGTCTTGACGGTATTTCACTAGGTATCATCTCCTCTTTCTGTTGTGCATTTCTGTATTTCTGGCATATACCACATGCAGAAACCATCTGTTCGATATTTTTGTACATGCCTATCCAGTATACAGCTGATCTGGCTCTCAGCTTGCATTTCTCCATTCCCATGTGCCTTTCATGTATTAGATGGAGAAGTTCTGTCTGCATCGTCTTTGGCACGATGATTCTCGATCCAGCAAGGAGAATACCGTCTTCTATTGCGATGTCATCTCTAATCATCCAGTATTGACGAATTGTCGCCTGTACCTGCTGGATTCTCTCCGGCCACCCCTGTATCACTTGTTGTGTGAGTAGTTGCAATTCCTCATCTTTGCTCGTCTCATCTCTGATTTGACTGAGCTTTGTAGGGGTAACACTCACTAGGTGGTGGATTTTTACTGTTAGACCCTCCACCTCATGTTTCTCATATGGTGATAATCGAGACAACGCATCTGCTAGCATCATTTCCTTTCCTGGCTTATATTTAAGTGTGAAGTCATAGCTTTGGAGCCTTAGAAGTAGTCTTTGCAGTCTTGTAGGTGCTTTGCACAGATTCTTCTTGTAGATCTGTTCTAGTGGACGATGGTCACTCTCTATTGTAAACTGCCTTCCATACAGGTATGTATGGAATTTCTCGCATCCATACACTGCTGCTAATAATTCTCTTTCTATGTTGGCGTATCTCATCTCGGCTGACGTCAAGGCCTTTGATGTGAAAGCTATTGGCTTTCCTTCCTGCACAAGAGCTGCCCCTAGTCCTCTGGTAGAAGCGTCTACTTGTAGAGTGACTGGTTTTCTTCTGTCATAATATGACAGACTTGTTTCTTTGCACAATTCTTTAAGTTGTTTGAAATTCCTTTCATGTGATTCAGACCACTGGTATTCGGTGTCTTCTTTCATTAGCTCTCTGAGATTTGTTGTATGTCCCGACATCTTTGGGATGAAAGAACTCATGTATTGGACCAAGCCGAGGTAACTCCTCAGCTCTTTCTTATCTTCGGGTGGTTTCATTTCAGCAATCACCGCAATCTTCTCAGGACTTGGCTTGACTCCCTCTGGTGTGTAAATCATACCGAAGAATTGGCATTCCTTGACTTTAACTATGCACTTATCGGCATTTAACTTAATGCCAGCCTTCCTGGTACGCTCCATGGCCTCATGTAGGTGCATATCATGGTCTCTTTCAGCTGCTCCATAGATCTGAATATCATCAGCTATTCCTATAGCTCCTCCACAGCCTCTGTATGTCTCGTCTACTTTCTGTTGAAAGATATCTTGACTGGCCTTTAACCCGAATGGTAGCCATAGGAATTTGTAACGCCCAAATGGTGTGTTGAATGTTGTCAGTGTTGTTGATTCCTCATCCAACTTCACGTTCCAATATCCATTTCTGGCATCTAGTTTTGAGAAAACCTTGGCTCCTGCCAGTGATGGCGTAATCTCCTCTAGCGTTGGGGTGGGATAGTGGTCCCTCTTTATCGCCTGGTTTAGATCTTTGGGGTCCAAACATATTCTGAGACGCCCGTTTAGCTTTTCTCGTACCACAATTGAGTTTACCCAGTCTGTGGGTTCAGTGACCTTTACGATCACTCCCTTTTCTTCCATCTCCTTTAGCTTTCTTTCAAGCTTTGTCTTCAGCTCGATGGGTACTTTTCGTGGAGCATGGATAACGGGCTTTACCTCTGGATCGATGGTGATGTGGTATTGGAAATCTCCGAAACATCCCACTGTATCATCGAAACATTCCGGATACATGTCTATCAAGTCTTTTTTACTCTTGATTTGTGGGCGATTCTCCAGCAGGGTGTTGCTGTCTATCCTCAGTGACGTTTCCGTCAGCTCGTGATTCACTGAGATCAATCTCAACTTCTCACAGCTGTTTAATCCCAGGATCGCTGGCCCCTCAGTGTCGGTGACATAGAACATGCAGTTGATGTTCTTTCTTTTATGTGTCCCTTTGACAAAGGTTGTTCCGAGTTGTTTAATCTCACTCCCCCCATATGCTGTCAGCGTGACATTACTTGCCTTTAAACAACCCTTTTTCGGGTAGCCATCTTCTCTCAAGTTTTCGGGAAAGATCTGCTGGTACAGTCTCAATGGGAGAATGTTGCTCTGAGCCCCTGTGTCCAGCTTCAACTTTAAGTTGATGGTTGTGGGCTGACCTTTGACCCTCTTTTCGATTTGGATGATGGTGTGCAATTCTCTCTTCGGAGTATTTTCTGCTCTGGACATCTCGTGAAGCTGTACCTTTATGGTTTTGATGTTTAGTGTATTGTCATGACGATAATCATCATCATCCTGTTCATCCATGGCATGGATATTGTGTTTCTTTCTCTGGTTCTGCTGTCCGCCTTTGTTTTTGATGTATGCTCCTTCTTTCTTCGTTCTACACTTCTTTTCCCAGTGGTTTAGTTTGCCACATGCATTGCAGCTTGTTCCATAGGCTGGACATTTCCTCCTGTCTGTATAATCGTGCGGTCTGCCACAGTTTCTGCACATGTTTCTCCCGTTGTCATGTGCATGTCTTTGTGTATTGTACTTTTCTCTCACTGTATCCACTCTGTTGTCCGTCTCAGAAGCCGTCCGCATGTCAGCCGTTTGAGAAATCAGTGTTCTCATTTGCTGCTTCATGGCTTCATGAGCTCTTGCAGTATCTACAGCCTCTGTTATTTCGAGCTTTTCTTTCCCTATCAGGGCTTTTTGTACCTCTGCATGCGCTGACCCCCATATCAGCTGGTCCACAAGCCTTTCCTCCATTTCCTTAAATGCACACTTGCTGGCTTCATTTCTCAGCCTTGTCAGTAAATTGTCAGCTGTTTCACCGGGTTCCTGTCTTAGACTCTGGAATTTGTATCTGTGTATACGATGATTGGATTTAGGCTCTAGATGGTTGCTGAATTTCTCAAAGATTGTTGCAGGGTTTTCCTTTTCCTCTTCAGTCAAACTCCAGCTATTATACAAATCTAGACCCTTTTCTCCTGTCCACAACAGAATGTAACTAACCTTTTCTTCATTGGCAGTACCCTTCAGGAAGCTTTTGAATGTAAGGTCACATTTCTGTTTGAACTTGCAGAATGCCTCTACTATATCGTCGGCTTCCCAGTTCATGAGGGGTTGCATTTGTGCAGTCAGTGCAGCGGCAGCCGCCATCTTAGTTGCCCATACGATTCATGCTCAATCACCACAGACACCGGCACTCACGATCAGCTCATATATTCACTTTTCGTCTTATTCGTAGTTCGTATGGCACAAGTTGTACTCACTTATACCGCTGCCACCATGTTGTGTCTCCTTGTGTTCTTATTACTATGTAATACAGACACTTTTAACTCATTTAGTTTACGACTTTCACTCAGTTGTATTCTTGCTTTTATGATGTTGCTGCCGCATGGTGTGGAATGATACAAGATGTCCGACCTTGCACAGCGCACTGCCTTTCACAATGTGCCACATAGCAATATAAATACACTAACCAAAGTAGTTCCATATAACGATGTAACAAGTAGTTCCATTTAACGATGTAATAATATAACGATGCAACAAATACTATAAGCCCAAAACATCACTAAAACTTCAAATAATTTTTTAAAAAATCACGGGGTAGAAATTCAGTATAGCCCTGTTTGGGGTGCTAACTTCACTGGGGCGCTAAAAGTAGCACCCCCCCCACGCCGAAAATTGGTCGGTTATGCCCCAAAGGGAAGCGGGGCGCTACTGGAGGTGCCCCGCCTCCCTCTTGGGTCGCTGCGGTATTGCAGGCCTTCCTCCCCTTCTTAAAGAGGAGGGGCCTTGTGCAGCGCAATCTGGGGCCCAGCTGGGCCCCGGGGTTCGGGAGTGCAGGCAAAAGAGCCCGGCACCCAAGAGAAGCGCTGGGTTCTTGGAGCGCAGCCGGCACTCCGCGGCGGGGGGGGTTCCGGAGGCCGGGGACGGGAGCGCAGGCAGGTGCTGGCAGGTGGCCAGCAACAAAAATGGCTGCCCCGCACCACACCTTTAATTTGCGCCTCCCCGGCCGCAGGTACGCTACCCTGACCCTGTCGGACATAGCGTCCAGCGGTAAATCGGGGGCGCTCCTGAAGATCGCGGCTGGGGCGTGAGTGAGGCGCTGTGCACACCGATGACATCATTGTCATTGGCCCAGAAATTTGGGTCCCAACGCGTGAGTATGCACGGGGTACTCTCGCGTGGACCCGATGGAAGTGCTGGTTTCTTGCATGCACTACGCATGCGCGGGAAACCGGCATTTCCGATCCTCTGAACCAAGGGGTTCAGAGGCCGAACGCGTGCGCGCAGGAGTCTGCGCGTGCGCGTTGAATTCCTCTTTTTTTACAGGTTTGCCCGTGCGCGAAGGCCTCTTCATTTTGCACATCTAAAAACCAGGCGTAAGGACTTCATTTTAAAAGGTAAGTGGTCAATTAATTAAAATTAGAACATTTTTTCCACAGGTTTATTATATTTAAATACTTTACAGTAAGGTAAGTGTATTTTTAGCCCCGATTTTTTATAAATTTATTTTTTTCAAAAATTTAAATTATTGTTTAAAATAGTTATTTAATATTATTTATAGTTGATTTAAATAGTGCGATGTTTTTTTCAAATTTATTTTAAGGTTAAGTACTGTTTTGGGTGCCCAGAGTTTTCATGAGTTTGACAGTTCTTTCTGTCAAACTCATGAATGGGCTTTTCCCTCCTCCGATTGGTTGCCCAGTGCTCACGTGATCCCAGCCGACGCATCGCACTAAGTATGCCGCTGGATCACGCAAGCACAGCGCGCTGGGAGCTGGACCGGGCCACAGAGAGGAAATGCACGCAGGCCCAGGCCTCAACTGCCGGCGCGCTAGGTAAGTGTAGGTCGGGGGCTTGCACCCGCGGGAAGCCCCCGACACGAATTTCTGGGCCAATAAACCTGTGGAAAAAATGTTTTAATTTTAATTAATTCATCACTTACCTTGTTAAAAGCAGGCCTTGCGCCTGCTTTTTAAAAGTATAACTGCTGGAGACCTACCCTCCCGGAGAAACCTGCAAAAAAAAACATAAGTTCGATGCACACGCGCTGCCTCTCCGCCGCACACGTTCCACCTGTCAACCCCTTCTTTCAGGGGAACAGAAGTGCCGGTTTCCCGCACATGCACAGTGCATGCACAAAACCGGCACTTTCGTTGTGCCTACGCGTGAGTACCCAGTGCGTACTCACGCGTTGGGACAAGAATTTCTGGGCCTTTATTTCCACTTGCACTTGCAGGTCAGCACAGTAACCTCCAATGATTATTATTCTCATTTCTATGCTTTCAAGAATGGTCTCATAACATCACCAGTGGCACAGTATGAAGGCCCATATTAGCACAGGGTCTTCCAGACAATCATTAGTAAAAGAAAGAACTTGCATTTATGCAGCATCTTTCACATTCTCAGGATGTCCCAAAGTTCTTTAAAGCCAATTAAGTGCTTTTGAAATGTAATTTCTGTTATTATGTAGTTAAACTGGGCAGCTAATTTGCACAAAGCAAGGTCCCACAAACAACATTAGATAAATAACCAATGAATCAGTTTTAATGGTGTTGGTTGAGGGATAAAGGTTGGTCAAGACACTGGTAGAACTGCTGTTCTTTGATTAGTGCCATCAGATCGTATTTGTCCACCTGAGAGAGGAGGCAGGATTCTGCGTAACATCTTACCTAGAAGATGGCACCTCTGACAGGGCGGCACTCCCTCAGTACTGCACTGAGGTGTCAGCTTAAATTATGTGCTGATGTGTCTGGAATAGGGCTTAAACCCATGAACTTTTGACTCAGAGGAGAGAGTATTACAATATCAGCGTTTATTTATTATTATCTGGAAAGCTAGTTACAATGATACAAGTCAGCAACTGCAATAGCACTTTGCCTCTGTCTCTCTAGAACTTTCTGGGTTTTTCCTTATATACCCAACGTTCCTCTGCCCTTCCCACAGCCCAGTCTCCTGGGATCGTTAATAATCATTTGAAAGAAATAAAGAACTTACTGTCATGCTGCAGCAAAATCTTTAGTATACTTTAAGCTTTGTTCAACAATTGACCCACTCAATCCTCCCCTCTTCCCTTTCCAGAAAGATCTGACTCACGCTGGGTAATGGTTCCACATGTGCTATCAGCCCTCCAGTAGCTCTCCCAAGTGACCATTCTTTATGCGTGAGCCTAGTCAATGAATGTTAGCAGGTTACTTGACCCAGAGGCATCAAAGTCAAGCCGAGTACTAATGTCACTTGACATCCACATACATGCACTTTTCAGTAGGAATCAGTGGACAACGAACAGTGATCATTATACAAATTATGTAGACCTGCATGACTCTTAGCAGACACTTTCATTTGGGCTGCCCCTGCCTCAGGAGTTTATTTTTTGAGAAGAATTACTCTTGAAAGGTAACAGTGGATTTGAAACAAATGCAATGGGACACAAAAAGGAGCAAGTACTTGGCACTGAAATGTTACACTTTTCCCTGGAGTTATCTTGACCTTTAGTTATCTGCATGAAAATATAACTATTATTTCAGCATATCATAGAGCACTCGAAGACGCAGTACAAATGTAGACAATGATGTTCCACCTAGATTACTCTACTAACCTAATTAAAGACAGTTATATTGGAATCCATAAACATTGTCTTTTTCATTTGCAAAAAGAGCATTACCCCTATAGCTATTGCGTTTGAATGTCTTTCCCTTCAACAATATTGTATTATCAAATGAGAACATTTCTGCTTTTAAATAATTGCTTATAATTTCAAACCTATTTATTGTGAAGTATTTTGACATTCAAATAAAAGTGTAGCAGCATTAACTAGGATTACATTAGGACATGAAGCCTCAGGCTACAATTAGCAAATATCCAGTATTGTATCGTATTAATGTTGAATGATAATCACAAGAAATCAACAGGAAAGGTAACCTTTTTTGACATTCCTGAAGGAACAATGTTTTTTTTTATTCATTTGAAGAGCTGTTATTACCTTGGTAACAAGGTTACTTGAGGTTAATTAACAAAGGCAGCCATAGGAAAATTAAAGTAATACAGGGAAGCTATTCATTTCCAAAGGGAAAATTCACACTTGGAAAGCTAACTATATTCTCCACAATTTATTTTGAACTATAATTTCTTCTTAGAATAACCACGCTTGAATGAAAGGGAAATTATGCACTAAAGAAGCATTGCTTCTCATTCTGTGAATGCCTCCTCCGTGTAATATGGACACAGCTAGAAACCAGAAGGTTCAATGTGAAAAACTACATGTTTGCAGTTTTTACAAACTCTCCCTCTCTGCCAAGTGATTTTTCTTACTCACTGTATTATGATTAAAGTTATGTATTTATATGCCAGGTATATTATTTAAGCATATTCTTCATAACCAACAACAATTAACTATACTAACTATTTTTAGCTTGCAGGTCAGTTCTGAAAACTATTCCCTTTAGCCTGAGCTCCTCTATTATAGAACAGCAAGCCAGTGGTGCTTTTATAATTTAGCCCTAAATGTGAAGAAAGAATTCGTAGAAACACAACACCCTTTGACTTGCAGGATAGGCTCTGACTATCTCTGTCCATTGTTGCCATTTCAAGTTGGTGAGGAGCATGGTGATAATTTATAAAACACATTAAAAGTTCCCCAATTTGGCCTGAGCCACATAACAGCAATATTACATTACATAGAATATACATCACAGAAACAGGCCATTCGGTCCAGGCCGGTGTTTATGCTCCACACGAGCCTCCTCTCACCACTCTTCATGTAACCCTATCAGTATAACCTTCTATTCCTTTCTCCTTCATGTGTTCATCTAGCTTCCCCTTAAATGCATCTGTACTATTCGCCTCAACTACTCCTTGTGGTAGAGAGTGCCACATTCTACCCACTCTCTGGGTAAAGAAGTTTTCCTTGAATTCCCTATTGGATTTATTAATGACTATCTTATATTTATGACCCTTAGTTTTGATCTCCCTATAAGTGGAAACATCTTCTCTACATCTACCCTATCAAACCCTATCATAATCTTAAAGACCTCTATCAGGTCACCTCTCAGTCGCCTCCTTCCTTAAGAAAAGAGAACCAGTCTCTCAGTTCTGGTATCATCCTTGCAAATCTTTTTTGCACCTCTCCAGTGCCTCAATGTTCTTTTTATAATAAGGAGACCAGAACGGTGCACAGTACTCCAAGTGTGGTCTAACCAAGGTTCAATTCAAGATTAACATAACTTCTCTGCTTTTTAATTCTATCCCTCTAGAAATGAACTCCGGTGCTTCGTTTGCTTTTTTGTGGCCTTATTAACCTGCATTGCTACTTTTAGTGATTTGTATATCTGTACTGCTAGATCCCTTTGCTACTGCTACCCCATTTTGACTCTTATTTTCCAAGGCGTATATGGCCTCCCTATTCTTCCTACCAAAATGCACCACCTCACATTTATCTAGATTGAAATTCATTTGTCAATTACATGCCCATTCTGCAAGTTTATTAATGTCTTCTTGTATTTTGTCTTCCTCAGTATTAACTATAGCCCCCAGTATGTGCTATCCCATGCCATATTAATGAGTTATATTAATCTCAATAGAATGTGTTTATGTTCATCCTAAACAGTATCTGACATAATAAAACTCACTATGCACTTGGTTCGAGTATAAAGCAAGGCTTTAATCAACTTGTTTCAAAACATGGAGGTCTAGTTGTACTTCACTAGTTCCTGTCTTACAAAATGTCCCTGGGCAAGCTGGGCCCATGCCCGAGTACTTATACTCCTTGGACGGCACCACCAGCTGGCCGTCCAGTGTTATTTCATGAGTCATTTCTTCATGATGATGAGATTTATAACATTCTTCCTGCCTAATAGATTTGGAAGTCCGACGACTTCCGCCTAACGGATTAGGCGGACCACGAATAGCCGCAGTCTTTTAGATCTTTGTTTATGGCTGGAAGGCACGTCTCCCCAGACCGTGTCTTGGTCCCTGGGCCGCTTGATCCATACTGGTGGATCGACAGGGCCCGTGTCGCCTTGGTCGACCTGAGGGAGGCTGGGGAGATCGTGACTCCGGGTGCGGGTCCCCACAGGCACAGAGCTGGCTTCATCTTGTTTGATAGCCGGGGATTGACCAGCGTGCTGGCTTCGGGTGGCCATCCCAAGGGGAGCGCTCAGCTCCCTGAGTGGATCCGATGGGGTAGCCGGCAGATCTCTTGATGTCCCAGGTAGGGCGTCATCTTCAAAGGAGCGCAGAGTGTCGGCATCATTACCATGGGTTCCTCTATCAGTTGGGTCCATGGGACCGGTTGGACAGTGAGCCAGATCTCGGAGCGAAATGTTGGACTCCCGGCCATCAGGGTACCACACGTGCTCGTACATGGGATTAACGTCCGCTAGGTTAGAGTCATCATCAGTGAGGGCCTCTGCCCGAGACCTATCGAAGGAGTCATTAAAAGTGATAGCAGCAGCCCGTGCACAAGGTAAAAGATAGGTATCTGCATTCCTCTTTGCTAAGTCCAGGGAACATGCCTGGTCATAGGCAGCCTGTAACTCGAGGGTTTTATTCTCCAACAGATGCTGGCGTATGAAGGGAGACATAATCCCATTAATAAAGGAATCACGATTTAACTCCTTCTGGTACTGCTCAGCTGTGACAGCTTTAAGATTACAATCCTTGCTGAGCCTGCAAAGTTTCTGAAGGAATTCGTCAAGTGATTCCCTGGGTTGTTGTTGAGTTGTGGCCAGTAGATGCCGAGCAAAAATTTTGTTTGGGGCCTTAACATATAGTCGCTGTAATATTAGGATAGCAGAGTCATAGTCTACACAGTCTTCGATATAGTCAAACACATGAGGAGATACATAAATGGAAGTATCTCTAATTTATCAGGAACATTCTCACCACACACCCTGAGGAAGTTGCTGAAGGTACAATACCAATGTTTCCATACCTTAGCAGTTGTAGGCGAATTCGGGTCCAGGTCAAGACGGGCGGGTCTGAGTAGTTTGTCCATGATGGATTGATTACTACGCCGGAGTTCCCTTCTGCAGTTGAAGTCATAGCTGGCTGTTCCCGAAATCACTCAAGTTGATTAAATTGATGTAATAAAACTCACTACGCACTTGGTTCGAGTATAAAGCAAGGCTTTAATCAACTTGTTTCAAAACATGGAGGTCTAGTTGTGCTTCACTAGTTCCTGTCTTACAAAATGTCCCTGGGCAAGCTGGGCGCATGCCTGAGTATTTATACTCCTTGGATGGCGCCACCAGCTGGCCGTCCAGTGTTATTTCATGAGTCATTTCTTCATGATGATGAGATTTGTAATAGTATCCTTGTAAGGGGAGCAGGTCTATTTATTAGGGATATTGTAGGGCCAGCTTCAGCTCAGGTTCTGAATTTCAGATATTGCAATTGAACAAGGTTTATTTACAATAACTACATAGGTATTTTCTCCCCTAACATACTTCAGTCCATATTTGGATAAGAATGTACAGTTTCATTACATAGCTAAGAGAGGGGAAAATAGGCTTCTACTTCAGCAGATCCAGTTAACAGGAAGTTTTACAGACTTGCTTCTGTGTTTAGGATACGATTATATACCTCTAAAGACTTATGGGAGATGTTTTTATACCCTTCTTCCCTACTCCTTCTAGGGGTCTCTTCAATTGCAAGAGAGGTTTCAGCATATCTCAACCCCCAAAAAATAATGATTCCACTTCCGTGAACCCTGCAGCTGATTGCACATGGGAACAGTTTACCAGCAGTAGCTCCCTTCCTAAGGGAGGGGAGTAAAATTGTGCATACAATACACCGTTAATTCAAAGGAACCCAACACAGGGGGAACACACTAGTTCAGCTTTAACAGCTCTCCATTTCAGCATTAATACAATGTCTTGCTAAACTCTAAACGAGACCGTTCTACACACATTGACATAAACTAAACACACATTAATAAAGCAGGGGTTATGAAATCTTGACTTACATTTTTACACACCTAACTTAAAAGGCAGCAGTTTCGGAGAAGTCTGAAAGTTGAGGACAACAAATTGTGTCCATCTGATGAGCAATTCTTTTTGCCTTGTATGAGGCTTTATCCACATTTCATGGATTATTACCCTACTCCCAAAACTGTACCTTATTAAGATCTGGGAGGAACCGTCTTTCTCCTACTGTCTTGTTCAAGAAGTAATCACTGAGGAGGGAAGCAACCCTGCTGGAATCTAGATTCCCAGAAGATTATGGTGGAACATACAAGCCACTTATGAAATTTAAGATCAAGAAAAAAACACTCAAATAGTGATCTTTTGTGGCAGATGGAGCAAAAGACTAATTTAGATATGAACCTATGAGTTCACTACTAAGGCTTATAACACATGGCTCTTCTGTTTGAGACCAAGCTGATGGGCTTGGCTGTCTTCCAATCCATGTACCTGTACAATACTTAAAATAACAAGAATTATGAAAATTTGAAGTTGGTACTAGTGTATGTTCCAGTTCAGAATCTAGTAGCCTACATAAAAATGGATAAATATCACAGTGTCTTAACAGTGGTGGTATCCTGAGATTATGAAGTTTACCAACAGTTGTTGAAGGAAAGCGTTTTTAGCTCCAAATAAGGAGGAGGATGATTACACTTGTTCTCAAATCGCTTTATATCCCAGAATGTTGCTGGTTCCAGTATCATCAGGACCCATTAACCCCCCATTAATCACAGATGGTTGACAAACTTTACTGAGTGCAAAAGGAGCCTCATTGACTAAAGTGAGTGGGAAAATTATATTTTTTAACATATATATTGCAAGCTTTTCTTAAGAATTTTTTTACATTACTACAAAGAATTTCTATCCTTTTGTCTAAATAACTGGTTGATGCAGTACATGCAAGCCTTTCACCCGAAGAACCTGAATTCCAATTCAACAACAACTTGCATTTATATAGTATCTTTTAATGTCCCATGGTGCTTCATAGAGGTGTAAGGAAAAACAAATACCAGGCCAAAGGAGGGGATTAGGAGGCGAGACCAAAAATCTGGTCAAAGAGGTGAGTTTTAAGGAGGAGTGATAAATAGAGATCGAGGGGTTTAGAAATCATGAGCATCGGCAGCTGAAGGCCCAGCTACCAATGGTGGGCTGTGGCCAAGGGGAAGGGGGATGCGTAAGAGACTGGAGTTAGAGGAATGAAGAATTTGGGGGAGGTTATAGAGATAGATTACACATCCCATGGAGGAACTTAAACACAAGGCTATGAATTTTAAATTTGGCATAGGGGTGTTGGGAACTAATATAGGTCAATGAGAACAGGAGTGATGGGCAACCTGGACTTAGGACTGACCGGCAGAGCTTAAAAGCGGCGGCAGTTTGAAATCGGCGGCAGTTGCGAGGTGAGGCCCGATCAGAGCATTGGACCTGTGAGGGGGCAGTGACCGGCAGAGCTTAAAAGCGGCGGCAGTTTGAAATCGGCGGCAGTTGCGAGGTGAGGCCCGACCAATTCAACAGCAGAGGAGAGAGGTAAAAAGTAATCCAAGTGTGACGTCACCAGGGAGCAGGTAAGTGATTGGTTGGTGAGTATTTCTCTTTTTTAAACCTTAACTCTGTAGTTTATAGTTACTAGGGTCTTTTCTGGTGTAGCAGGGACTGTAGGTAGACTATACAAGTGCCTTAGAGGTATCTTTAATTGGTGATAGTGAATTAATTTAAATTAATTAAAGGGTAAGTCATGCCAGGAGAGCCCAGCCCCGTGTTATGCTCCTCTTGCTCTATGTGGGAATTCAGGGACACTGCCGGTGCCCCTGATGACCACGTGTGCCGGAAATGCATCCAGCTGCAGCTACTAGCAGACCGCATTGAGGCGCTGGAGCTGCGGGTGGATGGGTTGTGGAGCATTCACGATGCTGAGAGGGACGTGGATAACACGTTAGTGAGTTGGTCACACCGCAGGTAAGGGCTGCACAGGAAGAAAGGAAATGGGTGACCACCAGGCAGAGCAATAGAAGCAGGCAGGTAGTGCAGGAGACCCCTGTGACCATTCCCCTCTCAAACAGGTATACCGATTTGGATACTGTTGAGGGGGATGACTCACCAGGGGAAGGCAGCAGCAGCCAACTTCCTGGCACTGGGGGTGCTCCTGCTGCCCAGGAAGGGAGGAAAAAGAATGGGAGAGCAATAGTGCTAGGGGATTCTATAGTAAGGGGAACAGATAGGCGTAGACGTGAATCCAGGATGGTTTGTTGCCTCCCTGGTGCCAGGGTCAAGGATGTCACTGAGTGGCTGCAGGGCATTCTGGAGGGGGAGGGTGAACAGCCAGAGGTCGTGGTCCACATAGGTACCAACGACATAGGTAAAAAGAGGGATGCGGTCCTGCAGCAAGAATTTAGGGAGCTAGGTCGAAGATTAAAGAGCAGGACCTCAAAGGTTGTAATCTCTGGATTACTCCCGGTGCCACGTGCTAGTGAGTATAGGAATAGGAAGATAGAACAGATGAATGCGTGGCTAAAGGGATGGTGCAGGAGGGAGGGCTTTAGTTTCCTGGATCACTGGGTCTGCTTCTGGGAAAGGTGGGACTTGTACAAGTCGGACAGTTTACACCTGAACCAGAGGGGGACCAATATCCTTGCGGGGAGGTTTGCTAGCACTGCTGGGGGGGGTTTAAACTAACTTGGCAGGGGGATGGGATACAGAGTGGAGCTATAGTAGGGGGTGATTTACAGCCAAATACGGAGGAAAAAACAAGTCAGCTGGGAAGGCAGAGCAAATATGTGAAGGTAAAAGGGAATATGGCAAGGCTGGAAGGCATTTATATAATGCAAGGAGTCTTGCAAATAAGGTGGATGAACTGAAGTTGTTGTTGAACACATGGGAGTACGATATTGTTGCTATCACGGAGACATGGTTGAGAGAGGGTCAGGACTGGCAGCTCAATATTCCGGGGTATAGAATCTTCAGGCGAGACAGAGGGGGGTGTAAAAGGGGAGGGGGTGTTGCAATATTAATTAAGGAGTCAATTACTGCTGTAAGGAGGGATGATATATTAGAGGGTTCCTCTAATGAGGCCATATGGGTAGAACTTAAAAACAAAAAGGGGGCAAGCACTTTGCTGGGAGTGTACTATAGGCCCCCAAACAGTCAGGGGGAGATAGAGGAACAGATATGTAGGCAAATCTCAGAGAAGTGCGAAAATAATAGGGTAATAATAGTGGGGGATTTCAACTTCCCCAATATTAATTGGGATAGTCAGAGTGTGAAAGGCTTAGAGGGTGCAGAATTCTTAAAGTGCATCCAGGAGAGCTTTTTGAGCCAACGTGTAGAAAGTCCTACAAGAGAGGGGGCGGTACTGGACCTAATTCTAGGGAATGTTGCCGGGCAAGTGGTGGAAGTGTCAGTAGGAGAGCATTTTGGCGACAGTGGCCATAATTCGGTGAGATTTAAGGTGGTCATGGAAAAAGACAAAGACGGCCCGGAAATAAGGGTTCTAAATTGGGGGAAGGCCGATTTTAATATGATAAGGCAGGATCTGGCCAAAGTGGACTGGGAGCAGCTACTTATAGGAAAATCCACATCAAAACAGTGGGAGACTTTCAGAAGGGAAATAGAGAGAGTACAACGCCAACATGTTCCTGTAAAGGTCAAGGGTGGGACCAACAAGCAAAGGGAACCTTGGATGACAAGGGATATACAAAAATGCATTAGGAAAAAAAGGGGGGCTTTTGGCAGTTACAAAAGACTAAAGACGGAGGAAGCCCTAGAGGAGTATAAAAAGTGCAGGGGCATACTTAAAAAAGAAATTAGGAGGGCAAGGAGGGGCCATGAAATAACACTGGCGAGCAAAATAAAGGAAAATCCTAAGATGTTTTATAAGTATATTAAGGGCAAGAGGATAACCAGGGAAAGGGTAGGGCCCATTAGGGACCAAAGTGGCAATCTGTGTGTAGAGCCAGATGATGTAGGCGGGGTTTTAAATGAATTTTTTGCATCTGTGTTCACTATGGAGAAAGACGATGTAGACATAGAAATCGGGCAAGGGGATTGTGACATACTTGAACATATTAGCATCGAGAGGGAGGAGGTACTAGCAGTTTTAGCAGGCCAAAAAGTGGATAAATCCCCAGGCCCGGACGAGATGTATCCCAGGCTGTTGTGTGAGGCAAAGGAGGAGATTGCAGGGGCTCTGACACAAATTTTCAGAACCTCTCTGGCCACAGGGGATGTACCAGAGGACTGGAGAACAGCTAACGTAGTACCATTATTCAAGAAGGGTAGCAGGGATAAACCAGGGAATTACAGGCCAGTGAGCCTAACATCTGTGGTAGGGAAATTATTGGAAAAAATTCTGAGGGACAAAATTAGTCTCCACTTGGAGAGGCAAGGATTAATCGGGAATAGTCAGCATGGCTTTGTCAAGGGTAAATCATGTCTGACCAATCTGATTGAATTTTTCGAGGGGGTGACTAGGTGTGTGGATGAGGGAAATGCTGTGGATGTGGTTTACATGGATTTCAGTAAAGCTTTTGACAAAGTCCCACATAGGAGACTGGTCAAGTAGGTAAGAGCCCATGGGATCCAGGGTGCCTTGGGGCGTTGGATCCTAAACTGGCTGAGTGGCAGGAGGCAGAGGGTGATGGTCGAAGGTTGCTTTTGTGACTGGAAACCTCAGGGGTACCTCAGGGATCGGTGCTGGGTCCCTTGCTGTTTGTGATCTACATAAATGATTTGGATGAGAATGTAAAAGGTGTGATCAGTAAGTTCGCGGATGACATGAAAATTGGTGGGGTGGTAAATTGCGAGGAGGAAAGCCTCAGGCTACAGGACGATATAAACAGGTTGGTCAGATGGGCGGAAAAGTGGCAAATGGAATTTAACCCTGAAAAGTGCGAGGTGATGCATTTTGGACGGACAAATAAAGCAAGGGAATACACAATGAGTGGTAGGACCCTAGGAAGTACAGAGGGTCAGAGGGACCTTGGTGTACATGTACATAGATCCCTGAAGGCAGCGGAACAGGTAGATTAGGTGGTCAAAAAGGCATATGGGATACTTGCCTTCATTAGCCGAGGCATAGAATATAAGAGCAGGGAGGTTATGATGGAGCTGTACAAAACGCTGGTGAGGCCACAGCTGGAGTACTGTGTGCAATTCTGGTCGCCTCACTATAGGAAGGATGTGATTGCTTTGGAGAGGGTGCAGAGAAGATTCACCAGGATGTTACCTGGGATGGAGCGCCTCAGCTATGAAGAAAGACTAGACAGGCTGGGGTTGTTTTCCTTGGAGCAAAGAAGGCTGAGGGGGGACCTGATTGAGGTGTACAAAATGATGAGGGGCATAGATAGGGTAGATAAAGAGGAACTTTTCCCCTTAGTAGGGGGGTCAATAACAAGGGGGCATAGATTCAGGGTAAGGGGCAGGAGATTTAGAGGGGATTTGAGGAGGAACTTTTTCACCCAGAGGGTGGTTGGAATCTGGAACTCACTGCCTGAAAGGGTGGTAGAGGCAGGAACCCTCACAACATTCAAGAAGCATTTGGATGAGCACTTGAAATGCCATTGCATACAAGGCTATGGACCAAATGCTGGAAAATGGGATTAGACTGGACAGGGATTGATGGACGGCGCAGACACGATGGGCCGAAGGGCCTCTTTCTGTGCTGTATAACTCTATGGCCTGGAAATTGAGTGGGGTTAGCGCCCATTTTGAGGCGCTAGAGGGCCTAGCGCCGCAAGTACAGCCGATTGAGAAATTCACTTGGGCGCTGCCATCGGCGTTAGCCGGTTGCGCTGCGCCGGCACCGATGACGTCATCGGTGTGCGCAGCATCCCGGTTGCCATGACAACGCGCCCGAACGCCGAAATTGAGTTGCGGCCGCCTCGCCCGTGGCAGCCGCAACCAACGATTTTTCAAAAGTTCGCTACGGGTCTTAGCGCCGGCGCATTAAGGTCGTGCGGCGGCCGGCCGCTTTCCCGGCGGCCGCCTGCCCGCACCTCCCTCCCCGGACTCCTCCAACACCCCCCCGCGGCACAGATGCGTGTGGGCCGCGAGCCCGGCACTTCTCCGAGGTGCCGGGCTCATTTTTCTCCACAGATCAACGGCCAGCGGTCGGGTGCAGGCAGCTCCTCCTTAACGGAAGGAGGAGGCCTGCACTTCCCCAGCCTGCCGCACCGCATCGGGTGCCGCAGCGGCGGATTAGCGCCGCAATGCGGCAGTCAGCGCCCATTGCGAGGCGCTGACACCCTCCAGTAGCGCCGGCAGCCGTCTGGGCGCGGCGCTACTGAATTTTTGGCGCGCGCAGGGGGACTTAGCGCCGGTGCTAAATTTCCGGCGCTAAAGCCCTGGCGCGGCGCCAACTCAATTTCTAGGCCTATGACTCTAAGATACCGGCTGCAGAGTTTTGGATGAGCTGGTTTATGGATGGGAGGCTGACTAGAAGAATATTAGAGTAATCAAGCCTATAGGTGACAAAGGCATATCAGAGGGTTTAAGTGGTAGTAGGGGTGGAGGCAGGCAATGTTATGGAGTTGGCAGTTGGTGGTCTCAGTGGTAGAGATGATAAAGATTTCAGAAGCTCAGTTTGGCATTAAACAGGATGCCAAGGTTGTGAACAGTCTGTTTCAGCCTGGGCTTGTGGCCAGGGAGGAGGATGGAATTGGTGGCAAGGGTACAGAGTTTGTGGCAAACAATGGCTTTGGTCTTTCCAACATTTAACTGGAGGAAGTTACATCTCATTTAAGACTGGATGTCAGACAATAAGTCTAACAGGACAGAGACACTGCAGGGATCGAAAGAGCTGGCAGGGAGGTAGAGCTAAGTGTCATCAGCATACATATGAAAGCTGGCACCATGGCCCCGATCTTGACTGGGGCGGGTTTTTTGAGCAGGGGAGGCCATATGCTGTACAGTATTAATGTCACAGTTTGCGTCTTTTTTTCCCAGCTGGTTCCCTGCCTGGAAGCCAGCCTGATTGATAGGCTTGGCTCCCTGTTGGGTGGGAAATGCTCCAGAGGAGGTCATAGTCCAGGTGCAGGTAAGGAGCCTGCAGCTGGGTTATTGGGAGTTCGGGGGAAGGGGGTTCTGATCCCTGGTGCGGGGGGGCGGTGTTTGCCAATCCCAGGGGGGAACGTCTGATCACGGAGGGGTCAGTGATTGCAGAGTGGGACTTTAGTTCCCGGGGGTGGGTCTGATGGTGGGCAGGGAAGCAGGTCAGCTTGGTGGCTGGGAGGAAGCACTCCTGCACCTCTTGGCCCACAAGCAGTGCTGGAAACACACTTACCTCTTCCAGGAAGTAGTCCTCACCTCCCTTTAGCTGCTGGTTTTCCCGAGGCCTGGGAAACCTGGACAGCCAGGGTTAAATCTGGAAGATAGATTAAATCTGAGGCACATAGCCTCATTATAATATTAAAATGTCCAACCCGCCTCCTGGGAATGGTTTGGTTGCCCGTCCCCCATCCCACCTCCATTACACTCAGAGTGGGTGGTTGGAGGTGGGTTTGAGATTTTTAAAATTTTTACATCTCACCTAACCCAAACCCAACCATTTTTGGGGGTTAAAGTTACATCCCATGGATGTACATGATATCGCCAAAGATGAGGAAGAGGTGGAGGCCAAGAATGGATCCTTGGGCGCACTGGATGGAATGGTGCAGGGGTGGAAAGAGAAGCCAAGCTAAACTGGAAACAAGAGAGGGTAGTCCCACCAAGCTGGACAATAGAATAGAGAATATTGGAAGACAATGGTATGGTTGACCATGTTGAAGGCTGCAGAAAGGCGGACTAAAAGCGATAATGTATCATGGTCACAATCACTGAATTTTTTTGTGAGTTTCATTACGGCCTTTTAGGTCTAAAACAACGGGGAGACAATGGGCTGAATTTTGCCAGCGCTCAGAGTGTGGGTTTGGAGGCGGTTCCGCTGTCAAATTGAAATGATTGAGAGCGGGTTGGGAACACGCTCCGAACCCGCCTCCATGTAAATTCAGAACAGACCTGACACCAAGCGGCGGGGGAGGCATTTAAGATAGTTTAATGCTTGTTGAACATTTGTTAACTACTATTTTGTCAGCCTATTTCTAGTTTACCACTTTTTTAACATGGTTCACGTCGTTCGGAGATCACATCAGGTAAGTAGGTCGGGTTCTCTATGTCTCCCCATTATTGTGAATAGGTGATAGCTGCAAAAGTGGAATGAAGGCTACCATTTCACAGCTGGTCACTTTCCAATGTCAGAAGCTTGAGCCTTCAGGACTTGGAAGACATTTTTGAGCTGTATGCCATTTGGAAGTGTTTGGAGTAAACTCTCTATCCACTGTCACCTCCTTGGAGCAAACTTTCTCACCATTGACAGATTGATTCTGTCATCTCAACTTCAGCTGCCATCTATTCCAGCAACATCAGTGGCCTTCAAAAAATCTCACCTTGGTCCTCTGAATCCCTCCACGATCAGCCCCAACACTAACATCACCAGGCACACCAACATCACCAACAACAACGCCAACCTTCTCCGCAATGACCTGATGCCGCACAGGACACACACCATCAGCACCCGACTACATTGCTGCCCGGGAGGCCAGTGATAGCATCACCATGGCCAGATTTACTTCACTTGACACTGTACATCCTGACTACCACATGATGAGCCAGGTTGACACGACCGCACACCAGCACCATAAAGGATCCCTACAATGTCCAAGCCATTCCCTTCACACTCTTCACATTTGTGTGGGGGGGATCGGGGCAGAAGTTATGTCTCAACATTCACTGCAACTCACTAAGGCACTTCCAAAGGTGAGCACAGGTCTGTCCAATAAGGGCAAAGTGTTGAAAATAAAGATTTCAATGTTTGACAACACATTAACAGAAAATTTACATGCACATTGCATAAGACACCCAAGTGCCTACCCTTGTGTGTTGTTAGTTGGTATGATTGGACTAGGATGAGGGTGAGTATGAGGGGTGAAGAGTAAGATGGGGAAGTGATAATGTAGATAGAGAGGGATGGGTGGAGGTGCAAGGTAAGTTGGTGTGAGTAAGGATGTGCAGGAGTAGGGTAGGGAAGGCAGAGTGATGGGGATGTGATGAGTGGCACAGGAGGATGTGGTTGAGTGTGGCTTTGCAGTAATGTTTCTTGATCTAATGAGATCAATGAAAGGTTTACGCCACTGCAGACGGCATCCCTGCTTTTGCCCTCCTGTGCAATGTGCAGCCAGGCTGCGTTGATGTCCTCGGGAGGTCTCTTCTGCCCTTGGAAGGGAAGAGAACCTCCCTGCGTGCTGCGACTCCTTCCATAAGCATATGGAGAGAGTCATGGGAAAGCCGGGGTGCAGCCGTTCACCTTTGTGCAGTGCTTGTCAGTGTTTGCAGCACCTCAATGCTGCAGAACACTGACAGCAGAACTGTCAAAATGAATGTGGCCGTGGACCCTTTAAGGAAATTGGCTGATGACGCGTCATCAAATGACGCCATCAGACCCGCTTTCTTTTAATTGGATGGGAACCTCGCAGGGCGGGCTTAACAAGCCCAATCAGGGGAAAATCCTTTTTATAGAGCGGCTGGAGCCGGAAGCGGGACTGGGACCCACCAACCACCTCTCCCACCGTGATCCTGCCTCTGATGGTAAAATCTCAGCCAATAAGTTAGTTGTAAGGGCCCTAAAGAGAAAAATAACAGTTTGTCAAAGTTCTTAGTGGGCAATACTCCACTTTACAGATATTCACAATTAAGTAACAGTTGCCAATGTCATTCAGAGAAGCCTTTAAGGTGGTATGTTTGAAAAATGTAAAAGATTGCATTGGTGTAACAGTATTAAAGCTACTGTTAGGCACATTGTATGAGCAAAGTATCAACTTAAAAAACTGTAAAACATAACAAGGAGGGTCAATGAGGGTAGTGCGTTTGATGTAGTCTACATGGATTTTTGCAAGGCGTTTGACAAGGTACCACATGGCAGACTGGTCAGAAAAGTAAAAGCCCATGGGATCCAAGGGAAGGTGGCAAATTGGATCCAAAATTGGCTAAGTGGCAGGAAGCAAAGGATAATGATTGACGGGTGTTATTGTGACTGGAAGGCTGTTTACAGTTGGGTTCTGCAGTGCTCAGTACTAGGTCCCTTGCTTTTTGTGGTATATATCAATGATTAGACTTCAATGTAGGGGGCATGATTAAGAAGTTTGCAGATGATACAAAAATTGGCTGTGTGGTTGACAGTAAGGGAAAAAATTGTGGACTGCAGGAAGATATCAATGGACTGGTCAGGTGGGCAGAAAAGTAGCAAATAGAATTCAAACCGGAGAAGTGTGAGGTAATGCATTTGGGAAGGGCTAACAAGGCAAGGGAATACACAATAAATGGTAGGATACTGAGAAGTGTAGAGGAACAAAGGGACCTCGAAGTGTATGTCCACAGGCCTCTGAAGGTAGCAAGACAGGTAGATATGGTGGTTAAGAAGGCATACGGGATATATTCTATGCCTCAGCTAATAAAGGAAAGTAAGAGCAGGAAGGTTATGCTTGAACTGTATAAAACATTAGTTAGGCCGTAGTGAGAGTACTTTGTACAGTTCTGGTCACCACATTACTGGAAAGATGTGATTGCACTGGAGAGGGTTCAGAGAAGATTTACAAGGATGTTGCCAGGACTGGAAAATTTTAGCTATGAGGAAAGATTGGATAGGCTGGGGTTGTTTTCTTTAGAACAGAGGTTGCTGAGGGGAGACTTATTGAGGTGTATAAAATTATGAGAGGCCTAGATAGCGAGGATAGGAAGGACTTATATCCCCTAGCAGAGAGGCCAAAAAACAGGGGGCATAGATTTAAAGTAATTAATAGAAGGATTAGAGGGGAGTTGAGAGAACTTTTTTCACCCAGAGGGTGGTGGGAGTCCAGAACTCACTGCCTGAAAGAATGGTAGAGGCAGAAACCATCATCGCATTTAAAAAGTACTTGGATACACACTTGAAGTGCCATGACTGCAAGGCAAGATAATAAGATTAGACTGGATAGCTCTTTTTCAGACGGCACAGGTACGATGGGTCAAATGGCCTCCTTCTGTGATGTAAATTTCTATGATTCTATGAGTCACAGGGATGCACTTCGCTGGAGGCGATACCCACAACACAGGGGATATTAAGAAAGAAAGACTTGCATTTATATAGCGCCTTTCACAACCACGGGACGTCTCAAACACTTTACAGCCAATGAAGTACTTTTTTGAAGAGGAGTCACTGTTGTAATGTGCGAAACATGGCAGCCAATATCTGCACAGCAAGCTCCCACAAACAGCAATGTGATAATGACCAGATAATCTGTTTTTGTTATGTTGGTTGAGGGGTAAATATTGGCCGGGGCACTGGGGAGAACTCCCCTACTCTACTTCGAAATAGTGCCATGGGATCTGTTACGTCCACCTGGGAGACCAGACGGGGCCTTGGCTTAACATTTCATCTGAAAGACGGCACCTCTGACAGTGCACTACTCCCTCAGCACTGCACTGGATATAGGCAGAAGATGCGCTTCCTGGACATGTCTGAGCACTATTATGTCCGTGTATAATTGAGACACGGACTGCAGGAGTTGATTATAACAAGTCTTTACTGAATGGAGACAACCTGGAAACTGAAACTACAGAAGCCTGCTAGGGCCTTTTATAGAGGGGTGGTCACTGCCGGTACTGTAGTCTGAGACCAGTTATTCCCTTAAAGGTACATACACAACAATTCCTCCCCTTTTAGATAAACAGTACATAACATTCATTTAACAACTAAATAATAACTAATTACAATTACAATTATGGTTGCTAGATACATTGGTTGAAGTTAAGCAATTATAAGTTCAGTCTTTGAGGAGGCTTCCTGATTCTGTCTGGATAACGCCTCTTTGGGGTATCAGGTTCTTCTGGCAAAGTTGAGTCGGGATCAATGTCGTTGTTTGGTTCGTCTGCTTCCAATATCACCGATTCTGCGGTAGATGCAATTGGTACTTCGGTTTCATCGCCAGGTGTATCAGATCGTGGTGTGGAGTTGACGTTTTCCAGTGACTCTAGAATCTGGTCAGCATGGTGTCTTACAATGCTCTCTCCAACGTCCACGGTATACATTAGAGGTCCTTGCCGTGTACAGATCGTTCCTGGCTGCCATTTCTCTGTGCGGTAGTCCCGGGCCAAAACTGGTTGGCCCAACTTAAAACTCCTGGTCGGCCTTTCATTCATATTCTGAAACTGCCTGTTCTCCACATCTCTTCTGATGTTTGGCTTAACCAAATCCAAGCGGCATCGTAGTCTTCGATTGAAGAACATCATGGCTGGAGTTTGGTTGGTAACCGCATGTGTCGCATTCCGGCAGGCAAACAAGAAGTTATTCACCTTGTGTTGTAGGGGTATATCTTTATTACACATTGCCTTGATAGCCTTCTTGAATGTTTGAACAAACCTCTCGGCCAATCCATTAGTGGCTGGATGATATGGGGCGGATGTGTAATGCTTAACACCATTGTTCTATAAGAACCTCCGGAACTCTTCAGACACAAACTGTGGTCCATTGTCAGAGCAAATCTGTTCAGGCAGCCCATTCCTGGCGAATATGGTTCGTAAGACTGTGATAGTTTTTTCTGTGGTGGTTCAGGACATTTTTATTACCTCTGGCCACTTTGAATTTGCATCCACCGCAATTAAAAACATCGGCCTAGAAATTGAGTTTGCGCTGCGCCAGGGCTTTAGCGCTGGAAGTTAGCGCCGGCGCTAAGTCCCTTTGCGCGCGCCAAAAATTCAGTAGCGCCGCGCCCAAACGGCTGGCGGAGCTACTGAAGGGTTTTAGCGCCTGAAAACTGGCGCAACGCGCCGCATTGTGGCGCTATTCCGGCGCTGCGGCGCCCGCTGCGTTGCGGCAGGCTCGGGAAGTGCAGGCCTCCTCCTTCCGTTAAGGAGGAGCTGCCTGCACCCGGCCGCGGCCCGCGCAAATCTCTGCAAAAATGAGCCCGGCACCTCGGACAAGTGCCGGGCTTGCATCTGTTCCGGGGGGGGGGGGGGGAGAAGTCCGGGGAGGGAGCTGCGGGCAGGCGGCCGGCGGGAAAGCGGCCGGCCGCCGCGCCTCCTTAAAGCGCCGGCGCAGACTCCGGCAACACTCGTTTGCCAGAGTCTTAGTTGCGGCTGCCACTGGCGAGGCGGCCGCAACTGAATTTCGGCTTGGGGCCGGGTTACCACGGCAACCGGGACGCTGCGCACACCGATGACGTCATCGGTGCCGGCGCAGCGCTACCGGTCTACTGCCGCAGAAGGGCCCCAGGCAATTTAGGAACCGGCGCCAATTGCAGCGCTAGGCCCTCTAGCGCCGCAAAATCGGTGCTAAGGGCACTGAATTTCTAGGCCATCGAGTCCATAAAGGGACCAGCAAAATCAATGTGCACCCTTTGCCATGGAAATGAGGGCCACTCCCATGGATGTAGAGGGGCTTGTGGTGGGGCGTTTTGGACCTTCTGGCATCCTGTACAGCTCTTGGTCATCTCTTCGATTTCTCTATCGATTCCCGGCCACCACACAAACGCTCTGGCTAAGTTCTTCATTTTTACCCCTCCCAGATGACCCCCATGAAGCTCGTTGAACACTCTATCCTTCAATTTGGGTGGAATTACTACTCTGGATCCACACATCAAGGTTCCTCTGCACACTGACAGCTGTTCTCTTCTCGGCGAGAATGCTGGCAGCAGTGGTTCGCCATGTGCTGGCCATCCCTTCACCGATAAATCATAGACCCAGGAGAGTTTCGGGTCATTTCGTGTTTCCTTTTCTATGTTTGCATTCGTCACAGGGAGACATTCGACTATAGTCGAGTGGAATATCTCCACTGGATCCACTACAAGTTCTTCTTCCACCGTCGGCAACGGTAGGCGCGACAATCCATCAGCATTCCCATGCTGTTTAGTTCCTTTGTACTCGATGTCATATTGGTGTGCCCCTAGGAAAAGTGACCACCTCTGTAGCCGTTGTGCTGTCATTATCGGTACGCCCTTCTGAGGGTTGAAAATGGAGATGAGAGGTTGATGATCAGTTAGAAGAGTAAATTTCTGACCGTGCAGGTAGTGATTGAACTTCTTCACCCCCCACACCAGGCTGAGGGCCTCTCTGTCAATCTGGGTGTAGTTATGCTCGGCTGAAGTTAACGAGCGTGACGCAAAAGCTATCGGCCTCTCTGAACCATCAAGGAATTTATGTGACAGTACCACCCCAATGCCGTAGGGAGACGCATCACACGCCAGTCTTATCGGTAGTGATGGGTTGTAGTGAGCCAATACTTCTCTTGAAGTGATTAGGTCCTTACTCTTCTGAAAGGCCCGCTTACATTCATCGCTCCATTTCCATGCTACTCCCGCTCGTAGTAGGGCGTTCAGTGGGTGCAGAATTGTGGACAAATTCGGCAAAAACTTATGGTAGTAATTCACCAATCCGAGGAATGACCTCAGTTGCGACACATTTTCAGGCGCTGGAGCCTTAACTACCGCTTCAATTTTGTCAGGGGACTTATGCAACCCCTCTTCATCAATCACGTGGCCACAATACGACATCTGTTTCTTAAAAAACTCGCACTTGGGGCGATTGGCTCGTAGCCCATGTTCACGTAGTCTAGTGAGCACCTGCTCTAGGTTGTTAAGGTGTTCACTGTCATCTTCACCTGTCACTAGGATGTCGTCCAAGTAACACTGAGTCCCCGGAATCCCTTGCAGGACTTGTTCCATCGCTCTTTGCCATATCGCCGGAGCTGATGCTACTCCGAATACCAGTCGATTATACTGGTAAAGGCCTTTGTGAGTGTTTATCGTGAGATACTTCCTAGAGGATTCTTCAACCTCCATCTGCAAATATGCTTGTGCTAGGTCAATTTTTGTAAAACGCTTCCCTCCAGATAGTGAGGCAAAGATATCTTCTATCCTTGGAAGAGGATATTGTACTGTGTGAAGGACTGGGTTCACCGTCACCTTGAAGTCCCCACAGATGCGAACCTTCCTTGGCTCCTCAGACTTATTGTTTAACGTTTTCTTCATGACAGGAACGATGGGTGTCGCCCACTCGCTCCAGTCTACCTTAGATAACACGCCTGCATTCTCCAGATTCTCCAGCTCTGCCTCGACGGCTGGGCAAATTGCATATGGTACCGGTCTTGCTTTGAAGAACTTGGGAATTGCATTCTCTATTTTTATCGAGGCGGTTACGCCTTTAAGAGTGCCCAGTTCTTGTTGAAATACCTCTTTGGCGTCAGCTAAGATTGTTGACAATCGTCCAGGAGTGACGTCATCATCCTTTTTACCAGCCACCGTCAGTGCCTGAATAGAGTGCCAGCCTAAACTTATCTTTCTAATCCATTCATGTCCCAATAACAGTGGTCCACTATCTTGCAGTATGTAGAGATAGAATTTCCGTATTTTCTTGCCGTTGTATTCGACAGGCACCCTTATTTTTCCTCTGGGGTATACTTTTTGCCCCGTATACGTCCTCAAGACAATGGATGTCTCTCTCAGGGGTATGTGTGAGAATAGCCGCTCGTAGTCTCGTCGATTCATGACGGTTAGAGCTGATCCTGTATCCAATTCCATTTTGACTTGGGACCCTGCTATCGTGAGGGTGACCCAAATGGTTTGGTGATCCTCTTTTGCAATTACGTTGTGAAGTTTGAGACAGCTTAGTCTCTTGTTCCCGGATTCACTATCGCTCATCTGGTCTTTGGAACTACTGTCCGTCATCTTTTGTACTTTCCTGTACGGTTCTTTAGTAGCCTTTTTGTTGTTGTTGGTCTTCTTCCCAGACCTGCAAACTCGTGCAATGTGTCCCATCTTTCCGCATTGCCTGCATATTTTGTCCTTGGACCAGCAGTCCTTCTGGTCATGGGTTGTTCTGCCGCAGCGATAACATTTTGCAAATCCCCGTGTTATTTTGTGGGTGCTGTATTCCTGTGGCTTTTGTTGTATTTCCGCAGCTCCCCTGGCTGCTGCTTCGTACGATACTGCCACGCTGAAAGCCTTATCTAGCGTCAGCTCTTTCTCTGAGAGTAACCTCTTCTGGGTTCCTTCACTCAGGAGTC
Organism: Somniosus microcephalus; assembly: GCF_052327205.1. NCBI lineage: Eukaryota > Metazoa > Chordata > Chondrichthyes > Squaliformes > Somniosidae > Somniosus > Somniosus microcephalus. Next base: position 140,672,968 of record NC_140988.1, on the reverse strand, counting down.
CACAGACAAATTTGTCCCGTAGGGTATCTGCCAGTCCTGCTCCAAACTGGCAGTGTTTTGATAGCTTGCGTAGTTCCGTAAGGTAATCAGCATTGCTCTCATCTTTATGCTGATTTCTCCTGTGGAATTTAAATCTTTCTGCTATCAGCAGCGGTGCAGGGTTTAGGTGTTCCTGTAGGATAGCAACAATTTCATTAAAACTCTTCACCTTCGGTTTGGCTAGAGTAATCAGGTTCCGCAATAGGCCGTACGTTCTTGCGCCCATTAAATTTAGCAATACCGATGCCTTTTTCTCATTGGCTATTTTGTTTGCCTCGCAATATACCTCGACTCTTTCCACATACGTGGTCCAGCCTTCTATTGCATTATCGAAGGCAGTGATATCGCCAGTCTTTGGCATCTTGAAAATCTAAGATGGCACCTCCCGCGCTTTGCCTTCTTCCCCGATTTAACAAAATGGCGCCTCCCGCGCTTTGCCTTCTTCCCCGCTGGATTAAGATGGTGCCTCCTGCGCTTCTGTCTTCTCCGCTGTTGCTAGCGCTGTTGCTAGCGTTTTATGCCTTGATGGTGACGCCCTGTGGTCTTCGCGCACTTCCCCCCCACGCTGCTGCTAACGCCGCTCTCCGTGGTTTCCGTGGCAAACTGCATCTCCTCGCAGCTTTCTGCGCGTTTAATTAAATTTTTTATTTTATTTCCCCATCGTCGGCACAACCCTGCGGGACTCTTGCCTCCCTCTTCTCGGGACTGTACGCTGCCCGGCTTCGTAGCCCCGGCTGCGCCCTGTGTGCTCCACCCCTCTCTCTCTCCTCTTCCTGACAACGCTGCTCGGCCCCGTTGCAAGCCACCCGCTCAAACTCTAGACCGCCGCAGCCCAGGAAGGATCAGTGTACTACCTGCCACCAGCCCGATTAGCTGAAGCACCATCGACAGGATAACCAAGCCCCGCTCTCGACAGCCTCTCCTGCAAATCTTCAACTCCGCTGACTCAGAGGCGGATGCCCACGGTCGACGCCCATTTCTACTGTTTCTTTCTTCCTTCTGGCCTCGACCTCTGATAACTTCGCTTCAGGGATGGATCCCCATGAGGTGGTGCAGACTGTAGGTAAGTTCGTATCTGCTCGTCGCCAGTATTATGTCCGTGTATAATTGAGACACGGACTGCAGGAGTTGATTATAACAAGTCTTTACTGAATGGAGACAACCTGGAAACTGAAACTACAGAAGCCTGCTAGGGCCTTTTATACAGGGGCGGTCACTGCCGGTACTGCAGTCTGAGACCAGTTATTCCCTTAAAGGTACATACACAACAAGCACCAGTGCCTCACGTGACTCAGGCTATTGTGTCATGTCGAGGCAGCCATTTGTAGCTTGCTGGAATAAGACCTGCTTATGACTGGACCTGGTGGACATGCCTTACCAGTGGCTGTCAAAGTCATCATCGCCCTCAACTTCTTCGCCTCAGGCTCCTTCCAAGGATCTATGATATCATACTTCCACATCTATCTGTGACCTCAGCTCATCTGCCTTATTCACTGGACTCCTTGCATTGAAGTATATATACCATAAACCACTGCCAAACCCCTTTGTTGTCTATTTTCTAGCCTTTGTTTCCTCTGCCTTCCAAACCCACTTACTAATTTACTGCCTTCTATTTCCAGCTTTGCTTCTCTCCTTTCTGAATCTATGCTCAGTTTCCCATCCCCTGCCAAGCTAGTTTAAACCCTCCCCAACAGCACTAGTAAACCTCCCTGCGAGATTATTGGACCCGGCCCGATTGAGTGCAACCCGCCCGGCTTGTACACGTCCCACCTCCCCCGGAACCTGTCCCACTGCCTCAGGAATTTAAAGCCCTCCCTCCTGCACCATCTCTCCAGCCACGCATTCATCTACTCTATCATTCTATTTCTGTGCTCACTAGTGCGTGGCACTGGGAGTAATCCAGAGATTATTACCTTTGAGGTCTGCTTATTATTCTCTTTCCTAGCTTCCTAAAATCTGCTTGCAGGACCTCATCCCTCTTTCTACCTATGTCATTGGTACCAATATAGACCACGACCGCTGGCTGTTCACCCTTCCCTCTCAGAATGTCCTGCAGCCGCTCAGTGACATCTTTGACCCTAGCACCAGGGAGGCAACAAATCATCCTGGAGTCACATCTGCGGCCGCAGAAACGCCTGTCTGTTCCCCTAACTATTGAATCCCCTATCACTATTATTTTTCTGACTTTCCTCCTCCCCCCTGTACAGCTGAGCCACCCATGGTGCCATGAACTTGGCTCTGGCTGTACTCCCCAGAGGAACCATCACCCTCACCAGTATTCAGAACAGAATACCGGCTAGAGAGCGAGATGCATTCAGGGGACGCCTGCAGCGCCTATATTTCTTGAGGAGGCTGAAGGGATGTAATCTGTCACCCCCGATCCTCTCTAACTTCTACCACTGCACTATAGAGAGCATCCTGACAAACTGTATCACGGTATGGTACGGCAGCTGTAGCTCCCATGACCGGAAAGCCCTGCAGCGGGTAGTCAAAACTGCCCAACGCATTACCGGCACCCGGCTACCGACCATAGAACATATATATCAGAAACGCTGCCTACGGAGGGCACGGTCCATCATCAAAGACCCTACCCACCCCAGCCACAGTCTGTTCGCCCTCCTACCATCTGGAAGACGCTACAGATGCATTCGCACCCGTACGACCAGATTTAGGAACAGCTTCTTTCCCAGGGCTGTCATCCTACTGAACTCCACAAATAAACACTAAAGCCTGCACATCTGCCGATGCACTTTATTATGGTCATATTTATGCTAATATATATGTACAAATGTATGTTGAAATGTTTAAGTGTCCTAATCCAAATTGTACACTCTCGGGAGCCGCAAGCCTACATTTCGTAGTACTGCACTTGTGCACTAACAATGACAATAAAAGTTGATTTGATTTGATTTGATTTGATTTGATTTGAAACTGCCTGGTCCTCCTTGTCTGTCTGGCAGTCACCCATTCCCTCTCTGCCTACACACTCTTAAGCTGTGAGGTGACTGTCATAAATCGCAACTTCTACAAGAAGTACTACTGAACAGCCAGCTGAGGGCGCCACCCAAGGAGTATAAATACTCAGGCGTGGGCCCACCTTGGCCAGAGACAGTCTGGAAACAGGAAGCTAGTGACTACTAACTACACCTCCATGTTTGGTTACAAGTCGATTAAAGCCTTGCTTTATGTACAACCAAGTGCATAGTGAGTCTTTATTATGTCAATTTAATCGACTTGTTATCGTCTCCACGCCTTGGGTGATTCGGAACAACCAGCTGCAACTCAAACTGCAGAAAGGGACCTGGGCAAGAAACTGATCCATCATGGATAAACTCCTTAGACCCACTCGTCTCGACCTGGACCCGAATGCACCTGCGGCAGCGAAGGTATGGAAGCATTGGTTTCGTACCTTTAACAACTTTCTTGAAGAATGTGGGGGCGGGTGCCCCTAATAAGTTACGAATGCTTATTAACTACGTATCCCCTCATGTGTATGATTATATTGAGGACTGTATAGACTATGATGCTGCTATCGAAATTTTACAGCAGCTATATATCAAGTCCCCGAATGAAATCTTTCCTCGACACCTACTGGCCACAACTCAGCAGCAGCCTGGGGAATCACTCGATGAATTCCTCCAGAAACTTCGCAGGCTCAGCAAAGATAGTAACCTTAAAGCGGTTACAGCTGAACAGTATCAAGAGGAACTAATCCGCGATTCCTTTATCAATGGGATTGCGTCCCCTTTTATAATTCAGCGCCTGCTGGAAAATAAAACCCTCAATTTACAGGCTGCTTATGACCAAGCGTGTTCCCTGGACTTGGCCAAGAAGAATGCAGACACTTATCTCCCACCACGTGCACGGGTGGCGGCTATCACCCTTAATAAGTCTTTTGATAGGTCTCGGGTGGATGCCCCCGCTGATGATGACTCTACTCTAACGGACGACGACCCTACCCTAGAGGCCTTTGCTGATGATGACCCCGCCCTAGCAACATCCTGGCAATCAGGAAGAAAGTGTTTCTTTTGTGGAGCTACGTTCCATTACAGAAAATTTTGCCCTGCTCGTAATGCGACCTGCAATCATTGCAGCAAGAAAGGACACTTTTCCAAGGTATGCCAGTCACGGGCCTCTGCTAACAAGAAAGGCCACTCCTCTAAAGTATACCGGTCGAGAGCTCCTGTTAGCTTCACAGCTGCTATCTATGGAGCTGCTCCTCCCCCAAGAACCACTGCTAAAGCTACAGCTGCCGAAGGAAAAATTACCCCTCCTCCCATCACAGCTGTTTTTTCCCAAAGTTTGCCTCATGCAGCTACGAAGGTTTCAGTAAATGGGCACACTCTAAGCGTGCTAATCGACTCCTGCAGCTCTGACAGCCTCATTAGTAAGCGGGCTGCCAGCAGGTTAAAACTGCGCATTTATCCCTCGGACAGGGAGGTTGCAATGGCTCTGACGACTCTGACCACCAATTCTTCTGGCTTCTGTCTTGTCAACCTCATCCTTAATGGTCGCACATATCTCTCCACCCGGCTTGGAGTACTCGAAAACTTATGTAGCGATGTGCTTCTGGGACAGGACTTCCAGAAGCAGCACAAAAGACTCACTTTTGAGTTTGGAGGGTCGAAGCCGGAGCTTACCATTTCTAAGGTGCCGTTTTGTGCGCTCTCGGCGGCCTTACTCGGTGAGCCCTCCCTGTTTGCCAATCTCTCCCCCTGCTGTAAACCCATAGCCACCAAATCGCGGCGCTTTAACCAAGACGACTGAGCATTTATCGAGGCAGAAATCTCTCGCCTTTTAGCTGACGGTATTATCGAGCCGTGTTCATCTCCCTGGCGGGCTCAAGTCGTCGTTGTGAAAAACCCTTTAAAACAACATAAGAAACGTCTGTGTATTGATTATTCACAGACTATTAATCAATATATCGATCTGGATGCCTACCCGCTACCACGCGTAGATGACATGGTCAACAACCTTGCCAAATACAAGGTATTTTCAACCTTCGATTTAAAGAGCACGTACCATCAGGTACCGCTGAAAGACTGACAAAAAGTATATGGCCTTTGAGGCCAATGGTCGGCTTTATCAGTTTTGTCGCCTTCCATTTGGGGTCACCAATGGGGTGGCCGTCTTCCAACGGGCTATGGACGGCCTAGTCTGGCAAGAGAACTTGACGGATACCTTTCCGTATTTAAACAATATCACTATTGCCGGCCATGATCAAAAGGAGCATGATGCCAATCTTCAGAGATTTTTTGACGTTCTCCGTCGTCGCCACTTAACGTTAAACGAATCCAAATCGGTGAAATCGGTGCCATCAGTGAACATTTTCGGCTACTGGGTGGGCAACGGTGTTATTAAACCGGACCCAGAGCGACTTCGTCCACTTCAGGAGCTCCCTCCCCCTACAAATCTCGGCTCTCTTCATCGGGCACTTGGCATGTTTGCTTATTACGCAAAGTGGATACCTCACTTCTCTGATAAAATACAGCCCGTGCTTCATGCAATGTCTTTTCCACTACAAGCAATGGCTATTTCTGCCTTCAACCTCCTCAAACGACAGCTGGAGAGAGCCACACTTCGCTCCATTGACGAAAACCTTCCTTTTGTGGTCGAATGCGATGCATCGGAGGTGGCAATCTCGGCTACCTTGAATCAAGGTGGTCGGGCCGTGGCATTCCTATCCAGAACCTTACAGGGCAGCGAGCTCCATTACCCCCCCCCCCTGTCGAGAAGGAGGCTACAGCCATCATCGAGGCTGTACGCCAATGGAGTCATTTTCTTGCTCGGCGTCATTTCACGCTCATAACTGACCAGCGCTCCGTGGCCTTCATGTTGGATAACCGGAAGTGCACAAAAATCAAAAATAATAAAATTCAATTCTGGAGGATGGAGCTGGCTGCCTTTGGATATACTATCCATTACCGACCCAGCAAACAGAATGTGGCCCCAGATACCTTCACACAGGCATTTTGCTCTTCAATGTCAATGTCGACTCTGGCAGATCTGCATATGGACTTATGCCATCCTGGCATTACCCGTATGTTGCACTTTGTGCACTCCAAAAATCTACCATTCTCAACGGAGGACGTAAAGAAAACATGCTCCTCCTGTAGGATTTGTGCAGAATTGAAACCACAATTCTTCCGCCCATCAGATGACTTACTCATACATGCAATGCAGCCTATGCAGAGGCGCAGCATAGACTTTAAAGGGCCATTGCCTTCGTCGACGCGGAACACCTACCTACTTACGATGGTAGACGAGTATTCACGCTTTCCCTTTGCCTTCCCCTGTCCTAATATGCTTGCCTCTACGGTAATTAAATGCCTCGATCAGGTCTTTTCCCTCTGCGGGATGGCCAATTTTATCCACACGGATCGGGGTCCCTCCTTTATGTCGAGTGAACTTAAAAGTTATCTCTCCCAACGGGAAATCGCCTTGAGTAAGACAACACCATATCACCCAATCGGCAATGGACAGGTTGAACGATACAATGCCATCATCTGGAACGCTGTCCGTCTGGCACTGAAGTCATGCAACCTACCAGACCAGCAGTGGGAAACTGTGCTCCCCAACGTGTTACACTCTATCAGGTCTCTTCTCTCCACATCCACTAATGTCACACCTCATGAGCGATTCTTCAAGTTCCGGCGCCGTTCTACACATGGGATATCTCTACCCTCATGGTTGGTGGCTCCAGGCCCTGTGCTACTCGGGAAGTTTGTCCAGTTGGCCAAGAACGACCCTCTCGTTGACGAGTTGGAGTTAAACAGAGGTAAACCCCATGTATGCGCACGTGCGGTACCCCGATGGCCGGGAGTCCACCGTCTCGCTCAGAGATCTGGCTCCCTGCCCAACCGGTCATGCGGGCCTGAATGATGTAGGATCCCACGATGATGATGTCAACACTCCGCACCCCTATGAAGATGACACCCTACCTGGGACATTGAGGGATCTGCCGGCAGCGCTGCCGGATCAACTCAGGGAGCTGAACGCTCCCCGTAGGATGGCCACCCGAAATCAGGACGCCGGACAATCTCCGGCTACGACCCAGGATGAGGACAGCTCTGCGCCTGTGGGGACCCGCACCCGGAGCCATGATATTCCCAGGCCTCCACAGGATGATCAAGACGACGCGGACTCCACCGACTTACCGGTACGGGCCAAGCGACCCAGGGACCAGGACATGGTCCTGGGAGATGTGCCTTCTGGTCACAAGCAGAAGGCTAAATGACTACGGCTATTTTTGGTCCACCTAGTCCGTTAAAGGAAGACTGGACTTCCAAACCTTTTAGGGAGGAAGAATGTCATAAATCGCAACTTCTACAAGAAGTACTACTGAACGGCCAGCTGAGGGCGCTGCCCAAGGAGTTTAAATACTCGGGCATGGGCCCACCTTGGCCAGAGACAATCTGGAAACAGGAAGCTAGTGACTACTAACTAGACCTCCATGTTTTGTTACAAGTCAATTAAAGCCTTGCTTTATGTACAACCAAGTGCGTATTGAGTCTTTATTACGTCAGTGACCACCTCCTGAAATGTGCTATCCACGTAGCTCTCAGCCTCACTGATGCACTGCAGTTGTGATGAAATATTTCCATTCATCACTGCCTGTGACTGAGATCGGTTTCAGTGTCATTTCCCTTCCCCCAGACCTCATTGTATTGTGTACTGGAATGTGCTGTATTGTGTACTGGAATGTGCTGTGTGTAGGGCTCCGCCCATACCTGGCCCCGTTTGTAAGCTAGCTTTCAGTCTAGCCCCAGTCTCCAGAAGGACGACATCTCTCTCGCTTACGTGTTTCGTTCTAAGTTAATAAAAGCCTTGTTTTGTTCTGCTACCTTCGAGTCTCGGAATTATTGAGGCACATCAATTTTATTAACTTATTTTCAACACTATGGATCAACTCCTGAAACCCGAACGTTTGGATTTGGATCAACATGCTCCGGACGCATCAGCACGCTTCGGACACTGGTTTGAGTGTATGGAATTCTTCCTGGACAATTCCGCAGCCGTCAAAGACGCTACGGACGCTGCAAGGATGAGACTCGGAATTCTGCGGAATTGGGTAAACCACCGGATTTACCCCCTCATCCAAGACGCCGAGACGTACCTGGCCGCCTGCGACATCTTAAAGGCGCATTACCAGCAGCCTACGAATGAGGTGTATGCTAGGCACCTGCTCGCCACCTGCGCACAGCGACCTGGGGAATCGGTGGAGGAGTTCCTAAGCACCCTGAAAATGCTTGGCAAAGACTGCAAGTGCCGAGATGTAAAAGCCGCAGTGTACACTGATGAGCTTGTTCGCGATGCCTTCATCACAGGCCTCAGCTCCACTTACATCCGGCAAAGACTGCTGGAAAAAACGGGGTTGGACCTGAAACAGGCTGCGGACACCGCGCGATCCCTGGATGTGGCCCAGAGAAACTCGGACGCCTACTCTTCAGCCCGCGCCGTCCACACCGCCACGTGTGCACCGAGGGTGCCGCCATCTTGGAAGGCATCTTCCCCGCCCGACAGCCCGACACCGGCTGGGCCCCGCTCTCCCCCCAGAAGCCCTACGACAGCCGCGACGCGTCAGGGACCCAACTGCTACTTCTGCGGGCAGCCAAAGCACACCAGAAACCTGTGCCCGGCGAAAGGCACCACCTGCTTTAAGTGCAGTAAGAAGGGGCACTTCGGGAAGGTGTGCAGAGGGAACCCCGCCGGAAAACCAACCGCCGGAAAACCCGCCACCGCCGCGTGTGCGCCGTGGGAGCGGCCATCTTGGACGCCATCTTGCCCGACCTCGTGGGGTCCGCCATCTTGTGAGCAGACAGCGTGGACGCCATCTTGTATCGATCAGGGCCCTACAGTGGCATCGGTCACAGTGGACCAGACCAGGCCGCACCCGCTATCCAGATCAATGGTGGACATCGAGGTAAACGGGTGCCGGGTTAAATGCTTAATTGACAGTGGAAGCACGGAGAGCTTTATCCACCCAGAACTGGCACAACAACTCTCCCTAAAGGTGGTCCCTACTCAGGGTACCATCTCTATGGCTGACAAAACCCAGACATCAACCATTCTGGGTTACTGCACGGTACAATTGTGCGTTAACGGAACTGTATATGATCATTTTAAAGTATTAATCATGAAGAACCTATGTGCGAGCGTGATCTTGGGCCTGGATTTCCAGTGCAACCACCAAAGCATCACGCTCAAGTACGGTGGGTCCCAGCCGCCCCTCACAGTGTGCGGTCTGGCTACCCTGAAGGTAAAGCCGCCTTCGCTATTCGCGAACCTTACCCCTAACTGCCGGCCAATAGCGACCAAAAGCAGGAGGTACAGCTGGGAGGACAGGCGGTTTATCGCGATCGAGGTAGACAGGCTCCTGAAAGAGCGCATTATTGAACGCAGCAACAGCCCGTGGCGCGCCCAAGTGGTAGTGGTAAGGGGTAGCGAGAAGAAACGGATGGTGATCGACTATAGTCAAACGATCAACAGGTACACCCTACTAGACGCCTACCCGCTACCCCGCATATCAGAAATGGTGAACCAAATCGCCCAATACCGGGTGTTCTCCACCATCGACCTCAAGTCAGCGTACCACCAGCTCCCTATCAGACCAGAGGACCGCCCGTACACCGCCTTCGAGGCGAACGGACGCCTCTACCAATTCCTCAGAGTCCCCTTTGGGGTGACGAATGGGGTCTCGGTCTTCCAGAGGGAGATGGACCGCATGGTCGATGACCACCACTTGCAGGCAACCTTCCCCTACCTCGACAACGTCACCATCTGCGGTCACAACCAGCAGGATCACGACTCGAACCTCGAGAGGTTCCTGAAAACCGCACAAAAACTCAACCTCACCTACAACGAGGACAAGTGCGTTTACAACACCACGTGCCTCTGCATACTAGGCAGCGTGGTGGAGAGTGGGGAAATCGGACCAGACCCCGACCGATTGCGCCCCCTACGGGAGCTGCCCCTGCCCAACACTCCCAAAGCCCTGCAAAAGGTGCCTGGGGTTATTTTCTTATTATTCCCAATGGGTCCCCAACTACTCCGACAAAGCCCGCCCCCTCTTGAAAGCATCCTCTTTCCCGCTCTCTGCTGAGGCCCACGCCGCCTTCAAAAGCATTAAGCAGGATATTGAGCGGGCCACGCTACAGGCAGTGGACGAGAACACTCCATTTCAAGTGGAAAGTGATGCGTCTGACTTCGCCTTGGCGGCCACCCTCAACCAGGCGGGGCGGCCCGTAGCTTTCTTCTCGAGGACCCTCCAAGGGCCCGAGATCAGACACTCCTCCGTGGAAAAGGAGGCCTAAGCCATCGTGGAGGCAGTGCGCCACTGGCGCCACTACCTAGCCGGCAAACGCTTCACCCTACTTACCGACCAGCGGTCGGTAGCGTTTATGTTCAATAATAAACAGAGGGGGAAGATTAAAAATGATAAGATTCTTAGGTGGCGGATCGAGCTCTCCACCTTCGAGTACGACATCATTTACCGGCCAGGGGCCCTTAACGAATCCCCTGATGCCCTCTCACGAGGGATGTGTGCCAGCGCCACCGGGGATCGGCTACAGACCCTCCACAACGACCTCTGCCACCCAGGGGTCACGCGGCTGTTCCACTTCATAAAGTCCCGTAACTTACCCTACTCGATTGAGGAAGTTCGGTCCCTGACCAGGAACTGCCGCACTTGCGCTGAGTGCAAGCCTCGGTTCTACCGCCCAGATAGAGCCCACTTAATCAAAGCTACACGGCCCTTTGAGCGGCTCAGCTTAGATTTCAAGGGCCCCCTCCCGTCCGTCGACCGCAATGTTTACTTCCTGAACATTGTGGACAAATACTCCCGGTTCCCATTCGCCTTCCCCTGCCCAGACATGACCAGCGCCACGGTCATTAAATGCCTCAACAGCCTGTTCTGCCTGTTCGGTATGCCGAGCTACATCCATACGGATAGGGGGGCGTCCTTCATGAGTGAAGAGCTACGCCAGTACATGCTGTCCAGGGGGATCGCCACGAGCCGTACCACCAGCTACAACCCCCGGGGTAACGGCCAAGTGGAGCGAGAGAACGGGACAGTATGGAAAGCAGTCACTCTAGCTCTAAGGACCAAGGGCCTCCCTATCTCCCGCTGGCAGGAAGTCCTCTCGGATGTACTCCATTCGATACGGTCGCTATTGTGTACGGCCACTAATACCACGCCTCATGAACGAATGTTTGTTTTTCCCCGGAAATCCACCTCAGGCGTATCCATGCCGTCATGGCTCTCCGCCCCAGGTCCGGTACTCGTGCGAAGGCATGTGAGGGGCCACAAGACGGACCCTCTCGTGGAGCCAGTACACCTACTCCACGCCAACCCCCAATACGCATATGTCCGGCACGCCGACGGAAGGGAGGACACCGTGTCCATAAAAGACGTCGCCCCAGCCGGCATCGACAACAACCACAGCAATAGCGGCAACGACGATCACAGCAACTCTTACCCACCCACTACTCTTTCATCACCCCCGGAAGAACACCGACCAACGGCACCCCCACCAACTACCCCTTCAACAACCCTGGCGGCACCCCCGGCAGAGACCCAGGAGGCTACCGGGGACACCCAGCCGACACCCGCGGCACCGCAACAGCCACGTCGGTCGCAGAGGACTATCAAACCCCCGAACAGACTAAATCTATAGAAGGGGTGAATGTGATGAAATATTTCCATTCATCACTGCCTGTGACTGAGATCGGTTTCAGTGTCATTTCCCTTCCCCCAGACCTCATTGTATTGTGTACTGGAATGTGCTGTATTGTATACTGGAATGTGCTGTGTGTAGGTCTCCGCCCATACCTGGCCCCATTTGTAAGCTAGCTTTCAGTCTAGCCCCAGTCTCCAGAAGGACGACATCTCTCTCGCTTACGTGTTTCGTTCTAAGTTAATAAAAGCCTTGTTTTGTTCTGCTACCTTCGAGTCTCGGAATTATTGAGGCACATCAGCAGTGACTCCAGCCGCTGCTCAAGCTACAAAACCCTGAGCTCGAGCCCCTCCAGCTGACGGCACTTCCTGCAAGTGGTTGTCCAGGACACAAGAAGTATCCTGGACTTCCCACATGGCACAGGATGTACATTCGATGAGACGGAGGTACCCGGCCATGCCTCTATTTATTAGACTACTAGTTAAACATTAGTTTATCCCACTGACCTAACTTAGAGAGAGAAAAGACTAACATTTACTCAAGTTTAACAAGAACCACAGAGATACAAAACACAAAGTAACTATATAATAGATATCTAGATACTTAACTTAGAGCCCTCCTTTTGAGTTGGATGTCACAAACCGCCTTCCTCCCTTATACCGAATTCCTACTGTGCTCAACCCCTCTCTCCTATGGTAAGTGTAAGAAGTCACACAACACCAGGTTATAGTCCAACAGCTTTATTTGAAATCACAAGCTTTCGGAGCGCTGCTCCTTCTTCAGGTGAAGTGGAGAAATGCATAAAGACACAGCTTATATAGTCAGAGAATCATGTCAGATGTTTACAGGTAACCTTTCCAACTGCCATTTATCACACCTCGGCAGAGAGATAATCACAGCAGTCAAAGGTGTGAATGGTGTCCAAACAGGTCAGTCAGGGAAACATTACATCAAAGAACAATGAGGTGGGGTCACAAGGGGTCAAATATTGCAGATGCTGGGGTCTGTATGAAAAACAAAAAAACAGACAAAAAACATTTTTTTTGGCTGGAAATCACAGCAGGTCCGGCCGCATCTGTGTAGAGGGAACAAGCCAATGTCGACTCGAGTCTGGATGACCCTGCATCAGGTGGGGTTACATGTAGCGTGACATGAACCCAAGATCTCGGTTGAGGCCGTCCTCATGGGTGCAGAACTTGGCTATCAGTTTCTGCTCGACGATTTTGCGTTGTCATGTGTCTCGAAGGCCACCTTGGAGAATGCTTACCCGAAGATCAGAGGCTGAATGTCCTTGACTGCTGAAGCGTTCCCCGACTGGGAGGGAACACTCCTGCCTGGTGATTGTTGCGCGGTGTCCGTTCATCCGTTGTCGCAGTGTCTGCATGGTCTCGCCGATGTACCATGCTCCGGGGCATCCTTTCCTGCAACGTATGAGGTAGACAACGTTGGCCGAGTCACATGAGTATGTACCATGTACCTGGTGGGTGGTGTCCTCACGTGTGATGATGGTATCTGTGTTGATGATCTGGCATGTCTTGCAGAGGTTGCTGTGGCAGGGTTGTGTGGTGTCGTGGTCGCTGTTCTCCTGAAAGCTGGGTAATTTGCTGCGAACGATGGTCTGTTTGAGGTTAGGCGGCTGTTTGAAAGCGAGTAGTGGAGGCGTGGGGATGGCCTTAGCGAGGTGTTCGTCGTCATCGATGACATGTTGAAGGCTGCGAAGAACATGGCGTAGTTTCTCCGCTCCGGGGAAGTACTGGACGACGAAGGGTACTCTGTTGGTTGTGTCCCGTGTTTGTCTTCTGAGGAGGTCTATGCGATTTTTCGCTGTGGCCCGTCGGAACTGTCAATCGACGAGTCGAGCGTCATATCCCGTTCTTACAAGGGCGTCTTTCAGTGTCTGTAGGTGTCCATCGCGTTCCTCCTCGTCTGAGCAGATCCTGTGTATTCGCAGGGCTTCAAATAAAGCTGTTGGACTATAACCTGGTGTTGTGTGACTTCTTACATTTGTCCACCCCAGTCCAACTCCGGCATCTCCACACTATGGCTCCTATGGTAAGGTCAGTAAGGAGAAGACTGCTGCTGCTGCTGCTGGTGTGGCTGGTGTTGTTGGTGCTGGGGCTCATCTGAGGTCCAAGGTGAAACAGCATAAGCAGCACCTGTGCTGATCTGATAGATGCCAGGTAAAAATCAATATCAGATGCACAATCCTTCAATGTAGTGTGAGCGATTTGCAATGTAGTGAAAGTGGCTTCTGAGGTTGCAGAAATCACCTGCAAACTCCTGAAAGCCAATTCTCTGCACAATTGCTGTCAGCGAGAGCCTTTCCCTTACGCAAGGAAGCAGGTGTGAGGTGTGGGTAATTATATGATATTTTTCAACTGTCAATTGTTCAACTCGCACAATGGTCACTGAGCTCTCGCCTTGCTATCACAGGCGAGTTTCGGGAAACCTGTGAATCCCGTGCACAATCAGTAAAAGCTGAAACCGCAGGTTAAAAAGCCTCTTAATAGTCTGTTAACAAGCTCTTAAATACTTGAATGAGGTCACCCACCTCTCCCAAGTGTGTCTCTGGCACGCTGAGAAACATGCCCGAATTAAAGGCGGAAGTTGGCGGGATGAAAGCGGGTTCCCGATGCGCTGTCAATTTCAGCGCTTTTAACTGTCGAACCGCTCGCAACCCCACACACACCTTGAAGTAAAAATCCAGCCCAAGAATGATGAATAATATCAGGTTGATGGGTCTTAACCATAATTATAGATCCTGAAACTCTTTGAGCACCAATGTGCCATTTCTATTTCTCACACCAGCAATTCTGGTGGCTTTCCCGTGATGCGAATGTTTAATTTGTGGTGAACTATGGAAATTTTGTGCTGTGGACTCCCTATCAATACAAACTAGATGGAGATTTCCCAATTTTTTTTGTCTCTCTCCATGCACCTGACAAAAAGAAGAAACTTTCATCTCATCAGTCTGGATTTGATTTAAACTCAGATCCCATGATGAAAGGATTGCATTCTAATCCATTATGGCATCTAGTCACCCGCCACCACCACCCCCCCGCCCCACTTCCCATTTGCTGTACCACTTTATACTGATTAAAATTATCCTCATCTCCTTACTGCAGGGATGGTTAAAGACATAAATTTCGATGTCAAGTGCTATCCTAAACAAGCAAGCATCTCTTTTGAGGACCACCAATGCATTCGTCATCTGCTTTTGCATTTATACATCATGTGCTGACTGTAACAAAAGATTTGAAGTCACAATCCCTTTCCTTCACCAGAGCCTTGATGCCTGACACATCAATTTCATATCCACGGACAGCCTCCTTGAGATATTGCTGCCAGTTGGTTAAAAGAAAAGCCTAGAAATTGGATACGAACATTTGCAGGCAATAGAATCCATATGTTTGAAGTACTTGTCATGTCACATAAGGTTTGAAGACCTTGAGTGCATGGAACGACTGAAACTGAATCAATGGCAGCTCATCACACAGAAGTATGGAATGCCGAGTGATGCTGCTGTTGACACTACTACTGATGCTACATCAACAGTAGCAATGTAAGAAAACCACCAGAGAGAGGAGGTTTGCTCTGGTGATACAACATGTGGTACTAGGAAAAGTAAAGAAAGAAATCATATCCACTATCAGTGAGCATAGCTTCAGGTGCTCCATTTCAAATCCTTGAAAGACTTACATGTCTTCTCCCATTTCAAGTTGCTAAGTTGCTCAAACCCATGGTACTTGAGCCTTATATTAATACCATTATAATTACTATACCTTTGACTCTTCACTTAGCAAATATATAATTGATTTTATTTAGTATTACCCAAATACAATGGATTGAAAATCCATGGGTCTCTAATCCTAGTAAACAGACCATGATTATGCCCATTGTAACCTCCGCTGCTAACTTACTGGGCTCAGGGAGAGGTTCGCTATTTAGTGTGGCCCAGTGGGCGCCTGTGCCATCCAGGATGCATAACGAGACTCGGCCTGGTTTTGAGGGAGTGTTGATGCCTCCGCTCCCCCAAGAAAGTGAAACCTAGAGCCTCTGTTGCCCCCTTTAAAAGCGGCTGCATTTAAGTTAAAAAACGTACTTATCTGGGCTCCTGCTTGGGGGGCAGCGTCTAGGTCAGGCTGCCGACCCAGAGCCCCAGGTAGCACCTGGTATGCCTGATCTGATTTGGCATGCTGGCCCCTGATCCGGCCCAACAACTCGACAGTCTAGGCGCAAGAGCCCGGCCCTGCCTTCTCTTTAGGGTTGCCAACTATGATTCCTGGAGGTTTCATTACATGACCTTCCGCCTCCCACTACTCCGCCCTCCCACTACCCCGTCTCCCGTCACCCCACCCTCCCGTCACCCTGCCCTCCCGCTACCCCGCACTCCCGCTACCTCGCCCTCCCACTACCCCACCCTCCCACTACCCCGTCCCCCGTCACCCTGCCCTCCCACTACCCCGCCCTCCCACTACCCCGTCTCCCGTCACCCTGCCCTCCCGCTACCCCGCCCTCCCGCTACCTCGCCCTCCAGCTACCCCGCCCTCCCACTACCCCGTCTCCCGTCACCCTGCCCTCCCACTACCCCGTCTCCCGTCACCCTGCCCTCCCGCTACCCCGCCCTCCCAGTACCCCCGCCCTCCCGCTACCCCGCCCTCCCACTACCCCGCCCTCTCACTACCCCGCCCTCCCACTATCCCCACCCTCCCACTACCCCGTCTCCCGTCACCCTGCCCTCCCGCTACCCCGCCCTCCCGCTACCTCGCGCTCCCGCTACCCCACCCTCCCACTACCCCGTCTCCCGTCACCCTGCCCTCCCGCTACCCCGCCCTCCCGCTACCTCGCCCTCCCGCTACCCCACCCTCCCACTACCCCGCCCTCCCACTACCCCGCCCTCCCACTACCCCGTCTCCCGTCACCCTGCCCTCCCACTACCCCGCCCTCCCACTACCCCATCTCCCGTCACCCCGCCCTCCCACTACCCCGCCCTCCCAATACCCCGCCCTCTCACTACCCCGCCCTCCCACTACCCCCACCCTCCCACTACCCCGCCCTCCCACTACCCCGTCTCCCGTCACCCTGCCCTCCCACTACCCCGCCCTCCCACTACCCCGTCTCCCGTCACCCTGCCCTCCCGCTACCCCGCCCTCCCACTACCTCGCCCTCCCGCTACCCCACCCTTCCACTACCCCGTCTCCCGTCACCCTGCCCTCCCACTACCCCGCCCTCCCACTACCCCGTCTCCCGTCACCCTGCCCTCCCGCTACCCCGCCCTCCCGCTACCTCGCCCTCCAGCTACCCCGCCCTCCCACTACCCCGTCTCCCGTCACCCTGCCCTCCCACTACCCCGTCTCCCGTCACCCTGCCCTCCCGCTACCCCGCCCTCCCACTACCCCGCCCTCCCGCTACCCCGCCCTCCCACTACCCCGCCCTCCCACTACCCCGCCCTCTCACTACCCCGCCCTCCCACTACCTCCACCCTCCCACTACCCCATCTCCCGTCACCCTGCCCTCCCGCTACCCCGCCCTCCTGCTACCTCGCGCTCCCGCTACCCCACCCTCCCACTACCCCGTCTCCCGTCACCCTGCCCTCCCGCTACCCCGCCCTCCCGCCACCTCGCCCTCCCGCTACCCCACCCTCCCACTACCCCGCCCTCCCGCTACCCCGCCCTCCCGCCACCTCGCCCTCCCGCTACCCCGCCCTCCCGCCACCTCGCCCTCCCGCTACCCCACCCTCCCACTACCCCGCCCTCCCACTACCCCGCCCTCCCACTACCCCGTCTCCCGTCACCCTGCCCTCCCACTACCCCGCCCTCCCACTACCCCGTCTCCCGTCACCCCGCCCTCCCACTACCCCGCCCTCTCACTACCCCGTCTCCCGTCACCCTGCCCTCCCGCTACCCCGCCCTCCCACTACCCCGTCTCCCGTCACCCCGCCCTCCCACTACCCCGCCCTCTCACTACCCCGTCTCCCGTCACCCCGCCCTCCCACTACCCCGCCCTCTCACTACCCCGCCCTCCCACTACCCCCACCCTCCCACTACCCCGCCCTCCCACTACCCCGTCTCCCGTCACCCCGCCCTCCCACTACCCCGCCCTCCCGCTACCTCGCGCTCTCACTACCCCGCCCTCCCACTACCCCGTCTCCCGTCACCCCGCCCTCCCACTACCCCGCCCTCCCACTACCCCGCCCTCTCACTACCCCGCCCTCCCACTACCCCCACCCTCCCACTACCCCGTCTCCCGTCACCCTGCCCTCCCACTACCCCGCCCTCCCACTACCCCGCCCTCCCACTACCCCGCCCTCCCACTACCCCGCCCTCTCACTACCCCGCCCTCCCACTACCCCCACCCTCCCACTACCCCGTCTCCCGTCACCCTGCCCTCCCACTACCCCGCCCTCCCACTACCCCACCCTCCCACTACCCCGCCCTCCCACTACCCCGCCCTCTCACTACCCCGCCCTCCCACTACCCCGCCCTCTCACTACCCCGCCCTCCCACTACCCCACCCTCTCACTACCCCGTCTCCCGCTACCCCGCCCTCCCACTACCCCGCCCTCTCACTACCCCGCCCTCCCACTACCCCCACCCTCCCACTACCCCGTCTCCCGTCACCCTGCCCTCCCACTACCCCGCCCTCCCACTACCCCGTCTCCCGTCACCCTGCCCTCCCGCTACCCCGCCCTCCCACTACCCCGCCCTCCCACTACCTCGCCCTCCCGCTACCCCACCCTCCCACTACCCCGTCTCCCGTCACCCTGCCCTCCCACTACCCCGCCCTCTCACTACCCCGCCCTCTCACTACCCCACCCTCTCACTACCCCGCCCTCTCACTACCCCGCCCTCTCGCTACCCCGCCCTCCCGCTACCCCGCCCTCCCGCTACCCCGCCCTCCCACTACCCCGCCCTCCCACTACCCCGCCCTCTCACTATCCCGCCCTCTCACTACCCCGCCCTCTCACTATCCCGCCCTCCCACTACCCCCACCCTCCCACTACCCCGCCCTCCCACTACCCCGCCCTCTCACTACCCCGCCCTCTCACTATCCCGCCCTCCCACTACCCCCACCCTCCCACTACCCCGCCCTCCCACTACCCCGCCCTCTCACTACCCCGCCCTCTCACTATCCCGCCCTCCCACTACCCCGCCCTCTCACTACCCCGCCCTCTCACTATCCCGCCCTCCCACTACCCCGCCCTCTCACTACCCCGCCCTCCCACTACCCCGCCCTCTCACTACCCCGCCCTCCCACTACCCCGCCCTCCCACTACCCCCACCCTCCCACTACCCCGCCCTCTCACTACCCCGCCCTCCCACTACCCCACCCTCTCACTACCCCGTCTCCCGCTACCCCGCCCTCCCACTACCCCGCCCTCTCACTACCCCGCCCTCCCACTACCCCGCCCTCTCACTACCCCGCCCTCCCACTACCCCGCCCTCCCACTACCCCCACCCTCCCACTACCCCGCCCTCTCACTACCCCGCCCTCCCACTACCCCACCCTCTCACTACCCCGTCTCCCGCTACCCCGCCCTCCCACTACCCCGCCCTCTCACTATCCCACCCTCCCACTACCCCGCCCTCTCACTATCCCGCCCTCCCACTACCCCGCCCTCTCACTATCCCGCCCTCTCACTATCCCGCCCTCCCACTACCCCCACCCTCCCACTACCCCGCCCTCTCACTATCCCGCCCTCCCACTACCCCGCCCTCTCACTATCCCGCCCTCTCACTATCCCGCCCTCCCACTACCCCGCCCTCCCACTACCCCGCCCTCTCACTATCCCGCCCTCCCACTACCCCGCCCTCTCACTATCCCGCCCTCTCACTATCCCGCCCTCCCACTACCCCCACCCTCCCACTACCCCGCCCTCTCACTACCCCGCCCTCCCACTACCCCGCCCTCCCACTACCCCCACCCTCCCACTACCCCGCCCTCTCACTACCCCGCCCTCCCACTACCCCACCCTCTCACTACCCCGTCTCCCGCTACCCCGCCCTCCCACTACCCCGCCCTCTCACTATCCCGCCCTCCCACTACCCCGCCCTCTCACTATCCCGCCCTCCCACTACCCCGCCCTCTCACTATCCCGCCCTCTCACTATCCCGCCCTCCCACTACCCCCACCCTCCCACTACCCCGCCCTCTCACTATCCCGCCCTCCCACTACCCCGCCCTCTCACTATCCCGCCCTCTCACTATCCCGCCCTCCCACTACCCCGCCCTCCCACTACCCCGCCCTCTCACTATCCCGCCCTCCCACTACCCCGCCCTCTCACTATCCCGCCCTCTCACTATCCCGCCCTCCCACTACCCCCACCCTCCCACTACCCCGCCCTCTCACTATCCCGCCCTCCCACTACCCCGCCCTCTCACTATCCCGCCCTCTCACTATCCCGCCCTCCCACTACCCCCACCCTCCCACTACCCCGCCCTCATGCTCCCGGCATTGGGGGATTCATTCGTGGCCAGACCAGCAACTCGGATTAACGGCCGCTGAAAATGGACAAAGTGCTACCAGGGAAAAATTTGCGCGGGGAGCTAGATTTTTAGTCCAGTGCTAACTTACCATGTAACACCCTCCTGGTGGCGTTAGTGCAGGCATGGGAGTCAAAGGCCGTGATTTTTGCCAGCGGAGGCGGGAATGCGGTGGGTGGCAGGTCCCGGTCCTGCTCCCGTCTCCAGCCCACTCTCTCCAAGTGGTTTTAAGTAGGTTGGGGTTGTTAAGCCATTCTGCGCAATTCCCAGCCAGTTTGATTACATCATTTGATGATGTGTCATCAGCCGGTTTCCTTAAAGGGACCATGGCCACATAGATTTTGACAGTTGTGCTGTCAGTGTTCTACAGCATTGAGGTGCTGCAAACACTGACGAGCACTGCACAAAGGTGGACAGCTGCACCCAGGCTCTCCCATGACCCCCTCCATTTGCTTATGGAAGGAGTCACAGCAATCAGGGAGGTTCTCTTCCCTTCCCATGGGCGGAAGAGACCTCCCCTGTTGATCAACGCAGTCTGGTTGCACATTGCACAGGAGGGCAAAAGCAGGGATGTTGTTAGGAAAACTAGGCTGCAGTGGCGTAAGCCTTTCAATGATCTGAGCAGATCACGAAACATTACTGCCAAGCCACACTCAATCTCATCCTGCTGTGCCACTTATCACAGCCTCATCACTCTGCCTTCCCTAAGACGCTCCTGCACATCTTCGCTCACACCAAATTACCTTGCACCTCCATCCATGCCCCTCTATCTACAATATCACTTCTCCATCTCACTGGCCACCCCTCACACTCACCCTCATCCTACTGCAAGCATACCAACTAACAACACACTAGGGTTGGCACTTGAGTGGTTTAGCCAATGTTCATGTGAAGTTTCTGTTAATGTGCTTTCAAACATTAAAAACTATGGCCTAGAAATTCATTGTAGCCACTTTTGGGGCGGTAAAGTCGGGCGGCCGCTAAAGTTTGCGCCCGGCGCAAAATCGAGGCCACTTCTCCGATATTCATTAGCTTCGCCCTAAGAGTTTGCTCGAGCGCTAAAACTGGCGCTGCACGCCTCTCTTTAGGCGCTAAGCCGGAGGTGCTGAGCGAGAGCGCCGAGGCCGGGCGCAGCGCAGGTGCGGCCATCTCGTGATTGACAGCAGATCTTAAGGGGGAAGGGTCGACTTGGTCTGCTGCCACGCCCTGGATAGTGGAGCCCTCCAGCTAGGCCTGAACACTGCTGCTGGACCCAAATAGCACCTGAAGCCATGCAGAAGGCCCATGAACGAGCGCAGCGCTTCTCAGAGCTTGATCTGAGTGTGCTGGTTGGTGCTGTGGAGAAGAGGCGCCATATTTTGTACCCGGACAATGGCAGGAAGGCGCCGGTCCGCGTCTACCGGAGAGCCTGGAGGCATGTCGCCAGCAAGGTGTCAGCCAACAGCGAGGTCCCCAGGAGCGGTGTTCAATGCCGCAAAAAGTTTAATGACCTCACTCGGATTGTCAGGGTGAGTACCCTTTCCAGTGTCCTCCTCATCCTTGGAGTGGAGATGCCGGAGTTGGACTGGGGTGGACAAATGTAAGAAGTCACACAACACCAGGTTATAGTCCAACAGCTTTATTTGAAATCACAAGCTTTCGGAGCACTGCTCCTTCTTCAGGTGAAGTGGAGAAATGCATAAAGACACAGCTTATATAGTCAGAGAATCATGTCAGATGATTACAGGTAACCTTTCCAACTGCCATTTATCGCACCTCGGCAGAGAGATAATCACAGCAGTCAAAGGTGTGAATGGTGTCCAAACAGGTCAGTCAGGGAAACATTACATCAAAGAACAATGAGGTGGGGTCACAAGGGGTCAAATATTGCAGATGCTGGGGTCTGTATGAAAAACAAAAAAACAGACAAAAAACATTTTTTTTGGCTGGAAATCATAGCAGGTCCGGCCGCATCTGTATAGAGAGAACAAGCCAATGTCGACTCGAGTCTGGATGACCCTGCATCAGGTGGGGTTACATGTAGCGTGACATGAACCCAAGATCTCAGTTGAGGCCATCCTCATGAGTGCGGAACTTGGCTATGGAGATGCATCAACGCCAGATTCATCAGCCGCACTCACAAGACAGTCCAGAATGTCACCCGAGCACAACGCAACGCCATCCACGCTCTCAAGACCAACCGCAACATCGTCATCAAACCAGCAGACAAAGGAGGTGCCATCGTCATACAGAACAGAACGGACTATTGCAAAGAAGTATACCGACAACTGGACAACCAGGAACACTACAGACAGTTACCCGCAGATCCGACCAAAGAACACACCCGCCAACTCAACAGACTGATCAAAACCTTCGATCCAGACCTTCAAAGCATCCTACATGCTCTCATCCCACGTACTCCCCGCGTGGGAGACTTCTACTGCCTCCCAAAGATACACAAAGCCAACACACCTGGACGTCCTATTGCATCAGGCAGCGGAACCCTGTGTGAGAACGTCTCTGGATATGTCGAGGGCATCCTGAAACCCATCGTACAGGGAACCCCCAGCTTCTGTCGCGACACTACAGACTTCTTACAGAAGCTCAGCACCCACGGACCAGTTGAACCAGGAACACTCCTCGCCACGATGGACGTCTCGGCACTCTACACCAGTATCCCCCACGATGACGGCATCACTGCGACAGCCTCAGTACTCAACACCAACAACAGCCAATCTCCAGACGCCATCCTACAACTCATCCGCTTCATCCTTGACCACAATGTCTTCACCTTCGACAACCAGTTCTTTACCCAAACACACGGAACAGCCATGGGGACCAAATTCGCACCCCAATACGCAAACATCTTCATGCACAAGTTCGAGCAAGACTTCTTCGCTGCACAGGATCTCCAACCAACGCTATACACCAGATACATCGACGACATTTTCTTCCTATGGACCCACGGTGAAGAATCACTGAAAAGACTACACGATAACATCAACAAGTTCCATCCCACCATCAAACTCACCATGGACTACTCCTCAGAATCAGTCCCATTCCTGGACACACGAATCTCCATCAAAGACGGACACCTCAGCACTTCACTCTACCGCAAGCCCACGGACAACCTCACGATGCTTCACTTCTCCAGCTTCCACCCTAACCACGTTAAAGCCATCCCCTATGGACAAGCCCTGCGAATACACAGGATCTGCTCAGACGAGGAGGAATGCGATGGACACCTACAGACACTGAAAGACGCCCTTGTAAGAACGGGATATGACGCTCGACTCGTCGATCGACAGTTCCGACGGGCCACAGCAAAAAATCGCATAGACCTCCTCAGAAGACAAACACGGGACACAACCAACAGAGTACCCTTCGTCGTCCAGTACTTCCCTGGAGCGGAGAAACTACGCCATGTTCTTCGCAGCCTTCAACATGTCATCGATGACGACGAACACCTCGCTAAGGCCATCCCCACGCCTCCACTACTCGCTTTCAAACAGCCGCCTAACCTCAAACAGACCATCGTTCGCAGCAAATTACCCAGCTTTCAGGAGAACAGCGACCACGACACCACACAACCCTGCCACAGCAACCTCTGCAAGACATGCCAGATCATCAACACAGATACCATCATCACACGTGAGGACACCACCCACCAGGTACATGGTACATACTCATGTGACTCGGCCAACGTTGTCTACCTCATACGTTGCAGGAAAGGATGCCCCGGAGCATGGTACATCGGCGAGACCATGCAGACACTGCGACAACGGATGAACGGACACCGCGCAACAATCACCAGGCAGGAGTGTTCCCTCCCAGTCGGGGAACGCTTCAGCAGTCAAGGACATTCAGCCTCCGATCTTCGGGTAAGCATTCTCCAAGGTGGCCTTCGAGACACACGACAACGCAAAATCGTCGAGCAGAAACTGATAGCCAAGTTCCGCACTCATGAGGACGGCCTCAACCGAGATCTTGGGTTCATGTCACGCTACATGTAACCCCACCTGATGCAGGGTCATCCAGACTCGAGTCGACATTGGCTTGTTCTCTCTACACAGATGCAGCCGGACCTGCTGTGATTTCCAGCCAAAAAAAAATGTTTTTTGTCTGTTTTTTTGTTTTTCATACAGACCCCAGCATCTGCAATATTTGACCCCTTGTGACCCCACCTCATTGTTCTTTGATGTAATGTTTCCCTGACTGACCTGTTTGGACACCATTCACACCTTTGACTGCTGTGATTGTCTCTCTGCTGAGGTGCGATAAATGGCAGTTGGAAAGGTTACCTGTAAACATCTGACATGATTCTCTGACTATATAAGCTGTGTCTTTATGCATTTCTCCACTTCACCTGAAGAAGGAGCAGCGCTCCGAAAGCTTGTGATTTCAAATAAAGCTGTTGGACTATAACCTGGTGTTGTGTGACTTCTTACATTTCTCCTCATCCTTGCATGTGCACCTCACATTATGGGCAAAGGGACCTGAAAGCCCTAATGGCCAGCCCTCATGCAGCAGCTATGGGACAGGCATGAACATCAATTGCACATTCTGCACTTAACACACTGGCCAAGCTATTCCACCATGGGAGGCAGTGCACACAAGATCAGGGCGACACACTGGCCAGGCTATTCCACCATGGGAGGCAGTGCACACAAGATCAGGGCGACACACTGGCCAGGCTATTCCACCATGGGAGGCAGTGCACACAAGATCAGGGCGACACACTGGCCAGGCTATTCCACCATGGGAGGCAGTGCACACAAGATCAGGGCGACACACTGGCCAAGCTATTCCACCATGGGAGGCAGTGCACACAAGATCAGGGCGACACACTGGCCAGGCTATTCCACCATGGGAGGCAGTGCACACAAGATCAGGGCTACACACTGTACTTAGAGGCCGTCCTTTCTCTTGCAGGCCAAGCTGGCCAATAATAAGAAGAGCCGGACTGCGACCGGGGGAGGCCGACCCCAGATCCAGCCAGTCACCGAGCTGCAACATCGCGTGGAGCGCATCATGGGTGGCCGGGTGATTGGCCCCGTTGCATGTGGAGATGTCGACCCTGTTCTGGGCACCAATGGTAAGGACATCACCTTTTGGACCTCTCTCGTCCCACTTGCGCATCAGATCTACATCCTTTGCCACTGTCCGACCAATGCGCTGAATGCCACCACTCATGCATCCCTCGCTGACGCCCTCTCCTCACTCTAAAGCTACTCTTGTGCCTTCCTGCTTTCAGATGGTGAGGAGGAGGTTCCTGAACTTGCCAGTGACAGCCCCTCAGAAGAGGAGGGGAAGGAGGAGCAAGAGGAAGGCGGCCCATCAGGGGAACCCTCAGCCGCGGCAACCCATGCGAATGTAGGGGACACGTCTTCCCTGGAGGGGAGCGTGGCGGAAGTGTCGGAGGGGAGGGGAGCTCATGGGACCAGCGGCCTGCAGAAACGCGGGAGGGGGGTGGAAGGTCAGCGGCCATCTCCCCAGAGGGGGGAAGGGTCGGAGGGGAGTCCAATTGCTGGGCCCAGCGGCATCCAGCAACGCAGGAAGGGTCGGCCAGCTCAGCGGCCTTCTCCCCAGAGGGAGAGTCCGGCCTCCGGTCCGGAGATGGTCTTCGCCGAGGAGATGGAACGCCTCGAGGACTTGTCCGCGGACTCGGAGCGCCGGCACACGGAGCTCATGGGGGTAGTGGCATGGTTGCCTGAGGCCATCGAGTCCCTCTCTCGGAGTGTGACCGACGTCGGGGCCTCACAGGCCATCAGTTTGGCGGAATTCGGGGCAGAGCAGGCAGCGAGTCGGGCGGCATTCGGGGCAGATCAGGCAGCGAGTCGGGCGGCATTCGGGGCAGCTCAGGCAGCGAGTGGGCAGCTGATCAGTGGTGCCGTGCTGTCACTGGGTGCTCTGATGAGGTCACTGAACAGGTCAACACGGGCACTCACTGCTGCCACACTCGCTGTGTCAGCCAGGCATCACCAGGGCACCCGGCGCGCTGCAGCAGCACAGCGGTCTGTCCCTCGGCAGATTGGTGCGCATGCTGCAGTGCTGGCCCGGGCGAGTGCCAGTGTCTCAGGTGACCAACGAGCACCTGCCATCTGCCAGCTTGCCCCCATTCCTCCAGCCGCCACTGCCACTCCTCCAGTGGAGCTGCCAGGAGCTGCTGCAGCGACTGATGCTGGCCAGCCACAGCTGCAGCATTCAACAGCCGCCCGCTCGACAGCCAGACCTCGACTAGGCCGACCCCCAAGGGCATCTGCCATCACGACATGTGCCCCTCAGGAGCCTGCCCCCAGCCTTGCAGCAGCCAATGGCCTTACTTTGAGGAGGAGCAGCCAGGCGGGCAGGGGCCACACAAAGATCGCCAAGGCATCGCCCTAGCGGGCCAAAAAGTCGAATGTGTGGCCAGTTGTGTTTGTTTTTTGAGGCCGAGAATTGGATGTTTGTTTTTTGAGGCCGAGAATTGGATGTTTGTTTTTTGAAGGCCGAGAATTGGATGTTTGTTTTTTGAACGCCGAGGATGTGATGTTTGTTTTTTACGAAGGCCGAGGATGACGGCCATTTTAGTTGCACTGTTTTGTTAATCCTCTCCAGGTTGTGGGAGCGAGTAATGTGTTTGAGTGTTTTTTGGGGGTTTCGTCTGTTTTTGGTTTTCATGTGGGAAGGGCCCTGAGTTTGTACAATAAAGCATTTTATTTATTAACATTGTCCATGTTTGATCTTTGAAGTGTTTGTTGCCTTAACCGGCTGAGGGCTTGCGGAGCGGCTGCAATCATGTTCTTTCATTGGCACAAGCCATTCCCTGACAGGGGGCCTAGAAGTGACGTTCAATAAGCCGCCGACGGGCGGCCCTTGGACCTTCTGCCTCCCTCCTGGGCTGGTACTCCTCGTCCTCCTCCTCCTCCTCATGCTCCTCCGGCTCCTCCTCCTGAGGTGGTGGTCCAACGTGAGGTGGCAGTGCCTGAGTCCTGCGGATAGCCAGGTTGTGCAGCATGCAGCAAACGACGACGAATTGGGAGACTCGGTCCTGCGAATACTGGAGGGCTCCCCCGGAGCGATCGAGACAGCGGAACCATTGCTTGAGGACGCCGATTGTTTGTTCTATGATGTTCCTAGTCGCTTGATGGCTCTCGTTGTATGCCTCTTCAGCAGGGGTTGTGGGCGCGCGGAGCGGGGTCATGAGCCAGGTACACAAAGGATAGCCTTTGTCTCCGATAAGCCATCCTCTTGGGTGAGGCTGTGCCTGGAACATGTCAGCCACAGTTGTCTGTCGCAGGATAAAGGCATCGTGGCTGCTGCCTGGAAAGCGGGCATTGACAGCTAGGATGCACTGCCTGTGGTCACACACCAGCCATACGTTGATGGAATGGTAGCCCTTCCGGTTGCGGTAATCCTCGGCATGCTCCAGAGGTGCCCGCAAAGCCACATGCGTGCAGTCAATGGCGCCCTGCACCATGGGGAAGCCCGCTATTCTTGCAAATCCCACTGCACGCTGCTGCTGCTTGTCCAGGGTCATGGGGAAGGAGATGAATTGATGTCTCCTTCTGAAAAGGGCATCGGTCACCTGGCAGATGCAGCAATGCACGGCGAACTGGGAGATGTTAGCGATGTCCCCAGCAGCGGATTGGAAGGAGCCGGTGGCATAGAAGTTGAGAGCCACCGTCACCTTCACTGCCACCGACAGAGACGTCCTGCGCATCAGCTGTGGCTGCAGATCTCTGTGAAGCAGCTGGCAGATGTCTGCAACCACCTCCCTTCTGAATCACAGCCTCCTAGCACACATCGCGGCAGACATGGTCAGATAGGAGGACTGCTGGCGGTATACCCTGGGTGTGTAAGGCCTCAGTTGGCGACGCCTGTTGCCCCCCTCTGCGTCTAGCCAGGGCTGCCACTCTCTCACGGCGTCTGTAAGCCCTTCTGGCATAAGGCTGAAAGTCAGCGTTGGCACCCAATGCAGCCCCCATTATATGCTGGCAAACACTGAGCTCTCAATGAAGGCAAAGATAATTGCTAAGCTCTGGCCTGAGCCAAAAATACCTGTCCTAGTGTTGGTCCAAACCAGTAAGCTCTCCTCCTTGGTCTCTCTCCAAAAAACCGTTGCACAAGAGTGAATGCTGCAAAATGGCTGGCCTTTATAGTGCAGGGTAAGTGCCCTTTAATTAGCGCTCCCCGCGGCCCGCCTCGACTGTGTACCGTTCCACTTCACAGTCGTTAGGGCCGCCCGGCGCACAATGGGCCGGT
Organism: Somniosus microcephalus; assembly: GCF_052327205.1. NCBI lineage: Eukaryota > Metazoa > Chordata > Chondrichthyes > Squaliformes > Somniosidae > Somniosus > Somniosus microcephalus. The sequence goes on along the minus strand of NC_140988.1, from coordinate 140,644,548 downwards.
GCGAGTGAAGTTCCAGTTCGGGGCGCACAAAGGGCGTTGCACTAGGAAATGACGTCATGATCTGCGCGCGCAGCAGGGCGCGCGCTAAGACTTTGCGCCGGCGCTAAATGTGTACTGAAGTTGGGGCGAGACGCAGATCGCGCTGCGCCCGGGCGCTAAGCGCCTAGCGCTCGAGATCTACTCCTTCTAAGGCGCTAACGGCTGGCGCGCCCAACTGAATTTCTAGGCCTATATTTTCAACACTTTACCTTATTGGACAGATCAGTGCTCACCTTTAGAAGTGTCTGAGTTCCAGTGAATGTTGAGACATAACTTCCCCCTCCCCCCCATAATTGTGATGAGTGTGAAAGGACATTATAGGGATGCTTTATGGTGCTGGTGTGGCGTGGTGTCAACCTGCCGCATTAAGTGGCAGCGAGGGTGTACAGCTTCAAGTGAAGTAAATCTGTCCATGGTGATAACATCGCTGGCGTCCCGGGCAGCAATGTGGTCAGGTGCTGTTGCCCTGTTTCCTGTGCAGCATCAGGTGATGGTGGAGAAGGTTGGTGTTGTTGGTGTTGGGGCTGATTGTGGAGGGATTCTGAGGACCAAGGTGAGAATTTTTCCAAGGGCACCGATGTTGCTGGAATAGATGGCAGCTGAAGTTGAGATGACAGAATCAATCTGTCAATGGTGAGAAAGCTTGCTCCAAGGAGGTGACAGTGGATAGAGAGTTTACTCCAAACACTTCCAAACTGCATACAATTCAAAACTGTCTTCCAAGTCCTGAAAGCTCAAGCTTTTGACATTGGAAAGTGACCAGCTGTGAAATGGTAGCTTTCATACCACTTTTGCAGCTGTCACCTATTCACAGCAATGGGGAGACATAGAGAACCCGACCTACTTACCTGACGTGATCCCCAAGCGATGGGAATCTGGTTAAAAAAAAGTGGTAAAATAGAAATAGGCTGGCAAAATTGTAGTTAACAAGCATTTAACTATCTTAAATACCTCCCCCACTGCTGGGTGTCGGGTCTGTTCTGAATTTGCAGACCCGACACTTTGGAAACTTACATAGAGGCGGGTTCCCAACCCACCGTCAATCATTTCGATTTTGACAGCGGACCTGCCTCCGAACCCGCACTCTGAGCGCTGGCAAAATTCAGCCCAAAGTTACTGTCCAGGAGTGGTGTTCCAGCTTCCAACAGCCTTTGGAAGTGAGGCTATGGAGTTCGCTAGGAATTGTGGGAAATTAAAAGGGTAATGCATTAAAAGGGGCTGTCTGGGCTGCATCCTTCCTTCTACTTCCTCCTCTTCTGTTTCTCTATCTTCTGCTTCCTCATCTTCGGCTTCCTCCTCTTGTTTTTTCCTCCTCAGCTTCTTCCTTATCCCTCTGCGAACGGATGCTGTAAATCTGAAATGACAGCATAAAATATTGGAAATACTCAGCAGGTCAGGCAGCATTTTGACCTGAGATGTGAACTCTGTTTCTCTCTCCACGGATGTTGCCTGACCTGCTGAAGATTTGCAGCATTTTCTGTCTTCTCAGAGGCCTTCCTTTACTATCTAAGGTCTTGCAAACATCCAGCAGTGCTCCGTACACACTTAAAAAACTTTTAACATCTATTGCAGCAAGCCACTTCATTAAAATCAAAAAAAGTCCAAAAGCTTAAATGCAAACTTACCTGAAAGATGTTTGTGTCTCTTTAAGAGGTGCTGATAGCGCTGGGTTTTCATGGTGAGTTTAGGACAAAGCGCTGAACTCAGCGCAAAGGTCCAAGTTCGCCGAGGTGATGTTATGTCGGCGTGTCGGCGTGCACGTCACCGCTTTCTTATTTAAATCTGCTGGGCGATGGACCTTACCGGAAGCGCTGCCAGGCCTAGGAAAATGGGGGATGCCGCGGGACATAAGAAATAGGAGCAGGAGTAGGCCAATCGGCCCCTCGAGCCTGCTCCGCCATTCAATAAGATCATGGCTGATCTGATCCTAACCGCCAATCCACTATCACAGAACCATCTCCTGAATCTAACAGAATTAGACACACGAAATAGGAGCAGGATCAGGCTACACGGCCCCTGGGCCCGCTCCGCTACCCACAGGGCCATGACCGATCCGAACCTAGACTCATGTCCAAATTCCTACCCGCTCCCCGTAACCCTTAATTCCCTTTACTTCTAGGAAACTGTCTATTTCTGTTTTAAATTTATGTAATGATGTAGCTTCTACAGCTTTTTGGGGCAGCATATTCCATGAACCTACCACCCTCTGAGTGAAGTAGTTCCTCCTCATCTCAGTTTTGAAAGAGCAGCCCCTTATTCTAAGACTATGCCCCCTAGTTCTAGTTTCACCCATCATCGGGAACATCCTCCCCGCATCCACCCGATCCAACCCCTTCACACTCTTATATGTTTCAATAAGATCGCCTCTCATTCTTCTGAACACCAATGAGTAGAGTCCCAATCTACTCAACCTCTCCTCATATGTCCATCCCCTCATCCCCGGGATTAACCGAGTGAACCTTCTTTGTACTGACTCGAGAGCAAGTATGTCCTTTCTTAAGTATGGACACCAAAACACCACAAACTGGCGAACGAGCAGCAGCCGTCCTCTTTTCACGATTATATTGCCAGTAACAGGTTTCGTAAAGCCCCCGTATTTTTAGCTCTTCACGACTCAATTGGATGAATCTTCACAGTCAAAGTCTTTTCTCCCCAACTCCTGTATTTTTAGAACTAATAAATGAAAGTGCTCAGAGAAAATGTAAAAAAACACAATTTCTTTTAATGCTCCAATGGTTTTTCTCTGGTTGCTCGCAGCAGTATCCTGGAGGCTCCAGGGCAATCCTGGAGGCTTGGCAACCCTACCCCTCTTACATCATAGTCCATGTAAGGAGCAGTCAGAGACTCCATCCATTACAAGGCTGAGCAGGAATTCCCTCACAAGGCCAGGATTTGTCGTATCTGGTTCTTGACCCAACTTGCAGCCCTTACACTACACAGTGCCGCAGGAATTATGGTAGCAGTATGCTGGAAGGGCCGAAGATGTTCCACACTTCTTTAATTTAACAACTGTCACAGTCTTTGGGGGTAAATGGCATCATTCACAGCAGTCTGTGGTGCATACTGTTCTCTTATGACTATTTGACAATTGAAACTAGAGATGAAAGATGCAAGAGTAGAAAAATATAAGCTGTACATCAACGTATCTGAACAATAATCATTTACTTCTTTCTATTTTCTGATAGTGTTTGACAGAATTCTTATAAAATGGATTTAAAATATTTGAGTTATAATATAACCAATGGCATGTATGAGGTTTAGATATCTATTTTGAATAAAAAAGATTAGACAATACAATTGTTTTAATGTACAAATATTGCTATATAATCTACACAGTGAGAGCAATTTTTGAAAAATTATATATCATAATACTTTCATTTAATGACATTATTATTCCTTACAAATCTACAATGTTTCTATTTATTCTCGGGATGCAAGGCCAGCATTTATTGCCCATCACTAGTTGCCCTGAGAAGGGGTCGGTGAGCCTTCTCCTGGAACCGCTGCAGTCCTGGTGCTGATTATATTCCTATGTAGGATGCCCACCTGCCCCAATATGTTGGAAATTCGAGTGCGATCTGGTGATTTCATTAGGCGATGGTGGTGGATGAGGGGTTCTGCGCTCCCTCCCCTAGAAAGAACGTACCTGTGCTGCCAGCAGTCCCTTTTTAAAGATAATTTAAACAAAAGTCTACATTTTTCTTTGACGTGAACCAGGTCCCAATTTCCAGCACACTCCCACTGAAGCTATGGCAGGAGTGTGGCAGAAGGCCAGTGGATTTTCAGCCCTTACAGTTCTTTTGCAACAAATATGATAATAAACAAGTGTTTACTTGATGCACCATATTGTATTATGATTAAAATGATCCTGATAGGAGTCATCTCACTTAGTGCTTCAGCCATTTCAAGCTTCCAAATGTTGGCTAAAAATTACATCAGCATTTGACCTGATTACGCCAATGAACAGAGCAGGTCAAATGTCAATGTTCAGTCCCTGACTGGCTATAACGGAGTTTTCTTCTAACTGATCAAGGACTGAATTTTACTAATGTGGGTCTGATGTCAAAAAACAATGGTGAGATGTTGGAGGCAAAGACCACCACTTAAACTATTAGCATGAACTAGGTCAGAGCACAAAAAGAAGTCAAATTACAGTTAAAATGTAGCATATAGGTAATAAATAATATAAAATTAATCCAGAAAACATAGCAAAAAGGGAAAAAGAAGAGAAGGAATGGAAAGCAGAAGTAAAGTTAATTTTTTTATTTTATTTAAACAAGGTTTAAAATGTATATTTTGCTAATTAGCATTATTACAGTATTAAAGTTTCTTGTGACATGAGTAGTATTATTATTGGTACAAATTGTTTTCAGCATCAGTGTGTGAACTGAAATCTGGAAAAAAAATTGCCTGCACAGGAGAACAGAATTTCCTGGTACTGCTGACCGTGTAACGATTAACAACTACAAAGTGCCTTTATCCAGTTAATGGTTATTAAAATGAATAGTAAAAAGAAAAATATAGGTTATGGTGTGTTTTTGGATGTTGCACTAATAGTCCTCAGTGGAGTACCCAATTGTAATTAAAACATCTTGTTATGATAGCTGTAATTTTAAACTCTGTATATCCCCTATTCTCAGCAGGCTGTCATTTTCAGTAAAACAAAACATATTAACTGTTGAAGAATACTCATCATATCTTTGTAACTTAGATATGTCTGGAAGGTAAAGCATTCTAGCGCTACTGACAGCTGCAGTCAACCACAGCGCTGAACAATAAATTGTCCGAGCTCCAGGAATTTTGAAGTTCTCCGATGGAATGTGAAAATCAGAGCTTTAGCTGTCTGTCTCTCCATGCACATTTTCCATATGAACCTTGAGGTAGTCATTTCTTGTAAACTTCTTGTGACAGAGCTGGCATTCTGCCATTGGTCGATTTGGGTTGTGTGTCAGTTTGTGCCGAATCAGCATTTTTTTTAAGCTGAATGATAAGTCACAGACCTGAAATAATGAAAAAACAAAAGAAGTCAATGAGAGGGATGACTTTAGGTTTACCCCAAGCCAAGCCTCACTGCTTGGTACAACAAGGGCATACTAAATAGTGAGTACAACATCAACAGCTGATGTTGAGAGATCACAACTAAATAGAGTCTATGAAAAAAACAATGCTCTCTTTCCATGGCAACAGTGCAAGTTTGGAATTCTACCCATTGTGACTGGATTGTTTCTTATCAAATTAATAAGTGTTTTGCTGACAATTTAGGCATTTTTCTATTATTGTAACCATATTTGTCTTTTCTGCGAGTTTGGACTGGGCAAGCAGTATCCCAGCAAGCTGCTTCTAATTTTTAAACCACTGGCTGGAGACCAGTTCAGTTTTAATCTGGATTTATTGCTGTTGCCATTTCCAGCATTCTTGATGGGACACTGGCAGGTTGTTAGGAATCAAATCATCTTGATTTAGATCTGTACTGCATATTCACTGAGCTCCAACTATAAATCCCTATTGCCAGAGCTGGGAAGGAGAAGCAAAACGGACGTTTGATGCAATTACTTTTTTTGCCCCCGTGTGCCAACAAGCATTTGTGTCAGTGTGGCAATTCAGCCAGATCACTAAATTCAACTTGCTGCTCAGTAACCCAAAATAGCCCCAGAAGATCCTATAGATTCTCCTCACTCTTCTGTACACTCATTTAAAAAAATCCAAACATTTGTTGTTTGCAATTTCAAATTTATTAAAATTAATGCACAGAGGAAAATATTGGGGTTTGTATTAACTTATTTTCTCTGTTTCCTTTTTTTCATAGGTTTCAAACATGTAAAAAGTTCCAGGCAACTTTCTCTGGACAGCCATTATTGGTGGGGTTTATTTTACTAAACTTCTATCAATCAACATGAGGTTATAAACATTGGCCTAGAAATTCAGTTAAGGCCCGCCAGCAGGCTAACGCCCAAAAGTTAGCGCTGCGCGCGGAGCCCGTATCGACCGCCAGAAATTCACTTTTAGCGCCCCAATTCGGAACCGGGCGCTGTTCCAGGGTGTGCCCGCCTCCGCTTGGGGCGCTGAAAGTGAATTTCAGCGCTCCAGCTGCCGCTGCGCCACCCGATGCGGTGCGGCAGGCTGGGGTACTGCAGGCCTCCTCCTTCTCTTAAGGAGGAGCTGCCTGCAGCCGTGAGATCGCCGCTGGATTCTGCCAGCAAATGAGCCCGGCACCACGGAGAAGTGCCGGACTCACGGGAATCAGCCACCAATGCCGCGGGGGGGTGGTGGAGGAGGCCGGGGAGGGAGGTGCGGGCAGGCGGCCGCCGAAAAAGCGGCCGGCCGCACCTCCACCTTAAAGCGCCCCAGTAGCACAGCAGTACGGCCCCGTTTCACGAACGTTGTTTGCGGCCGCTGCAGAAGAGGCGGCCGCAACTAAATATGGGGTTTGGGCCGGAAGCGGGGCGGTACCGGGGCACTGCGCACACCGATGACGTCATCGGTGTCGGCGCAGCGCTACCGGCTACCGCCGCCATTACCGCAGCGCTGAATATCAGCGCAACCTCTTATACTGGCGCAGAAACCCTCTTTAGGCGCCAACTGGGCGCAAAGCTTGCAGCGCCCAACTGAATTTCTAGGCCATTGTTTAATACATAGTTAAAAAAAGACATCATAAGCAGAATAATAACTAGGATTTGTTTGTGTTTGTCATCATTATACTTTAGCTTTTTACAGTAAATTAGCACCTCTTACAGTGATACCAAAAAATAGAAAAGCATCTTAACTAATTTTGTTTTCAAGACTAATAGACGATAAAATCAATAATAAAACATGGGTAAATAGACATTAGGGCCTAGAAATTCGGTATAGCCGCGTTTGGGGCGCTAGTCCTGGCAATGCGCAAAGTTTAGCGCCAGGCGCAATTTAGCACCACCTATTGGGTTGCAGCGCCCCTAAAGGTGATTGCGGCGCGAAATCAGGCGCTGCACGCTACTCTTAAGGCGCTAACCCGGCGGCGTAACCCAATTTCGCGGCGGCGGGGCGCAGCGAGGGTGCTGTCAATAATCACTTTCCCTGAGACACACTGGCACCGGCCAGCTCTTAAAGGGGCAGGTCAATTGGCATCACCAGACACACTCTGCCTTGTAGGCCTTCAAAGCGGTGGGAGCCTACCTGTGGCGCACCAGCCTAGCAAGCCATGGAAAGGGTGAGGCAGAGGGCGGAACGCCTCACTGATGGGGCATTGGATGCTTTGGTTGGTGCAGTGGAATCAAGGCCAAGGAAGATGGTCGGAATGTGATTTATGTTTTGGACAGTCTCCCGGGTGCGAGAGGCAGTTATGTGTCAGTGTATTAGTTTTGCTTTCTGTTGCCATAGCTTTCTCATGTTTGAAGGAACCACATTTTGTGTAATGAAACACTTTCTTCATTTACAATGGCCATGCCTTCTATTTACATGCATCTTGCCCTTCACAGGCTTGGGGGTATCAGACCGGTTCCATTCCTGTTCTTGGAATGGCAGCAAGCATTCCGTGAGAGGGGCCTAGAAGCTACTTCTGATCAGCCTCTGACGCACAGCCTGAGAAGAGCCGCTCGCATAGAAGTTCAGCCACCGACAGAGATGTCCTGCACCTTATCTGAGGCTGCAGATCTGGCTGAAGCAGCTGGTACAGCTCAGTCACCACCTCCTTTCTAAATTGCAGCCTTCTGACACACTGCTTCTCCGGCATGTTCATGTAGGAAAACTGCTGTCGGAAAACCCTGCCAGCGTAAGGTCTGCTGTGGCGGCGTCTCTTGGCCCTCCTCCATCTGGCCATGCCCGCCCCCCTCTCCCAGCGTCTCAGTGCCCTTTCCAGATGATTCAGCAGCAGGACGTTCCCCTCCAATGCAGCCCCCATAATAAGTGCCCACAGGAAGGTTCCCCATTGTCAAGGCTCACCAACAGCAAGGTGATGGTCAGAAGGCTGAAGATTGTCTGCCTGCGCTGGCTCAGTGGTCAAATGGCTCTCAGTGTGCAGCTCAGCAACTCTTACTAGCTCTCGAGGAAGTTGTGCTCAAAAAATGGCTGCTGCTTTTAAACCACACCAGTCCCCTTTAAATAATGCTCCTCCAGCCCGAGAGCGACTTGGTAAGGTCCAGGTAAGCTGTCACTATTAGTGCCAGGCGCTACGGAGGGGGGCCCCACTGAATTTCCGGTCCGGGGCGCCCAAAAGGCGTTGCACACTCAAATGAAATCATAATCAGCCTGCGCCCATGAGCGGGTGCTAAGATTTAGCGCCGGCGCTAAATGCATGCTCAATATGGGGTGAGGCGCTAGGCGCCTTGCGCCCGCCCGGAAATTGGCTAGCACCCCACTTCTCGGTCTCTTTAGGCGTTAATCGGTGGCGTTAACAACCGAATTTCTCTCCCTAGCAGTCTTAAAGAAACACAAATGATCTTGTATAAAAAAATATTCCTACAGTGCAGTGGTACAGCTATGCATAAATTTGATCAGAGAGGTTCAATGCAGTACTCCTATTACTGAAATGATCAATATCTGTAAGAAATACATGTACCTTATGAAAACTGGCACCAAATATTTGCCACTGCAGCGATGAGCTGATGGGCAATAAACAGCATTCAGGTCAAAGAGAAGTTAGCTTGACTTCACAACTAGGCTATTTCCTCTTGGAAGCATAAATGTCCAGTTGAATTTACTACAGGTCGCAACATTGTAAGGAAATGGAAGAAGAAAGAGGCTGCATACAAATCAAAACAGCAGAGGGGGTCCAGAGTTTACTGGCATAAGAAGAGAGAAAAGAATTATTAAAGAGTTAAAGAGAAATCCTAGAAAGACAGTAAAGGAGATCCCATTTAAATAAAAATGGTATTGAAGTGCATGCACATAGGAAGCAACTTTAATAAGATAAAGAAGCTACTGTTCAATAGAAAAATGTGGTAGTGTTTTCCAAGCAGTATATTAACAAACCCAAATCCTTTTGGAATCTTAGTGCTATGGAAAGATGAAAGAAACTTTGTTTAGTTATATGGAAGAGTTTATGTTATAAAAAAGAAGGAACTTGCACATATATAGTGCCTTTCATGTCTTCAGGATGTCCCAAAGCACTTTACAGCCAATGAATTACTTTTGAAGTATAATCACTCTTGTTTTGTAGGCAAATGTGGAAGTCAATTTGTGCACAGCAGGGTGTCACAAACAGCAAATTAGATAAATGACCAGCTAATCTGATTTAGTGGCATTGGTTGAAGAGTAAATGTTGGCCATAAGATCAAGACAACGTCCCTGCTCTTCTTTGAATAGTGCCATGGGATCTTTTACTTATGCTTGAAAAGACAGAGCTACATTTTAATATCTCACCCAAAGGACAGCAGTCCCCCCATAATACAGGATTCCTTTAACACTACCAGTTTAGATTATGCATTCCAGTACAGGAGTGAGGCTTGAACTCACAACTTTCTAACTCAAAGGCAAAAGAATTACCACTTCTTTTCATTTTGCACTGAAAAGCAGAATCCATTTAAGGTTGAAATCCATTGAGTGGTGAGATTTCATTAAAAAGCAGCCTCCGGGCAGTGGTTAGCATGCTGGAGAAAAATGTTTTATTTAAGGTTTACCTTTAGAATTCTAGAATCGTACAGCACAGGAGGAGGCCATTCGACTCAACATGTCTGTGCTGGTTTTTTGAAGAGCTATCCCGTTAGTCCCACTCCCCTGCTCTTTCCCCATAGCCCTGCAAATTTCTCGTATTCAAGTATATATCCAATTCCCTTTTAAAAGTTACTATTAAATCTGCTTCCAGTACCCTTTCAGGCAGTGCATTGCAGATCACAACAACTCGCTGCATAAAAAAATTCTCCTCATCTTCCCTCTGGCTTTTTTGCCAATGATCTTAAATCTGTGTCCTCTGGTTACTGACCCTCCTGCCAGTGGAAACAGTTTCTCCCTATCTACACTATCAAAACCTCTCATAATTTTGAACGCCTCTACTAAATCTCCCCTTGCTCTAAGGAAAACAATCCCAGCTTCTCCAGTCTCTCCACAAAACTGATGTCCCTCATCCCTGGTACAATTCTGGTAAATCCACTCCGCACCTTCTCCAAGGCCTTGACATCGTTCCTAAAGCGTGGTGCCCAGAATTGGACAATTATGACTTATAAATTAAATACAGACTAAGCAAAAAAGAAATTCAAATCAATAAATCCTTTGAATTAGACTCCCACTTCACAGTAACTAAAGGGAAAGGATTTAAGGATTGACATTATTTCTCACTGATGGAGGGTTCCTTAAGGTATGATGGTGCCACTAAGGTGCTGATGCATGAAGTGTAGCAAAGGAACGTTGCTCTTATCGGCACTCAAGGACCTCCTCCCTGGAGAAGAATTAACCAAAGCACCTAGTTAGGTAACTGACAGAGTGATTGCTCTCTCCAGCACTCAGTGCACCTAACTACAAATGTGGAGGAAGGGCAGGGGAGTGGGACTAACTGGGAGTCGGCACGGGCTCAACGGACCGAATTGCCTTCTTCCATGCTGTAACCATTCTATGATTCTATGATGTGAGACCTGTGGAAAGGTCCCGAGGTAATGTTGCCCAGTAAGAGTACCAGAACTTGTTTAAATTGTATTGCTTAACCCTTCCAAAGTGTTTATGCAACTTTACAGCATGGCCATACAGCAGCACAGCACACCTACAAGCTCCAACTTACATTTGAATCTGTTGTTACAATGGAATCTCAACAAGGCTTCGCACCACAAATCCTTTCAACATACCTAATCTTCAAGATGCATGTTCATTTACTGACATACAGAATGGGCTGCAGGTTGGGCACATGTCTGTCCCTGTAAGTTCTCCTTAAACTAACATATTGCATCTCATTTTATCCTTGCAGGACAATGTAGTATATAAAAAGAGTAATTTTCTGACTTGGCACTATAGTCGCTCACCAGAAGTGCATACAGTTATTCGGGTGTGCGTGGCACATGATGTTCTAACCATTCATTTAAATCAGTGGCTGGATGGGACAGAAATAGAATGCGAGCCGGAGCTTGAGCTGCACATTAGGCTGAGTCGTGTCATGGCTGCACATCTCGATGACTCTTTTACTGAAGAGACTGGTGCTGCGTCTTTCCTCTCCCGGTACCCAGAGTACATCGGATGGGGGGGGGGGGGTTCTCATCACCATCTTGGATTCGGGAGTGGATCCCGGAGCACAAGGACTCCAGGTAATGGCATGCAATTGTGGTTCAGCCCTTGCAAAGCCTCAGGCTCCCATACTCAGCACACTAAAATGAGAATACCTCTTGCATCAGAGCCGCTCTGCCAAACAGCCACGTAGACTTTCAGTACAACATATAATCAATCGATCGATCAATCACTTCATTCATTTAGTAAGGGAAGATTTTACTATTTTACACTACATTTTGTGTATTTAAGATAGTATTTGACTACTATCTGAATTTATGTTTATAAATTATTGGGAGCGTAGAAGCAGAGTCATAATCAACGCTGAGTTGGCCTGTTTCAAATTTACTAATTTAACACTTTGCTCTCACCAACGTACGCGGTCCCTTTAAATTTGCTGCATGGTATCTCCTCCAGCAGCAGGAGCTGGTGAGCGGCCTGCGCGGGGCCTTGCCACACGGTCGCACACCTTAGAGGGAACATAGGTGTTCGGCCTTCAACAGCTCACCAAAACTTGTTAAGTGGCCCTCCAGTCCAAATAATTGCCCAGCCCTGATTTAAATAGTTAGAAAATCATGCCCAAATTTTCATGCCCAAGGCTCCTCCTTGATGGGTGAATTCCTATAATGCAAGAGAACAGACAAAATGGTGGAAGGCCTAGAAATTATATGCATTGATTCTCATTGAGGCAGCCACTTCCGCATCTTTATTCTGAGAGCATCGTGGAAGTAGAGGAAGACCAAGCTAGAGTTTACCCCAAGCTCAGGGCTAGTACCATACTGTCCTAGTTATGTCTTGTCCTTCATCTCTCACTGACTTGAAGCATACACACAACTGCAGAAACATCATAAGCAACATATTAGAACAGATTCTGTTTGTAGGTATGTCTTGGAGCTGGCAATCCAACTGATTTCCTCCCCTGTTGTTGTAGGTCTGGCAGAAGAGCTGCAAGAACTGCCAGTGATCCGGAACAAGCCTGTTCTGGACTTATTACATGCAGATAGCACCCTCGGGTGGTAGCTATTGTATAGCAGTGTTAGCATACAGCAGAGGTCATTTGACCTCTTGTTCCTGTTTGAACCCGGAAGTAGAATTCCAGGAAGAACCTGACTGAGTAATGGAGAATCTTCCATGAGGGATTCTCAATCTAGTGCCATCTCATCTCATATGCTAGGCCAAACGCAATATCTGTGAGTATCCTTGTTTGTTAACATGATAGCAACTTTGTCAGTGTAGTATTTGACAATACTTTGTTTATAAAAAGTTATTAGTTGGTATTTACAGAAGTTTAGTTCAAGGGACATTTAGTTATACAGTTAGTCTATTCTATTGTTATAAATATGTTTATATCTTATGTAACATCTAATGTATAGTACTCAGTTCTATGTACAAAACATGCTTTGTCTTTGTTTACAGTTTCACAAATTTGTTCAAGTAAAGCTTCAAAACAGCAAACCGGCTTCTCGAGGAATTATTTGAATAAGTCTTTAACTTGCTGGATAGGAGCACGTCTAGCGAGACCAGTACAGTGAAAAGATAGCAATACGGCTAGCTGTGAAGAGCGGAGCAGCAGGAACTCAGAGTAGGCCATCACGACAGAGCCAGCTTAAGTCTTCACCTTGTACACCACACTTACCTCACATCAACATGTCAGAAGATAATACCGAAAACGCTACTCAGCGAGTAGAAGACCTTAAACAGTTAGACGAAACTGTAAAATGTGACAATCAGTCTATAAGCTCCGGTTACTACAGATCGCAAGCTGGTTCACGGTCATCGGTTGGTTCTGGATCGCAAGCTGGTTCATGGTCATCAGGTGGTTCTAGAGTAAGCATGGCCATCGCCAAAGCATGGGCTAAGCTAGAAGCAGCTCAAGCCAGAGCTGCGCATGCCGACAGAGAAATAGAAATAAAAGTAGGACAAGCTGAACTCCAAGCTGGTCAGGCCCGTCTCCAAGCTGATCAGGCCCAACTCCAAGCTGACCAGGCCTGTCACCAGTACGATAGCAAAATACTGCAGATGTTGGAAATCCGAAATAACAACAGAAAATGCTGGAAAAACTCAGCAGGTCAGGCAACATCCGTGGAGAGAAATTTGAGTTGACGTTTCGGGTTGGACCCTTCTTCAAAACTGGAAAGAAAAGAAACTAGATCGGAGGCAGGGCTGCGATCGGACAAAAGAATAAAAGAAACAAAAGAAGTAAAAGAGATTAGAAGCTAGACGAGATGGTAATAGGCTGGGATTAGGTGTAAAGTGTACTGGCAGGGCAAAAGATAGCTGCCAGGTGTGAGAGAGAAACAAAAGGAAAGGGGGGGGGGGAAAAGGAGTGGAACAATTACAAGAGAAAATGAAATGGGGGCCGAGCTTATGATCTGAAATTGTTGAACTCGATATTGAGTCCGGAAGGCTGCAGACTGCCTAATTGGAAGATGAGGTGCTGTTCCTCGAGTTTACGTTGAGCTTCCGTGGAACAATACAAGAGGCCAAGGATGGTGAGGTCCGAGTGGGAATGGAGCGGTGAATTAAAATGACAGGCGACCGGAAGCTTGGGGTCACCCTTACGGACTGAACGGAGGTGTTCCGCAAAGCGGTCACCCAATCTGCGTTTGGTCTCCCCAATGTAGAGGAGACCGCATCGTGAGCAGCGAATACAGTATACTAGATTGCGAGACGCCAGGCTGAACAGGCCCATCTCCAAGCCACATTAGACGCTCTGCAGCAACAAAAAGAGATAGATGCTGCATTAGCTGAGGCACAAGTATTCGAGGCAATTTTGGAGGGAGCTGATCCCGAGACAGCTTACAAACCTTTAATTCCCGTTCCGCGGCAGAGTCAACGACAGTGCACCAGAGATTACGTGAGCGACCATGCCGACATACAGTTTACAAGAGGGATGAAAGCGCGCACATCTCTACAGATACAAGCACTTCATATAACATGCCCCAAGTTGCCAACCAAGGTCAAAGTAGACAGCGTGCCTCAAACCGCAGAATCTCCCCCAGCAAAACGGAAGACACGGTGCAGAGGAATAGAATGCTGAAGAGAGAAATTCAGCAGCAAACCCCCTTTTGTTTCTTTGAGACCCCCAAAAGAGCCCCTACTCAAGGCAACCCTGGCACAGGTCCCAGCACCTATGACCTTGCCAAATACCTTGCACGCAGCCAGCTGGTGACTACAGGGTTAACCAAGTTTGATGACAGGCCAGAGAATTATCGGGCTTGGAAGTCCTGCTTCCACAATGCCATATCGGGCTTAGACCTGTCAGCAGGGGAAGAGCTCGGCCTCCTTATCAAATGGCTCGGCCCAGAGTCCGCCGGACAGGCATGCAGGATAAAAGCGGTCAATGTGGGACATCCGCCAGCGGGGTTGAAGATGGCTTGGGCGAGGCTGGAAGAAAGTTACGGCTCGCCTGAAGCCATTGAAAGGGCTCTCTTTGACAGGTTGGAGAACTTTCCGAAGTTGACAAATAAGGAACCCCAGAAGCTCCGCGACCTTGGAGATCTGCTGTCGGAACTCGAAGCCGCAAAGCAGGACGGCTACCTACCCGGCCTATCGTACTTAGACACTTCCAGAGGGGTAAGTCCCATCATTGAGAAGCTTCCATTTAACCTGCAGAAGTGGATATCGTATGGGTCAAAGTTCAAGCTAAAGCACAACGTTACCTTCCCACCATTCTCTGCGTTTGCCAAATTCATCCGTAAAGAAGCCAAAGCCAGGAACGACCCCAGCTTCAACCTCTTCTCCTCCCACACAGCACTTGCCAGAAGAGACAAGTTTGACAGACATGGAAAGACACCAATACCTGTCCACAAAATGCAAGTGGCTTCAACCGAGAACACGAAGGATCAGAAGAAATCTGAGGATATGAGCAAACAATGCCCCATCCACAACAAGCCGCATCCATTAAAGAAGTGCAGAGGCTTCAGAGAGATGTCCCTCGAAGATCGGAAACAGTGGCCCAGTAATTCCGTTCCAAACGCGTGAGTACAGTCGGGGTACTCACGCGTCTGGCCGGAGGAAATGCCCGTTTTCAGCATGCACAGCGCATGCGGGGAAAACTGGCATTTCCTGTCCTCTGAACGAAGGGGTTCAGAGGCAGCGCGTGCGCAGTAAAATTCCTTTTTTTTTCCAGAGTTGTGCGCGTGTAAAGGCCTCCGGTCTTTACGCGTGGAAAAACAAGACGTAAGTCTTTAGTTTTTCAGGTAAGTGGGCTTTTAGTACAATGTAGACTTTTTTTTTCCACAGGTTTGTTATTTTTAAAGAATTTACAGGATGGTAAGTTTAGTTTTAGACCCTATTTTTTAAAAATTTATTTTTTTCAAAAAATTGATTAATTGTTTAAAACATTTTTTAAAACTTATTTATAGTTATTATAATCAGTGGGATTTTTTTTAAATTTTATTTAAAGTTAAAGTAGTGTTTTGGCAGCCCATACTTTTCATGAGTTTGACAGCTCTTACTGTCAAACTCATGAATAAGAACATAAGAACATAAGAAATAGGAGCAGGAGTAGGCCAATCGGCCCCTCGAGCTTGCTCCGCCATTCAATAAGATCATGGCTGATCTGATCCTAACCGCCAATCCACTATCACAGAACCATCTCCTGAATCTAACAGAATTAGACACACGAAATAGGAGCAGGATCAGGCTACACGGCCCCTGGGCCCTCTCCGCTACCCACAGGGCCATGACCGATCCGAACCTAGACTCATGTCCAAATTCCTGCCCGCTCCCCGTAACCCTTAATTCCCTTTACTTCTAGGAAACTGTCTATTTCTGTTTTAAATTTATGTAATGATGTAGCTTCTACAGCTTTTTGGGGCAGCATATTCCATGGACCTACCACCCTCTGAGTGAAGTAGTTCCTCCTCATCTCAGTTTTGAAAGAGCAGCCCCTTATTCTAAGACTATGCCCCCTAGTTCTAGTTTCACCCATCATCGGGAACAACCTCCCCGCATCCACCCGATCCAACCCCTTCACAATCTTATATGTTTCAATAAGATCGCCTCTCATTCTTCTGAACTCCAATGAGTAGAGTCCCAATCTACTCAACCTCTCCTCATATGTCCATCCCCTCATCCCCGGGATTAACTGAGTGAACCTTCTTTGTACTGACTCGAAGCAAGTATGTCCTTTCTTAAGTATGGACACCAAAACTGTACGCAGTATTCCAGGTGCGGTCTCACCAATACCTTGTACAACTGAAGCAATACCTCCCTATTTTTATATTCTATCCCCCTAGCAATGAAAGCCAACATTCCATTGGCCTTCTTAATCACTTGCTGCACCTGCATACTAACCTTTTGAGTTTCGTGCACCAGGACCCCCAGATCCCTTTGTACTTCAGTACTTTCCAGTTTCTTGCCATTAAGATAATAACTTGCTCTACGATTTTTCCTGCCAAAGTGCATAACCTCACACTTTCCAGTATTGTATTCCATCTGCCAAATCTCTGCCCACTTACTTAGCCTGTCTATGTCCCCTTGCAGGTTTTTTATGTCCTCCTCACTCACTACTTTCCCTCCCATCTTAGTATCATCTGCAAACTTTGATATGTTACACTCGGTCCCCTCCTCCAAATCGTTAATATAGATTGTAAAGAGTTGGGGACCCAGCACTGACCCCTGCGGAACACCACTAGTTACTGATTGCCAGTCTGAGAATGAACCATTTATCCCAACTCTCTGCCTTCTGTTAGATAGCCAATCCTCTATCCATGCCAGAATATTACCCCCAATCCCGTGATTTTTTTATCTTAAGCAATAATCTTTTGTGTGGCACCTTGTCAAATGCCTTTTGGAAGTCTAAATACACTATGTCCACTGGTTCCCCTTTATCCACCCTATATGTTACTTCCTCAAAGAACTCCAGCAAATTTGTCAAACATGATTTCCCCTTCATAAAACCATGCTGATTTTGTCCTATTAAATTATGATTATCCAAATGTCCTGTTACTGTCTCCTTAATAATGGACTCCAAAATTTTACCTACCACAGGTGTTAGGCTAACCAGTCTATAGTTTCCAGCCTTCTGTCTACTGCCCTTTTTAAATAAGAGTGTTACATTAGCAGTTTTCCAGTCTGCCGGGACCTTTGCCGAGTCCAGGGAGTTTTGGAAAATTATTACCAATGCATCCACAATCCCTACCGCCACTTCCCTCAAGACCCTAGGATGTAAGCCATCAGGTCCAGGTGATTTATCCGCCTTGAGTCCCATTATTTTACCGAGTACCACTTCCTTAGTGATTTTGATCGTGTTTAGCTCCTCCCCCCCTTTAGACCCCTGTTTGTCCAGTGTTGGGATATTCTTAGTGTCTTCTACTGTAAAGACTGATATAAAATATTCATTCAGTGTTTTTGCCATCTCCATATTTCCCACCATTAATTTCCCGGTCTCATCCTCTAAGGGACCAGCATTTACTTTAGCCACCCTTTTTCTTTTTATATAACTAATAAAAACTCTTACTATCTGTTTTTATATTTCTTGCTAATTTACTTTCATAATCTATCTTCCCTTTCTTAATTAATCTTATTGTTATTTTTTGCTGTCTTTTAAAGTTTCCCCAATCCTCTATCCTCCCACTAGATTTGGCTACCTTATATGCCCTTGTTTTTAGTCGAATACTATCCTTAATTTCTTTACTTAGCCACGGATGGCTGTCTTTTCTTTTACACCCTTTTCTTCTCAGTGGAATATATTTTTTTTGGAAGTTGTAAAATAACTCCTTAAATGTACACCACTGATCATGTATCGTTTTACCCTTTAATCTATTTTCCCAATCCACTCTACTCAATTCCGCTCTCATACCTTCATAGTCTCATACCTTCATAGTCTCCTTTATTCAAGCTTAGCACGCTTGTTTGAGATCCAACCTTCTCACCCTCTAATTGAATATGGAATTCAACCATGTTATGGTCACTCATTCCAAGGGGATCCTTTACTAGGACATTTTTAATTAATCCTGTCTCGTTACACAGGACCAGATCTAAGGTTGCTTGCCCCCTGGTTGGTTCAGTTACATACTGCTCAAGAAACCCATCCCTAATAGACTCAATGAACTCATCCTCAAGGCAGCCCTGCCCAATTTGATTTGTCCAATTAATATGATAGTTAAAATCCCCCATAATTATAGATGTTCCCTTATTACAAGCCTCAGCTATTTCCTGATTGATACTCCGTCCAACAGAGTTGCCACTGTTCGGAGGCCTATAGACTACGCCCACTCGTGTTTTTTTCCCCTTATTATTCCTTACCTCCACCCAAACTGTTTCATTATCCTGATCTTTTGACCCAATATCATTTCTCTGTATTACAGTGATTCCTTCCTTTATTAACATAGCCACCCCACCTCCCCTTCCTTCCTGCCTGTCCTTCCTGATCGTTAAATAACCTGGTATGTTTAATTCCCAGGCATTGTCACCCTGCAGCCATGTTTCTGTAATGGCCACAAGATCATACCCATATGTAGTTATTTGTGCCATTAACTCGTCTATTTTGTTACGAATGCTACGTGCATTCAGATCGAGAACTTTCAAAGATGTTTTGTGACACTTAGTTCCTGCTTTTGCCCTTTTTATTACTTTACCTTTTACTCCATACCTTCTGCCCCTTCCTGACACGCTCTGGTTTTTAATTTCCCCACTGCCACCTAAGTCTATGACCTTCTCTGTTGTCATTTTTATTATTTGCTCTCTAGGAACCTCCCCCCCACTAGTTAGTTTAAAGCCCTCTCTACAGCCCTAGTTATATGATCCGCCAGGACTCTAGTCCCAGCACTGGCCAAGTGAAGCCCGTCCCAACGGAACAGCTCCCTCCTGCCCCAGTACTGGTGCCAGTGTCCCAGGAAGCAAAACCCATTTCTCCCACACCAGTCTTTGAGCCACGCATTTAACTCTCTAATTTTATTTGTCCTAGCCAAATTCGCTTGTGGCTCAGGTGATTATTACCCTTGTGGTTCTGCTTTTTAATTTGGCCCCTAGCTGCTCAAACTCCCTCAGCAGAACCTCATTCCTTGTCCTATCTATGTCGTTGGTACCAACATGGACCACGACAACTGGATCCTCCCCCTCCCACTCCAAGTTTCTCTCCAGTCCAGAGGAGATGTCCTTAACCCTGGCACCGGGCAGGCAACACAGCCTTCGGGACTCTCGCTCTTGGCTGCAAAGAACTCTATCTATCCCCCTAACGAGGGAGTTTCCCCTCCCCTGATTGGCTGCACAGTGCTCACCTGATCCCAGCCGGCACATTGCACTAACTACGCCGCTGGATCAGGTAAGCATATCGCGCCGACAGCTGAACTGGGCCTGTGACAGGAAATGCAAGCAGGCCCAGGCTTCAGATGTCGGCGCGCAGGGTGAGTGCAGATCGGGGGCTTGCACGCGCGGCAAGCCCCCGATCCTAATTTCAGGGCCAGTATCTCAAAGAGAACTCTATATGTTTCAAGTGCTGCTCTTCCACGAACCATCTCGCCAAGAACTGCAAGGTAGATGCAAAATGCACAGAATGTGAAAGTGATCGGCACATTTCGGCACTCCACCCAGGCCCAGCTCCTTGGAAGTCAGAGTCGCCTCCTCCCGCCTCGGAGCATGGCGGGGGGAGAGAGAGAGCTGCCGGTCCGGAGATTACATCCAAGTGCACCGAGGTGTGTGGAGAAGGAGTGAGCACAAGAGCATGCTCCAAGATATGCCTCGTTAATGTGTACCTTGTAGGACGTCGCCAGGAATCTGAAAAGATGTATGCCATACTAGACGAACAAAGCAATCGTTCTCTAGCAAGATCCGAGTTCTTCAACATCTTCAAGGTCAAAGGAAGTCCGTCGCCTTACACGTTGAAGACGTGTGCTGGACTTTCAGAGGCAGCCGGCAGGAGGGCCTGCGGTTATGTTGTTGAGTCAGCCGACGGGAAGATTAGCCTCCCCCTTCCTACATTCATCGAATGTAATCAAGTCCCCGACAACCGTTCTGAAATTCCCACTCCGAATACAGCTCATCACCACCGTCATCTGAGACGCATTGCAGACGAGATCCCACCTCTTGATCCAGATGCAAGCATACTTCTGTTGTTGAGAAGGGACATCCTGAGGGTACATAAGATAAGGAAACAGATCAACGGTCCACATGACGCCCCTTTCGCCCAAAGGCTAGACCTCGGCTGGGTCGTTGTTGGAGATGTGTGCCTCAAGGGCGTTCACAAGCCATCTCAGGTGAGCACACTCAAGACTTCCATCTTGGAGAATGGTCCTCCAAGCTACCTTACCCCATGCAGTAGTCAGATCCGAGTGACAGAGAAGTTCAGTCATACGGCCCAGCCTCAGAACCCCCCAGCGCTGATCTCCACAGACAGCACACAGATGATGCTCACTGGAGAGAAACCGGGTCAGTCAGTCTTCTGTCGCACCGCCAATGACCACAAGCTTGCTCCATCGATTGGCGACATGAGATTCCTCCAGATTATGAACAATGAGGTCTCTCGTGACAGCTCTAACAGCTGGGTTGCACCCTTACCCTTCCAGAACCCCAGACGACGGCTGCCGAACAACAGGGAGTATGCCTATAATCGTCTTAACTCACTCTGTCGCACACTAGAGAAGAAGCCGAAGATGAAAGCACACTTCCTAGAGTTTGTCAAGAAAATGCTTGTCAACGGTCATGCAGAGATAGCTCCTCCACTCCAGGAAGGCCAAGAGTGTTGGTACCTCCCTTCCTTCGGAGTTTATCACCCCAAAAAGCTGGAACAGATCCGCGTGGTGTTTGACTCCAGTGCACCATATCAGGGAGTCTCTCTCAACGACGTACTCCTCACAGGGCCCGATCTCAACAACAGCCTCTTGGGGGTACTCATGAGATTCAGGAAAGAGCCCGTCGCCATCACTGCCGATATCCAACACATGTTTCACTGCTTTGTGGTGAGAGAAGACCACAGAGACTTCCTCTGCTTCCTGTGGTATCGCGACAATGACCCCAACAGAGACATTGTGGACTACAGAATGCGTGTCCATGTCTTCGGGAATAGCCTGTCCCCTGCTGTCGCCATATACGGATTGAGGAGGGCTGCCAAGGAAGAAGACGACGACTTTGGCAGTGATGTGAGAGGGTTCATCGAACGAGAGTTCTATGTCGATGACGCACTGAAGTCATTCCCGACCGAAGCAGAGGCCATCAGTACCCTTGGACGAGCTCAGGAACTACTTGCACTATCCAACCTCAGGCTACACAAGATAGCCTCTAACAGGCCAGCAGTGATGGAGGCATTCCCCCCCGAAGATCGTGTTAAGGACGTCAAGGATCTAGACCTCTTCACTGATGACCTCCCCCTACAGCGTAGCCTAGGAGTGTCATAGAGTCATAGAGTTTTACAGCACAGAAAGAGGCCCTTCGGCCCATCGTGTCTGCGCCGCCCATCCATCCCTGTCCAGTCTAATCCCATTTTCCAGCATTTGGTCCATAGCCTTGTATGCAATGGCATTTCAAGTGCTCATCCAAATGCTTCTTGAATGTTGTGAGGGTTCCTGCCTCTACCACCCTTTCAGGCATTGAGTTCCACATTCCAACCACCCTCTGGGTGAAAAAGTTCCTCCTCAAATCCCCTCTAAATCTCCTGCCCCTTACCCTGAATCTATGCCCCCTTGTTATTGACCCCCCTACTAAGGGGAAAAGTTCCTCTTTGTCTACCCTATCTATGCCCCTCATCATTTTGTACACCTCAATCAGGTCCCCCCTCAGCCTTCTTTGCTCCAAGGAAAACAACCCCAGCCTGTTTAGTCTTTCTTCATAGCTGAGGCGCTCCATCCCAGGTAACATCCTGGTGAATCTTCTCTGCACCCTCTCCAAAGCAATCACATCCTTCCTATAGTGAGGCGACCAGAACTGCACACAGTACTCCAGCTGTGGCCTCACCAGCGTTTTGTACAGCTCCATCATAACCTCCCTGCTCTTATATTCTATGCCTCGGCTAATGAAGGCAAGTATCCCATATGCCTTTTTAACCACCTTATCTACTTGTTCCGCTGCCTTCAGAGATCTATGTACATGTACACCGAGGTCCCTCTGACCCTCTGTACTTCCTAGGGTCCTACCACTCATTGTGTATTCCCTTGCCTTATTTGTCCGTCCAAAATGCATCACCTCGCACTTTTCAGGGTTAAATTCCATTTGCCACTTTTCCGCCCATCTGACCAACCCGTCTATATCGTCCTGTAGCCTGAGGCTTTCCTCCTTACAATTTACCACCCCACCAATTTTCGTGTCATCTGCAAACTTACTGATCATCCCTTTTACATTCTCATCCAAATCATTTATGTAGATCACAAACAACAAGGGACCCAGCACCGATCCCTGAGGTACCCCACTGGACACAGGCTTCCAGTCACAAAAGCAACCTTCGACCATCACCCTCTGCCTCCTGCCACTCAGCCAGTTTAGGATCCAACGCGCCAAGGTACCCTGGATCCCATGGGCTCTTACCTTCTTGACCAGTCTCCTATGCGGGACTTTGTCAAAAGCTTTACTGAAGTCCATGTAAACCACATCCACAGCATTTCCCTCATCCACCTCCCTAGTCACCCCCTCAAAAAATTCAATCAGATTTGTCAGACATGATTTACCCTTGACAAAGCCATGCTGACTATCCCCGATTAATCCTTGCCTCTCCAAGTGGAGACTAATATTGTCCCTCAGAATTTTTTCCAATAATTTCCCTACCACAGATGTTAGGCTCACTGGCCTGTAATTCCCTGGTTTATCCCTGCTACCCTTCTTGTATAATGGTACTACATTAGCTGTTCTCCAGTCCTCTGGTACATCCCCTGTGGCCAGAGAGGTTCTGAAAATTTGTGTCAGAGCCCCTGCAATCTCCTCCTTTGCCTCCCACAGCAGCCTGGGATACATCTCGTCCGGGCCTGGGGATTTATCCACTTTTTGGCCTGCTAAAACCGCTAGCACCTCCTCCCTCTCGATGCTAATATGTTCAAGTATGTCACAATCCCCTTGCCCGATTTCTATGTCTGCATCGTCTTTCTCCATAGTGAACACAGATGCAAAAAATTCATTTAAAACCCCGCCTACATCATCTGGTTCTACACACAGATTGCCACTTTGGTCCCTAATGGGCCCTACCCTTTCCCTGGTTATCCTCTTGCCCTTAATATACTTATAAAACATCTTAGGATTTTCCTGTGTCTTGGAACATAGCAACAGACACGTTCACGTTCCAAGTCTTAGATGACAAGAAACCGTTCACACGTAGAGGAGTGCTCTCTACAGTCAACAGCCTATACGACCCTCTTGGCTTCTTAGCCCCTGTCACCATACAAGGCAGGCTGCTCCTCAGGGAACTCTCCACATGCGCTGAAGAGTTGGATTTACCTCTCCCTGAAGAGATGGAAGCAGAGTGGGACAGATGGAGAGACTCACTCCAAGACTTACAGGAGATTCGAATACTTCGCTCCTATACGTCCTTCTCTCCCTCAAGTGCCCAATTCAAAGAGCTTTGTGTCTTTGCAGACGCATCCGCTAAGGCCATTGCAGGTGTGGCTTATCTGAAAGTCACCACTTAAGAAGGACAAAGCAAAATTGGCTTTGTCTTTGGTAAGGCCAAGTTGGCACCCCAGCCAGACCTCACCATACCCAGATTGGAACTGTGCGCAGCAGTATTAGCAGTTGAGATTGCAGAGTTCATAGAAGATGAGATTGATCTGAAGTTCGACAGCATCACATATTATATAGACAGCAAAGTGGTGCTAGGATACATCCATAACCAAAGTGGACGGTTCTACGTATACGTGAACAACAGGGTCCAACGTATTCGACAGTCCACATCCCCCGACCAGTGGAGGTACGTCCCCACAGACCTGAACCCAGCTGGCCGTGGGTCTAGATCTGTAACAGCGTCCCTTCTCAGCAGCACGACTTGGCTGTCAGGACCTGCTTTTCTTCAGGAACTGTCCCCGCACTTCTCCGAACTCAATGAGTCATTCGACCTCCTCAACCCTGTTTCTGACTCCGAGATACGCCCACAAGTCACAGCGAACATTACTCAAATCTCTAAGGACCTGATGAGCGCCAAACGCTTCAAGCGTTTCTCCAAATGGAATACTCTCATAAAGACAGTAGCACGTCTAACCCACGTAGCTCATACCTTCTCCCAGTCTACACAAGAGAGGAGCTGCCATGGGTGGCACATCTGTCGTAAGAGTCCCTCTGAAGAGGCGCTCAAGAGAGCCAAAATCCTTGTGATGAAGAGTGTCCAACATGAGTGTTACTCAGAAGAGTTGAAGTGCATAGCAGCAGAACGCAACCTACCCCCTCACAGCAGTCTATGGAAGCTGCATCCTATCGTCAACACCGACGGACTGTCTCTGAGGTGGTCTTTCTTTTGTCGCCAGAGGACTCCAGTGACAAGTAGAGTTCGGACTATGTCGAGACGGGGAGTGTTCTGGACTTATTACATGCAGATAGCACCCTCTGGTGGTAGCTATTGTATAGCTGTGTTAGTATACAGCAGAGGTCATTTGACCTCTTGTTCCTGTTTGAACCCGGAAGTAGAATTCCAGGAAGAACCTGACTGAGTAATGGAGAATCTTCCATGAGGGATTCTCAATCTAGTGCCATCTCATCTCATATGCTAGGCCAAACGCAATATCTGTGAGTATCCTTGTTTGTTAACATGATAGCAACTTTGTCAGTGTAGTATTTGACAATACTTTGTTTATAAAAAGTTATTAGTTGGTATTTACAGAAGTTTAGTTCAAGGGACATTTAGTTATACAGTTAGTCTATTCCATTGTTGTAAATATGTTTATATCTTATGTAACATCTAATGTATAGTACTCAGTTCTATGTACAAAACATGCTTTGTCTTTGTTTACAGTTTCACAAATTTGTTCAGGTAAAGCTTCAAAACAGCAAACCGGCTTCTCGAGGAATTATTTGAATAAGTATTTAACTTGCTGGATAACTAGATAGGAGCACGTCTAGCAAGACCAGTACAAAGCCAGTACCCTGCACCACTCTAACCAGTATTTGTATGCATCAGTAAAGTGAGACACATGTCATAGAACACAGATAGTGAGCTTGATGAGGTAACATCAGGTGAATCAAAGTGCCAGGGTGAGGCGAAGCCAATGATGGGCGCAGAGGTGAACCTGCTAATAGGACCGGCATCACTGACACTTTTTTTGGTAAACTCTAGCAAGGCAGTAAAATTGGGCAGCCATATCGTGGTTCTTTTGCTATTCAGTGAGAAAGCAGAAAAATGGTGACCACACCAAACAGTGCATAACATGCTGTGGGCTGCAAACTGGCTGATATTGCATATGATCCTAAGGCTAGGCTGGAAAGAGATGGAGGCAGAAAAGTTGAGGGAAGTGGTTGCGTTGACTGCCACTGACAGTGCTTCATATGGTGAAGCGTGGCTGCAGGTCTACTTGTAACAGATGGCATAATTCTGTAACTCTGACCTCACTGGTATGCATATAAAATCCTGTAAAGGAATTATTTAACGTATATCCCCATATTTTGTAAAAAAAATTGACAGTGTACCTTTAAATGCTACCTTCACGACAGATGATAGCTTGCTGGTCTTTAACACTCACTTTAAATCGGTTGAGTTAAAGATGGGCAGGAACTTTGCAGGAAATGTGGAAAATCAAGGGCTGCATTCTAATGTCTTTATTTGCATTTTTTCAATATGTACGGGAACGGTAACATAGTGGTAATGTAACATAATGGCTAGTAATCCAGAGGCCTGGACTAATGATCCAGGGATGTGAGTTCAAGTCCCACCACGGCAGCTGGGGAATTTGAATTCAGTTAATTAAATAAATCTGGAATAAAAAGCTAGTATCGTAAAAACCCATCTGGTTCACTTTAGGGAAGGAAATCTGCCATCCTTACCTGGACTGGCCTATACATGACTCCAGACCCACATCAATGTGGTTGATTCTTAACTGCCCTCTGAAATGGCCTAGCAGGCCACTCAGTTGTAACAAACCGCTACAAAACACAATAATAAGAATAAAATCGGACGGACCACCCGGCATCGACCTCGGCACCGGCTATGAACACGTAGCAGACCCAGCCCAGTCGACCCACCAACATCTTTGTGCCAAAATTGGGAGAGCTGTCCCACAGATTAGTCAAGCAACAGCCAATACTCTCCACAACACTCAAGAAGCTCGACACCATCCAGGACAAATCAGCCCGCTTGATTGGCAGCCCATCCACCACCTTAAACATTTACTCCCTCCACCACCGGCGTACCATGGCTGCAGTGTGTACCATCTACAAGATGCACTGCAACAACTTGCCAAGGCTTCTTCGGCAGCACCTCCCAAACCCACAAACTCTTCCACCTAGAAGGACAAGGGCAGCAGGTGCATGGGAACACCACCACCTCCAAGTTCCCCTCCAAGTCACACACCATTCTGACTTAAAAGTATATCGCCGATCCTTCATCGTCGCTGGGTCAAAATCCTGGAACTCCCTCCCTAACAGCACTGTGGGAGTACCTTCACTACACAGACTGCAGCGGTTCAAGAAGGTGGCTCACCACCACCTTCTCAATTAGGGATGGGCTATAAATGCTGGCCTTGCCAGCGACGCCCACATCCCATAAACAAATAAAAAATAAATAAATAAAGAAGCTCCCACAGATTCTGAACGAGAATAAAATAGTGATAGGAAACCTAGGACCTGATTTTTCCAGTCCCCACTTGCCAGTGGCGAAAAACCAATTGAAGGAAACTAAATAAACATTTTTTGTTACAACGCTGATGAACAGAATCTTCTTTACACTGTGTGTTCAATACCTATAGTACCGTACAGTAATAATAGTGCCCACTCTCCTTCAAGGTATTCTATTTTCACCCCTTCTTTAGTTTTACCACACACTAGGCATGAGCGCCATGTCAGAGACAGGGCCATGAGAGTGTTAGTGAGGCCACAGAGCCTTTCAATTTCAACCCTATAATATTCCAGGTTTGTATTAATGCTGATCCCGAGCCAACCAATAAGAGGTATATGCGATGGCTTGGGGAAATTGTCCTCCTCAAATTGAATACATTTACCTGTACCATAAGGTTAGATGACTGGTTATATTATAATGCTGTAACGAACATACTGGCTCTTTGCCGGGCCGCAGTTAGTTTCTCACCACACCAAACCAATCATACCCCAACATGGGCTGTGGTCAAAAGCTTCCGAAAACCAGTAACTTTAGGCGTATAACTTCTCAACCTATAATTGTGGAAACTGGCAACACATCAAACAACCAGTTATTGTTAAATAAGGTTGATCTCCATAAATCTGCACTTTGGAAAATGAAAGGGAGTGGTTGTTTTTTTGGGTTCTTTTTGCAACAGAAATAAATCAACTAGTGGCAAAATGGTTTTTAGTGTTTACCTTCCACCTCTGATAACTGGGATTTATTCAGTTCAGTTCAGTTCATAAAGAACTTAGAAAAATATAGTATTTGTTAAGGATTGCATTGCTAAGTGCAATACATTTGGCAGATGTAGTAATTCAGGTTCCTTGAGTTTATGGTACAGAGCAGCCCGTCAACCCAGTTCTAACAGATATAAATTCACCCGTCTTGTTGGAGAGAGAATGAAAGTATTACCTGGAAATTCGCAATGGCAGAATTGCAGGAATTATGTGGGTGAGGACAGTAAAATCACGAGTTCCTCAACTTGTAAGCTTCTTGCAACAAAATTTCTATAAGGCTTTTTAATGCGTGGAGTGGTTTTTGCACAGAATGTATGTAACAAAGACTTAACGTGCAGATCATTAAAGGTGTTTAAGGAGGTAGTCTGCAATTTTGCTGCAGCACTCCCATGACACACAAACTTTGCCCATTTGAAATGTGTATTAAAAGTCATCCTGGTTCTCAGACGTTGGCAATAAAGGCAATTGGTACATTATGAAGGGATGGAGACACAGGAAACTCTTTTTTATTCGGCACCGACGGGACTGGCGTGGTGCCAGTTGATCAAAAAGTCCGGATTACAGAGAGGTATACTTACCAAGGTACGAGAGCCCCGTACACGGCCACAGGTGCAGGAGCCCCGGTTACACGGCACTTGTGCAGGAGTCCCAGTTATACGGCCACAGATCCAGGAACCCCAGTTACACGGCCACAGGCACAGGAACTCCGGTTACACGGCCACAGATTCAGGAACCCCGGTTGCACGGCCACCAATATATAGTAAAACTTACCTGAACCTACTCCTGAATTTTGCCGGTTAAGAGAGATTTCCAGATATTTAGGTGCCGGTTAAAAGAGAGTTTCCTGTACATGACTCAGGTACACATCAGATAAGGAAAAGTTGGTGGAATGTATTTTTTGTTTTAAACAAGTTTCACTTTTGTGTCAATGTAATCAGAATCAGTTGCTCCACCTTAAACCACAAATTTATATAGATACATAGAAGATAGGAGCAGGAGTAGGCCATTCGGCCCCTCGAGCCTGCTCCGCCATTCAATGAGATCATGGTTGATCATCCAAATTCAGTACCCGGTCCCTGCCTTCTCCCCATATCCCTTGATCCCTTTAGCCTTAAGAAATATATCCAACTCTTTCTTGAATATACTTAGTGAACTGGCCTCCACCGCCCTCTGTGGCAGAGAATTCCACAGGTTCACCACTCTCTGGGTGAAGAAATTCCTCCTCATTTCAGTCCTAAATGGCTTACCCCTTATCCTTAGACTATGACCCCTGGTTCTGGACTCCCCGGCCATCAGAAACATCCTTCCTGCATCTAGTCTGTCCAGGCCTGACAGAATTTTATAGGTTTCGATGAAAATCCCCTCTCAATCTTCTAAACTCCAGTGAGTATAAGCCCAATCGACCCAATCTCTCCTCATACGTCATTCCTGCGATCCCAGGTATCAGCCTGGTGAATCTTCGCTGCACTCCTTCCATGGCAAGAACGTCCTTCCTCAGGTAAGGCGACCAAAACTGCACACAATACTCAAGGTGTGGTCTCACCAAGGCCCTGTACAACTGTAGCAAGACATCCTTGTTCTTGTACTCGAACCCTCTTGCTACAAAGGCCAACATACCATTTGCCTTCTTAACCGCCTGCTGCACCTGCATGCTTACCTTCAGCGACTGGTGTACAAGAACACCCAGGTCTCTTTGCACTTCCCCTTCTCCCAAACTATTACCATTGAAATAATAATCTGCCTTCCTGTTTTTGCCACCAAAGTGGATAACCTCACATTTATCCACATTATAGTGCATTTGCCATGTTTCTGCCCAATCACCCAACCTGTCCAAATCGTGCTGGAGTTTCACGACATCCTCCTCACAGCATACCCTCCCCCCCAGCTTTGTGTCGTCTGCAAATTTGGAGATATTACATCCAATTCCCTCGTCCAGATCATTAATATATATTGTGAACAGCTGGGGTCCGAGGACCAATCCTTGCGGTACCCCACTAGTCACTGCCTGCCACTCGGAAAACGACCCGTTTATTCCAACTCTTTGCTTTCTGTCCGCCAACCAGTTCTCTATCCAAGTCAATACCTTGCCCCCAATCCCATG
This sequence comes from Somniosus microcephalus, assembly GCF_052327205.1. Lineage (NCBI taxonomy): Eukaryota > Metazoa > Chordata > Chondrichthyes > Squaliformes > Somniosidae > Somniosus > Somniosus microcephalus. The sequence goes on along the minus strand of NC_140988.1, from coordinate 140,614,808 downwards.
TGCCTTAACTTTGCACGCTAATCTCTTATGCGGGACCTTATCGAAAGCCTTCTGAAAGTCCAAATACACCACATCCACTGGTTCTCCCTTATCTATTTTACCAGTTACATCCTCAAAAATTTCCAGTAGATTAGTCAAGCATGATTTACCTTTTGTAAATCCATGTTGACTTTGTCCGATCCAGTCACTGCTTTCCAAGTGCTCTGCCATTACATCTTTTATAATGGACTCTAGCATTTTCCCCACTACCGATGTCAAGCTTACCGGTCTATAATTCCCCGCCTTTTCTCTACCACCTTTTTTGAATAGTGGGGTAACATTAGCTACCCGCCAATCCATGGGTACCGTTCCAGAGTCTATCGAGTTCTGGAAGATGACCAGCAATGCATCTACTATTTCTAGGGCCACTTCCTTAAGTACCCTGGGATGTAGATTATCAGGCCCTGGGGATTTATCGGCCTTCAGTCCCATCAATTTTCCTAACACCATTTCCCTACAAATACTGATTTCTTTCAGTTCCACCCTTTCATCAGACCCTATGTTCCCCGGCATCTCTGGGAGGTTATTTGTGTCCTCCTTTGTGAAGACAGAACCAAAATATGTATTTAGTTGGTCTGTCATTTCTTTGTTCCCCATTATAAATTCCCCCGATTCTGACTGCAAGGGACCTACGCTTGACTTCACCAATCTTTTTCTCTTCACATATCTATAAAAGCTTTTACAGTCAGTTTTTATGTTCTCTGCAAGCTTACTCTCATATTCTATTTTCCCTTTTTTAATTAATCCCTTTGTCCTCCTTTGTTGAATCCTAAACTGCTCCCAATCGTCAGGGTTATTGCTTTTTCTGGCCAATTTATATGCTCTCTCCTTGGACCTTATGCTATCCCTAATTTCCCTTGTTAGCCACGGTTGGGTCACCTTTTTTGTTTTATTTTTATGCCAAACTGGGATGAACAAATTCTGTAGTTCATCCATTCGGTCTTTGAATGTTTGCCATTGCCTATCCACCGTCAACCCTTTGAGTGCCATTCCCCAATCAATCCTACCCAACTCGCTCCTCAGACCATCATAGTTTCCTTTATTTAAATTGAGGACCCTAGTCTCCGAGTCAACTACTTCATTCTCCATCTTAATGAAGAATTCGATCATATTATGATCGCTCCGACCCAAGGGGCCTCGTACAACAAGATTGCTAATTAATCCTTTCTCGTTACATAATACCCAGTCTAAGATGGCCTGATCTCTGGTTGGTTCCTTGACATATTGGTCCAGGAAACCATCCCGTAAACACTCCAAGAATTCCACCTCCACAGTATTGTTACTCATTTGGTTGGCCCAATCTATATGTAGATTAAAGTCACCCATGATGACTGCTGTGCCCTTATTGCACGCTTCTTTAATTTCTCTTTGAATGCCATCCCCAACCTCCGCCTTACTGTTTGGAGGTCTATAAACCACTCCCACTAACGTTTTTTTCCCCTTAGTGTTTCTCAATTCTACCCATACAGATTCCACCTCATCAGAGCTAATATCCTTCATTACAATTGTGTTAATCCCTTCTTTAACCAGTAATGCTACCCCACCTCCCTTTCCTTTTTGCCTATCTTTCCTGAATATCGAATACCCCTGGATGTTGAGTTCCCAGTCCTGGCCTTCCTTGAGCCACGTTTCCGTAATCCCAACCAAATCGTATTTGTTTACTTCTATTTGCACAGCCAATTCATCCACCTTATTACAAATGCTCCTTGCATTAAGACACAAAGCCTTCAGGCTTGTTTTTTTAACGCTCTTAGACCTATTAGAATTATTATTTACTGTGGCCATGTTTGATTTAAACCGTTGATTTCTCTGACTGCCACTTTTGTTTTTCTCCTTCCTATCTTTTGCTTTTATCCTTGTTTCCCTTTCCTCTGTCTCCCTGCTCAGGTTCCCAACCCCCTGCCATTTTAGTTTAAACCCTCCCCCACAGCACTAGCAAACACTCCCCCTAGGACATTGGTTCCAGCCCTGCCCAGGTGTAGACCGTCCAGTTTGAACTGGTCCCACCTCCCCTAGAACTGGTTCCAATGTCCCAGGAACTTGAATCCCTCCCCCTGGCACCATTCCTCTAGCCACATATTCATCTGAAGTATCCTTCTATTTCTACTCTGACTAGCACGTGGCACTGGTAGCAATCCTGAGATTACTACCTTTGAGGTCCTGTTTTTTAATTTATCTCCTAACTCCCTATACTCCGCTTTTAGGACCTCATCCCGCTTTTTACCTATATCGTTGGTGCCTATATGCACCACGACAACTGGCTCTTCACCCTCCCCTTCCAAGATGTTCTGGAGTCTCTCGGAGACATCCTTAACCCTTGCACCAGGGAGGCAACACACCATCCTGGAGTCTCGTTTGCGGCTGCAGAAACGCCTATCTATTCCCCTTGCAATTGAATCCCCTATTACTATAGCTCTACCCCTCTTTTTCCTCCCATTCTGTGCAGCAGAGCCACCCCTGGTGCCAGGAAGTTGGCTGCTGCTGCCTTCCTCTGATAAGCCATCCCCCCCAACAGTACTCAAAGTGGTGTATCTGTTGGAGAGGGGGATGGCCACAGGGGACCCCTGCACTACCTGCCTGCACCTAGTACTCTGCCTGTTGGTCACCCGTTCCCTTTCTTCCTGTCCAACCTCTACCTGCGGTGTGTCCAACTCCGTAAATGTGCTATTCACGTTGTCCTGAGCATCGTGAATGCTCCAGTATGTGTCCAATCGCAGCTCCAGCGCCGCAATGCGGTCTGTCAGTAGCTGCAGCTGGATGCACTTCCTGCAGATGTAGTTGTCAGGGACACCGGAAGTGTCCCTGAGTTCCCACATATCGCAGGAGGAGCAGATCACGGGGCCCAGCTGTCCTGCCATGACTTACCCTTTAATTAATTGAATTTAAATTAAATCAATCAATCCCACTAATTACACTACAGTTAACTGGTTTACCTTGTGATAATCTCAGTTAACTAGGAACAAAGTTGCAGCATTACAATAGGTAACAAATTAAAGTTTAATGTGAACCTTTATTGAATGTTGACATTGCAACAGTACATCTCGCTAATGGAACAGGATTTATTTTGGCTATGGTACTGGGAACGTTCAGATTACTATGCAGTTCTTTCATGTTTTACATTAAACCAAGAGAATAACTAACTCAAGTTTGCGAAGTCATTTAAAGCTGCCTATTTAAATATATATTTGAGGTGAAACATTAAATAATTTTGTCAAACTGAATGTTACTTTCTTGATTCAATCTGCAAATGACATGAAGGAACTGAATAGCAATCCGAATATTGCCAGCCAGCAACTTCCTCACTTTCACCACTAACCAACAGGAGTAAGGTGAGAGAGTCAAACAATTCTACAGAACTTTCCAGAGTCATCACCTGTATGACAGAGTATATTTTTATCTCAATGTGTGAGCATGGTTTGCAACTAGCTGCACAGAATCAGACCAATGCCTGCTACCACAAGCTTTTCACAACAGCTTCATTTTATGCCACTACATTTTCGTACTTAGTTTTGCAAATATTGTCTTTGTATTTTGGGATTTTTGCACATATTTTTTCCACAGAAAGGACATTTTTTTATACAAAACATTGAATTCATGAAGATTTGAAAAGCTACAGGCTGCAGCACTGAGTGGAGGGATCATCTAGGACAACATTGGGAAATGTTGCATTGTATCTGACTTATTATATCCCCGAATTCAGTGCTTGATTGATGCTGTCTCTGTGCAAAGTGGGACAATCAAAATCTTAAAAAAGGATCAGTTACTTACATCACACTGGAATGGTTTTTCTCCTGTATGAGTCCTCATATGTTCATCTAGGCCTCTCTTCTGACTAAAAGCCTTGTTACATTCTGAGCACTGGTAAGGCTTTTCCTGGAAAAAAAAATGACAATACAAAAAGTGAAAGTGAGCCAATGCAGAAACCCAGCAATTACTGGAGTGGAATTTGGTGCTGGGAATTGTGTGTTTTTATATTCCCTTGAAGGGGTTCAGCCAGTGAAAAATCGTTAACTTGATTGCAAAGGACTCAATAAAGGCTGAGAAAATCAAGTCCTCCAGGTTTTCTTATCATCACCCATCGGTAATTTAATAAAACAGTTATGTCTGCCTTTGGAGGAATTTCTTCAGTTTATCCTGTTCTGTGTAACACCATAGATTAGATTAAAGAAAAAAAAGAATACCTACCTGTTCTACACATGCACTTAATTTACTTTAAATTCCAAGGCCAAAGCATGTTTATTTATGGTTTCTCAAATTCTACTCATTCTAAGTACGAACATTAAAAAGAATGGCTTTCTTGTTTGTGCCATTCACACACACAAATGTGTAGTGACATAGTCACAAAGGTCTTATAATATTGACCACACTAGATTTAGAGACATTTTGGTGCCATTATAAATTTTGTGCATTTTTAAAATTTTCTTCACTCAACAGAAACCATGTTGCCAGAAAATCAGAATCTGTACATACAAAAACATGTTACAGGCAATTTAGGGGCTCTTAAACTTACTTACTGGGGTACAAGTTACAAAGACTTTGCACTATCCTGGTGGCTGTTTGAGGTGCCAACAGAACTATAGAAACAGCTAAGGAGCCTCTGAAGGTGATGCAATTGCTGATAGGGGGAGGCAGGATGGTCAACATCTGGAAATTAAAGTCAATTTGCCAAAGGAGTTGCAGTAAAGGCTGTGGAAATCATTAAAAAATTGTCAAAGCTCTTCCAATGACAACTGATAAAGGTTGAGAGTAGCTGAACCATTCAGATCTGGAAGGAACCACTTTCAATCTTGATCTGTGGGACCTTGCTGCGTAAATTGGCTGTCTTTCTTACATTACAACAGCGACTACACTTCAAAAGTACTTAACTGGCTGTAAAGGCTTTGGGACGTCCTGAGGTTGTGAAAGGTGCTATATAAATGCAAGTTCTTTCTTTATCTGTGATGAGTTAGCCAGCTGGGATGGAAGTAGAGATGCTACAACTGGTTCCATCAGTTCCCGATTAGGGAGGGGAAAATAAACCAGGCTTCCTGCTTCTGATCATTATTCAGTGACCAATGCAAAAAGTGCATATGTGAAGACTTTGGGCAAGGGCATCATTAGACTCATCAACCCCCTCCCCAACCCCCCACTGCCCACCCCACCCCCCAACCACCCCCCCACCACCCCCGCCATGTCAAATAGTCTGCTAACACTCATTATTCAAGCTCACAAATGACAACTTCTACACAATACCAGAAGGCAACTGGTAGCTGTGGAACCATACCAAGGTAAGGAGTCAACACTCACAGGAGGCGAATGTAGAAAACTGGCAGGAAAAAAGAGACAAAGTGAAATGAAAGATATAAATACAAAGGTCTGAATTAAAAACTTATTTGGCCCTAGGCATAGCATGAAATTATGGAGCCATATGATAAAATTGGAATGTGTTGTGTATGTGGCACACTAAGACAAATATGTTATCTAATAGCCCAATACTCCCAAGAGACACATCATTTACATATTAACATCCTGGGTGCAGAGCCTAATTCTGACTGGACCATATTTGAGCAAATCTCTGATTTTTCACAGTGACTTTCAAAGAAATTTTTATTTCATAAATTCTGCATAAAATACTAGGGTATGTGGAGGTGTTCATTTAAAAGACTTTCAGGAGAAATGGCCACCTGATTTTGGTTTAAAAAAATCATAAAGTAGTTGGCTGTGTTTGTTGGATGACAGGCAATGAACTGAGCCTGAGCAGGACAAGAGCAGAAACATGAAGCAAACCTAGTAACATTGATTTGCGACCTTAATCTTCTTAGAGAACTTCAGAACAGCCATGTACAGAAAACAAACAACATGCTACAGGCTGGCACCAAAAAAGAAAGCTGAGCAAGCTTAGCTAATCTTACAGTGAACATTTCTAGTTTGTTAACCTTGTTATATTTGCCTCTATGGTGTGTCAGCATGGCCCAGCTGTTGGTACCATTACCCCCAAGTCAGAAGGTTATGGGTTCAAGCCCAACTCCAGAACCTGAGCATGGAATCTAAGCTAACACTCCTGTCCAATCCTGAGGGAGTGCTGTATTATTGAAGGAACTGTCCTTTGGATGATATATTAAACCATTTGCTTTCTCCAATGGTTCAAGTGGACATTAAGGATCCCTTGGCATTATTTGATTAAGTAGGAATTCTTCTGATTTCAGGCCAACGTTATGTATTTGGGTCTTTTTTTTCAAAGATGTTTTTGACTTCTGTGGTGAGTGCTCATTCCCTACATCCTCAAGAGTGTTTTTACCCACTCTGGTATCTAGGTAAGTTTGATAGTATGCCCAGGATAATGAATAGAAAATCTTTCTTCAGATTGTTTTAGCTATTGTTTCTAGCCCATGTTTTCACAGGAGCTTCCTAGTCATTGAGAATTAGCTAAATGGTACAAGATTATATCTTGTTTTAGGGTTTAACTGGCAAACAATATTCCTTGAACAATAATGAACAAGCGAATAAATATCATAAACTTCACATGAATTTTCACGTTAAATTTTGCTAAATCTTTGTAAGTAAAAAAATATTTAGCTACTCTGCTAAACTAAATGTAATTAATCTTATGTCGTAATTCTTTTTCCATTTTCTCATCAACTGCTGGAGTTATCTACTGTAACTAATAATCTTTGAGAAAGAGACAGAGAGATACATCCTGAGGCTGTGCAGAATCAGAGCTGTAGAAGTTAGAATGTTTGAAATAATAGAGGAAAAAATCTGCAAATGCAGGAAATACACAGCAAATCCTTTAGCTTTTGAAAAAAATGTTTAATGTTTTGAGTGTAAACCCAAACTATTCTTTTCTCAACAGATGCTGATGGGGGTGCTATGTATTTCATGCATTTTCTATTTTTATTTCAAGTACAATAACAAAACTCTCTCCTCTCCAATTCTTTTAATGTAGAGACATTAAACTATGGATCATACAGTAGTGTAAAAGCGACATAACATCAGGTTCTATTTCTACTTGAGGTTGTCAGAGACATCAACCTCTAATTAGATTAATTACATATGATAGTTCCAGAAAAAAGTACAGCATAAGATTATACAATGGGAAACAAATAGGGTAAAGAAGTGAATAACATAAATATGTTGTTACACCCACTGGGATCTTCTGCAAGTGCAGATCACTTAACAGAGGTGAAATAATCTGTCAGTAAAGCTATCCGAGAATATATTCTGAAGTTGATAATGGAAGATTTCCTGCACAGCACATATAAAAATGTTTGGGATCAGAGGAATGCAGCATTGCCAAGTAAATGTCTATGCCCTAAAGGAGTTCTGACCCAACTACAGTTTCTGCTTTCTCAGAATCAGTTATTCATGCCTGCAAGTGGCCTGATGTGTTACCTTTCACCCTAGCCATCTTTTGTACAGGACTCACTACAATTAAGGACGTAGTCCTGAAGAAATAGCAGAAAAATGTAGTGGTATTTGCCACCTCACAACATTGGACAATACAGTACAATTCTAGAAGGCTAAAATGTGAGAGTTGCACCACAGGAGTGGAGGTAGATGGGCACACAATCATGTTCACTGAACCAGCAGCAGTGAGGCCCCAAAGTCATTAATACAATAGAGATATTAATAATAATAGAGATTAAGAATGAAACACTGACAAAGATCTATCAATGAGACCAGGACAGTATATTGTGCCCCCCCATCATTACCAGGAACAAATAAAGCTAACGAGTGATAGAAGGACAGAAATGAGCAACGGCGCTATAGATGGCTTGCACCATTTAGAGTGGGAAAGCTGTTACAGGGATTGCTACTTCCCCCCCATCTCTCACACACACACATATTTTGTTCTTTTTGTTTACTGGAATTTTTTCTTTGGAGACTTAACTTTTTTGGATCTTTTTGAATATTGTTTTACCTCCTTAGCTAGTACCAATTGTTGACTTTTCCACTTGGCTCACTCACACATCCCTTTCGCCTTTCAAGCAATCAACAACAACAACAACAACTTGTATTTATATAGTGCCTTTAATGTAGTAAAACGTCCTAAGGCGCTGCACAGGAATATGGTAAGACAAAAAATTTGACACCGATCCACATAAGGATAAATTAGGGCAGGTGACCAAAGCTTGGTCAAAGAGGTAGGTTTTAAGGAGCGTTTTAAAGGAGGAAAGACAGGTAGTGAGGCGGAGAGGTTTAGGCAGGGAATTCCAGAGCTTAGGGCCGAGGCAACAGAAGGCACAGCCACCAAAGGTGGAGCGATTATAATCAGGGATGCTCAAGAGGGCAGAATTAAAGGAGCGCAGATATCTCGGGGGGGGGGGGGGGGCTGCTGGAGATTACAGAGATAGGGAGGGGCAAGGCCATGGAGGGATTTGAAAACCAGGATGATAATTTTGAAATCAAGGCGTTGCTTAACCGGGAGCCAATGTAGGTCAGCGAGCACAGGGGAGATGGGCGAACAGGAGTTAGTGCGAGTTAGGACACGGGCAGCTGAGTTTCGGATGAGCTCAAGTTTACGTAGGGTGGAATGTGGGACGCCAGCCAGGAATGAGTTGGAATAGTCAAGTCTAGAGGTAACAAAGGCATGGATGAGGGTTTCAGCAGCGGATGAGCTGAGGCAAGGGCGGAGACGGGCGATGTTATGGAGGTGGAAGTAGGTGGTCTTTGTTATGCTGCGGATATGTGGTCGGAAGCTCATTTCAGGGTTGCTAACAGTGTGGTTCAGCCTCAGACAGATGTTAGGGAGAGGGATGGAGTCAGTGGCTAGGGAACGGAGTTTGTGGCGGGGACCAAAAACATTGGCTTCAGTCTTCCCAATATTTAATTGGAGAAAAGTTTTGCTCATCCAGAACTCTATGTCGGACAAGCAGTCTGACAATTTAGAGACTGTGGAGGGGTTGCGAGAAGAGGTAGTGAGGTAGAGCTGGGTGTTGTCAGCGTACATGTGGAAACTGGCGCTGTGTTTTCGGATGATGTCGCCAAGGGGCAACATGTAGATGAGAAATAGGAGAGGGCCAAGGATAGATCCTTGGGGGACACCAGCGGTAACAATGCAGGAGCGGGAAGAGAAGCCATTGCAGGTGATTCCTTGGCTATGATTAGACAGATAAGAATGGAACCAGGCGAGTGTAGTCCCACCCAGCTGGACGACGGTGGAGAGGCGTTGGAGAAGGATCGAGTGTCAAAGGCTGCAGACAAGTCAAGAAGGACGAGGAGGGATAGTTTACCTTTGTCATAGTCACAAAGGATGTCATTTGTGACTTTGATGAGAGCCGTTTCAGTACTGTGGCAGGGGCGGAAACCTGATTGGAGGGATTCGAAAATGGAATTGCGGGGAAGATGGACACAGATTTGGGAGGCAACAACACGTTCAAGGACTTCGGAGAGGAAAGGGAAGTTGGAGATGGGGTGGAAGTTTGCAGGGACGGAGGGATCAAGGGTTGGTTTTTTGAGGAGAGGGGTGATGACGGCAGACTTGAGGGAGAGGGGGATAGTACCCGAGGAGAGAGAACTGTTAACAATATCAGCTAACATGGGAGCCAGAAAAGCAAGTTGGGTGGTCAGCAGTTTGGTGGGAATAGGGTCGAGGGAGCAGGAGTTGGGTCTCATGAAAGGGCATGAGGGGAGATCGGAGAGAAACTGGAGAAAGATGTGAATTCAGGGCTAGGGCTAGGGCAGGGGGGAACCTTAGAGGAAGTTTGGCCCAGTGGGCTAGGGGAAGGAACGGAAGTGGCAGAGGCAGTCTCAATCTTAGAGACAAAGAAGTCTATGAGCTCCTCACACTTGTTATCGGAGGTGAGGGTGGAGGAGACAGGGGAGAGGGATTTAAGAAGGGTTAGCAGTCAAGAATAGGAGCCAGGTTAATCTTCTTATGTATGTAGCAGCCTCTTTCCTTTTCATTTTGTATGTTTAGAATGTGTGAGCCTGTCGTCAATGTTAACACTTTCATCCTAGTTAGGGATACATAAGGGTAGCTGTATCTTTACTCAGAACGAGGATGGTCCATTAACTGCCTTTTCAAGGTGGTGAATTACTTTAGTACAAGGCAAGCTAAGCTTTTTCCATCTCTGGGCTTTTTAAAATCCAGCTGTATTATTTAGAAACATAGAAACATAGAAAAATAGGAGCAGAGTAGGCCATTCAGCCCTTCGAGCCTGCTCCGCCATTCAATATGATCATGGCTGATCCACACTGATTATATCTGAATTTGCAAACTGTGACTTTGAATTAACTTCAGTGAGAAAATAATAGCACATCTCCAGTCTATTTCTCTGCTGTTATCACATCTACTATTGCACTATTATAGCTTTTTGTGAGTTTGACTTATTTTGTCTGTTTAAAATTAGTCTAATTAAATTATAATCATTTCATCTATTCATAATATATTTTGAGAAATGTAATATGATCACTCTGATGAGGTGTACTGTATCACTAATAATAGACCAGGCAAACATATATGATCTGTACACATTTAAAATAAATTGTAACTCCACTCTAAAACAAAATTATGTTTTAACTTTTAAATTATTCCTGCAGGTCAAAGAGTTTGTTGTGAAAATTTACCCTTTATCTAATCACTTAATTAAATAAGTTACATAAAATTATTCAAGGCATATTTCCCTTTGGTCAAATAGAGAAACAGAGAAAAGAGAAACAAAAAGTAAGAAAAGAGAATATGATAAAATGAAAAATGCAGGAAGAGTGGGAAAAAGAAGATACTAAAAAAGGAAAAAAAGTTAAACAACAGAAAAGAGACTTCTTAAAAAGGACAGCAGTCAATTTGTGCACAGCAAGATTTCACAAAAAGCAAAAGAAAACTCCAGTTAATGTGTTTTTGGTGGTGTTGGTTGAGGGAGAAATGTTAGTCAGTTCACCAGAGTAACTCCCTGTTCTTAACTAAATATATTGTTTATCATTTCATCTGAAATGCAGCACTCCCTCAGTATTGCAGAGTACCAGTGTCAGTCTAGATTAGTACTGAAGCCCTGGCACAGAGCTTGAACTACACAATCTTCTGATTCAGCGGCAAGAGCCTTATCAACTGAGCCAAGCACATAGCTCACAAATAGGAACAGAAAATGTACAAAATTAAAACAAAAAGAACATAAAAAATAAACACAAAAAGAGAAGTGATAAGCAGATAAAACTAGACATGGGAAACCTACAAGTAAATAAAAATGAGGCAAAAATAAATAGAAAAATATCAAAATATTCAATAAAATAAACAATTAGGAATGAAATGAAAATGCTAAGTGAAAAAGAAGCATTAAAAATACTTAAATTATATCAATTAAAAATTAAAGCAAGTTGGCTCAATAATTCACGGACAGTATTATCTGACAAGGGTTAAATATGGTGAATTGGGCTGAGTTGTGAGGAAGAGAGAGAGAGAAGCAGCAGTAGGTGAAAACTAAGCGTGATACAAACTCAAAGCAGGATTATCATGATGGTTCGTTTATCACTGCTGTCACTTGTAAGTAAAAAAAACCTAACAGCTGAGCCTTTAAAAAATATGCGAGCAGAGCACTGCCTGAATCAAATAACGGAGGTGGACTATGATGTCCTAATACATATAAAACAATGGGCAATTATGAGCAAATGATAATCTTGGACAGAGTCCCTGGTTGGTTTTGAGTCATTATTACACATATTCTATAAACATCAAACCAAGATATCCCATCCACAATGACAATTCATCCAATCACCATGTTATTTTGCATTTCATTGATGCATATTTCAAGTGCACATATCTTTTACACAATAATGGTCCAAGTCTTCCTGGAAAAATAGTGGCTAGTTCACGACATACACCGTTATTAATGTGCAAATCGGCCAGCAAGTTCAGGCAAAGGGATACGCTGTGTGTTGCAAAGCTCCAGAATTTACTGGTCGATTTACACCGCTCTGCCATTTGCCTTGCACAAACGGCAGCGCCCCTTCAACCGCCCCGTTACTTTGAAAAAGCTTGCTGGATTTGCACATTTTTTTTTTATTCGTTTATGGGACGTGGGCGTCGCTGGCAAGGCCAGCATTTATTGCCCATCCCTAAATGCCCTTGAGAAGGTGGTGGTGAGCCGCCTGCTTGAACCGTTGCAGTCCGTGTGGTGAAGGTACTCTCACAGTGCTGTTAGGGAGGGAGTTCCAGGATGTTGACCCAGCGACGATGAAGGAACGGCGATAAATGTTTAATTGCCCATTAAACTTGCCACAGAAAGTTCGGACTCATACTTAACAACACAAGTACCCTTTTAACGACATGATAATTGTTAATACAATGCCAATCAACCTCTCCAGCCCAGAAAGGGAAATTGTTCAGTCTCATTCCTGGATTATTCTTAGAAATTTTAAAAATTGCAAATTTTAAATTGTAATTCTTTTTCTTGCTTATCCTTTTTGTCTTTTTTTTCTCTCTCTTAATGCAATTGTCCTTTCCCTCTCTTTATTTCTCTCTGTGTGCCTGATTTGACTCTAATTCACCCTATTTCCTTCTCCACTGTTTTTTTCTCAATCCTTAAATCTCTTTGATTAAGAAGATCCATGGTTGGTCCCATCGTTCACTAAGGTCCCAGATTCCCTGCTGTCCTCACTGCACCATTATCACCTTGCACTTCTAGCTTGATGCGGCGCAAATTATATTCGAGCTGAAGAGTGCAGGAAAAAGTCTAACTAACGGCACATGCTGCGAGATGCGTCACTCCAGCAAGATTTGGCCCATTAACATTTGTGCCTGGTATTCTTTCTGCTGTTCTGATTCATCAAAGTTGGTTGAGGAAAGGTCACTTAATTTTATTATTATACACGTGGCTGTCTGCACTACTAGGGACGCATCTCAGGCAACTCACACTATATGCAGCGGAAACTGTTGGGGAAGCTGCAACCGGGTGTAGCTGGGTCCTGGTCTAATTCACAGCTCTTCTTTGCACTCTTGCTGGATTACAGCGGGAGTGCACCGGAAGAGCCATGGATTTTTGGATTTGTAGTTAACTTGGGAGAGGGAGGGGTGCTTTTATTTGGATTTTAATTATTCCAAACCAATTTTTTAATTTGTCAGAGGTGCTTGGACAGTAGCAATGGTTTTGCAACAGCTATAAGCCAGAAAGTTGAAAATAAATATTGTGGAGCTGAAGGTCCGCAGACTTTTGATCTCAGCACGTGCTAGGGTGTGTGACATTTAGAAACATAGAAGATAGGAGCAGGAGTAGGCCATTTGGCCATTCAATGAGATCATGGCTGATCATCCAAATTCAGTACCCTGTCCCTGCCTTCTCCCAATATCCCTTGATCCCTTTGGCCATAAGAAATATATCCAACTCCTTCTTGAATATATTTAATGAACTGGCCTCCACCGCCCTCTGTGGCAGAGAATTCCACAGGTTCACCACTCTCTGGGTGAAGAAATTCCTCCTCATTTCAGTCCTAAATGGCTTACCCCTTATCCTTAGACTATGACCCCTGGTTCTGCACTCCCCGACCATCGGAAACATCCTTCCTGCATCTAGTCTGTCCAGGCCTGACAGAATTTTATAGGTTTCGATGAGATCCCCTCTCAATCTTCTAAACGCCAGTGAGTATAAGCCCAATCGACACAATCTCTCCTCATACGTCAGTCCTGCCATCCCAGGTATCAACCTGGTGAATCTTCGCTGCACTCCTTCCATGGCAAGAACGTCCTTCCTCAGATAAGGCGACCAAAACTGCACACAATACTCAAGGTGCGGTCTCACCAAGGACCTGTACAACTGCAGCAAGACATCCTTGTTCCTGTACTCGAACCCTCTTGCTACGAAGGCCAACATACCATTTGTCTTCTTAACCGCCTGCTGCACCTGCATGCTTACCTTCAGCGACTGGTGTACAAGAACACCCAGGTCTCTTTGCACTTCCCCTTCTCCCAAACTATTACCATTGAAATAATAATCTGCCTTCCTGTTTTTGCCAACAAAGTGGATAACCTCACATTAATCCACATTATAGTGCATTTGCCATGTTTCTGCCCAATCACCCAACCTGTCCAAATCGTACTGGAGTTTCACGACATCCTCCTCAGAGCATACCCTCCTACCCAGCTTTGTGTCGTCTGCAAATTTGGAGATATTACATCCAATTCCCTCGTCCAGATCATTAATGTATATTGTGAACAGCTGGGGTCCTAGGACCGATCCTTGTGGTACCCCACTAGTCACTGCCTGCCACTCGGAAAACGACCCGTTTATTCCAAGTCTCTCCTTTCTATCTGCCAACCAGTTCTCTATCCAAGTCAATACCTTGCCCCCAATCCCATGTGCCTTAATTTTGCACACTAATCTCTTATGCGGGACCTTATCGAAAGCCTTCTGAAAGTCCAAATACACCACATCCACTGGTTCTCCCTTATCTATTTTACCAGTTACATTCTCAAAAAATTCCAGTAGATTAGTCAAGCACAATTTACCTTTTGTAAATCCATGCTGACGTTGTCCGATCCTGTCGCTGCTTTCCAAGTGCTCTGCTATTACATCTTTTATAATGGACTCTAGCATTTTCTCCACTACTGATGTCAGGCTTACCAGTCTATAATTCCCCGCTTTTCTCTACCACCTTTTTTGAATAGTGGGGTAACATTAGCTACCCTCCAATCCATGGGTACTGTTCCAGAATCTATCGAGTTCTGGAAGATGACCAGCAATGCATCTACTATTTCTAGGGCCACTTCCTTAAGTACCCTAGGATATAGATTATCAGGCCCTGGGGATTTATCGGCCTTCAGTCCCATCAATTTTCCTAACACCATTTCCCTACAAATACTGATTTCTTTCAGTTCCACCCTTTCATCAGACGCTATGTTCCCCGGCATCTCTGGAAGGTTATTTGTGTGCTCCTTTGTGAAGACAGAACCAAAATATGCATTTAGTTGGTCTGCCATTTCTTTGTTCCCCATTATAAATTCCCCTGATTCTGACTGCAAGAGACCTATGCTTGACTTCACCAATCTTTTTCTCTTCACATATCTATAAAAGCTTTTACAGTCAGCTTTTATGTTCCCTGCAAGCTTACTCTCATATTCTATTTTCCCCATCTTAATTAGTCCCTTTGTCCTCCTTTGCTGAATCCTCAACTGCTCCCAATCCTCAGGATTATTGCTTTTTCTGGCCAATTTATATGTCCTCTCCTTGGATCTTATGCTGTCCCTAATTTCCCTTGTTAGCCACGGTTGAGTCACCATTTTTGTTTTATTTTTATGCCAAACAGGGATGAACAAATTCTGTAGTTCATCCATTCGGTCTTTAATGTTTGCCATTGCCTATCCATCGTCAACCCTTTGAGTGACATTACCCAATCAATCCTACCCAACTCGCGCCTCAGACCATCATAGTTTTGTTTATTAAATTTAGGACCCTAGTCTCTGAGTCAACTACTTCATTCTCCATCTTAATGAAGAATTCGATCATATTATGATCGCTCCGACCCAAGGGGCCTCGTACAACAAGATTGCTAATTAATCCTTTCTTGTTACATAATACCCAGTCTAAGATGGCCTGATCTCTGGTTGGTTCCTCGACATATTGGTCCAGGAAACCATCCCGTAAACACTCCAGGAATTCCTCCTCCACAGTGTTATTACTAATTTGGTTAGCCCAATCTATATGTAGATTAAAGTCACCCATGATGACTGCTGTGCCCTTATTGCACGCTTCTTTAATTTCCCTTTTAATGCCATCCCCAGTCTCCGCCTTACTGTTTGGCGGTCTATATACCACTCCCACGAACGTTTTCTGCCCCTTAGTATTTCTCAATTCTACCCATACAGATTCCACATCATCAGAGCTAATATCCTTCCTTACAATTATGTTAATCCCTTCTTTAACCAGTAATGCTACCCCACCTCCCTTTCCTTTTTGCCTATCTTTCTTGAATATCGAATACCTCTGGATGTTGAGTTCCCAGCCTTGGCCACCCTGAAGCCACGTTTCTGTAATCCCAACCAAATCATATTTGTTTACCTCTATTTGCGCAGCCAATTCATCCACCTTATTACGAATGCTCCTCGCATTAAGACACAAAGCCTTCAGGCTTGTTTTTTTAACGCTCTTAGACCTATTAGAATTATTATTTACTGTGGCCACGTTTGATTTAAACCGTTGATTTCTCTGACTGCCACTTTTGTTTTTCTCCTATCTTTTGCTTTTATCCTTGTTTCCCTGTCCTCTGTCTCCCTGCTCAGGTTCCAAACCCCCTGCCATTTTAGTTTAAACCCTCCCCCAGAGCACTAGCAAACACTCCCCCTAGGACATCGGTTCCGGCCCTGCCCAGGTGCAAACCGTCCGGTTTGAACTGGTCCCACCTCCCCCAGAACTGGTTCCAATGTCCCAGGAACTTGAATCCCTCCCTCTTGCACCATTCCTTTAGCCACGTATTCATCTGAAATATCCTTCTATTTCTACTCTGACTAGCACGTGGCACTGGTAGCAATCCTGAGATTATTACCTTTGAGGTCCTATTTTTAAATTTACCTCCTAACTCCCTATATTCCGCTTTTCGGACCTCATCCCGCTTTTTACCTATATCGTTGGTGCCTATATGCACCACGACAACTGGCTGTTCACCCTCCCCTTCCAAGATGTTCTGCAGCTGCTCTGAGACATCCTTGACCCTTGCACCAGGGAGGCAACACACCATCCTGGAGTCTCGTTTGCAGCCGCAGAAACGCCTATCTATTCTCCTTACAATAGAATCCCCTATTACTATAGCTCTACCCTTCTTTTTCCTCCCGTGCTATGCAGCAGAGCCACCCCTGGTGCCAGGAAGTTGGCTGCTGCTGCTTTCCTCTGATAAGCCAACCCCCCAACATCACTCAAAGTGGTGTATCTGTTTGAGAGGGGAATGTCCACAGGGGACCCCTGCACTACCTGCCTGTGCCTAGTACACTGCCTGTTGGTCACCCATTCCCTTTCTTCCTGTCCAACCTCTACCTGCGGTGTGTGCAACTCTGTAAACGTGCTACTCACGATGTCCCGAGCATCGCGAACGCTCCAGTATGCATCCAATCGCAGCTCCAGTGCCACAATGCGGTCTGTCAGTAGCTGCAGCTGGATGCACTTCCTGCACACGTAGTTGTCAGGGACACAGGAAGTGTCCCTGAGTTCCCACATATCGCAGGAGGAGCATACCATGTGGCCGGGCTGTCCTGCCATGACTTACCCTTTAATTAATTGAATTTGAATTAAATCAATCAATCCCACTAATTACACTACAGTTAAATGGTTTACCAACACTTCCCGCTACACCAGAGAGACCTTAGTACCTATAAACCACAGAGTTAAAGATTAAAAAGAGAGAAATACTCACCAACCAATCATTTACCTGCTTCCTGGTGACGTCACACTTTGATTACTTTTTACCTCTCTCCCCCGCTGTTGAATTGGTATGCCTCGCTCGTTGCCGCTGGTTTTTATACTCGCTCTCTCGCTCCATTCCCAGGTCTGCCCCAGCCGCTCTGGTCGGGCCTCGCTCGTTGCCGTCGATTTTTATACTCGCTCGCTCCTCGCTGCACTCCCAAGTCCATTGCAGCCGCTCTGGTCGGGCCTCGCTCATTGCCGCCCGTTTTTACACTCGCTTGCTCCTCGCTCCACTCCCAGGTCCGCTCCAGCCGCTTTGGTCGGGCCTCGCTCGTTGCCGCCGGTTTTTATACTCGCTCGCTCCTCGCTCCACTCCCAGGTCCGCTCCAGCCACTCTGGTCTGGCCTCGTTCGTTGCCGCCGGTTTTTATACTCGCTCGCTCCTCGCTCCACTCCCAGGTCCGCTCCAGCCGCTCTGGTCGGGCCTCGCTCGTTGCCGCCGGTTTTTATACTCACTCGCTCCTCGCTCCACTCCCAGGTCCGCTCCAGCCGCTCTGGTCGGGCCTCGCTCGTTGCCGTCGGTTTTTATTCTCGCTCGCTCCTCGCTCCACTCCCAGGTCCGCTCCAGCCACTCTGGTCGGGCCTCGCTCATTGCCGCCGGTTTTTATACTCGCTTTCTTTTTGGTAATACTTTCCTACAGTTATTGTTGTTTGCTGCTGCACTTCAACAAGCAGAGAACAGGTGGTGAGGTTCAGGATTCCTTTAACGGCTCCAACAGAGTTGCTTGATTTGTTGAGGAAGGTGAGTTCATGAGGGCATAAAAAATGCAGATGCAGCAGCACATGGCCTACATC
Organism: Somniosus microcephalus; assembly: GCF_052327205.1. Taxonomy (NCBI): domain Eukaryota; kingdom Metazoa; phylum Chordata; class Chondrichthyes; order Squaliformes; family Somniosidae; genus Somniosus; species Somniosus microcephalus. The sequence continues at coordinate 140,596,615 of NC_140988.1, read as the reverse complement.
TGTTAAACCCTTTGTGCAATATATCTGCAGCCATAAACAGCTGGGTCTCGATTTCCATTGAGCCGTGCTTGGAGGCATGCGGGGGTTAATATCGCAAAAACTGGCTGGTGGGCGGGACCCCCCCCCCCGCCTGGCTCCCGACTCCGAGCAATTTTAACTCAGGCGTGTCTGATGGTCCCGACTCCTTCCCGCATCCAAAAGGCGGGACTGGTCTTTAAGGCCATTAATAACCACTAAATGGCCTCTATAATCCTATTTTAACAGGCCCTTGCAAATTTAACCCTTTTCCCACGTGAAACACGCCTAGTGGGAAACACGAATGTGAAGCCTGGCGGGAGCACTATCGGATTGCTGATTATCAACTGCAGGTCAACCATTAAAGAGGAGATTTGATCAGCCATCATTTCCAGGTGGCAGGACTTAGTGGTCGCAGGTTTGGGGCAACTTTTAGAAGTCTTAACCACACCTCTGGAAGGTTGGAGCCTGACACCCATCTCCAGTGTGACCTCCTGGGAAACCCCTCTCGCCACTTTCACTCAGCGCTTCCTCAACAGAGGCATGTACCAGAAGCATAGGAGCCATTCATTTCCTTCCCATCTGGGCATTAGAGGAGCTCGAGCACCAGCCGCGGCACCAGCAGAACCAGGAACAACAGCAGCACCAGCAACAGCAGCAGCAGGAGCGCCAGGCTGCTGCGCACCCAACTGAAGCTGCACAGGCCAGAAGGGGCCAGCGCCTGGAAGTAGCTGGAGAGCACCTTGCTGCACATCAGGGGGGCCATGGGGACCCGTATCTGCAATGGCAGTCCTACTCAGAAGGACTTACATGAAGGTCTGGTTTCTCTGTTCAACAGATGCCCATTGCTCCTCAAGAGATGTCATTGTATTCTGAACAATGACAATGTTTTCCATACCCTGGTGACTAAGCTCCTCCGTGGCCGTAGCCATCCTCTCCTCTACGGTAGCCATCCTTTCCACGGAGGTTGCCACCCTTTCCATGGTGATGTGTTCACGCGCCAATGACTCCACAAAGGCTCTGCTCATGTTCGCTATGGACTCCTCCATTCGCTCCACACTCGCAGCGACCCTAGAGACAAAACCTGCCAGAGACTCCTGCATCTGTGCCTGGAGTTCCATCACCTCTGATCTTATGGATGGACCTAGAGGCAGAGGGTCGACATGCTGCTGAGCCGAGCTGGCAGAGTCCTGCGCCCTCCGACTAGAACTCTCCACTGCTGTCCCTGTCTCCACAATCTGCTGATGCTCACTTGTGAGCTGTGATACACCAGGTGACAACACTACTCTATGTCCCGAAAGTCCCACCGAGGTGTGAGTGTCTGCGCTGGTGCTGGGTGCGCTGAATTCTGCTGATGCTGCGCCCTCAGAGGTTACAGCTTCCTTTGAGGAGTCTGGCTGCTCAGCCCCTTCTTCCTGGCTAGGGGGGACGGATGCTTGTGATGGTCCTGTGGGGGAGTAAAGGAAAGAGTCAGAGATGTGATGCAAAGGCTACATGCGCATAGCTTTTTGCAGACGCTCATAAGTCCATCTGTTACAGCTTCACAATCATTATCAGCGACTCATGCAATGTCAGAGAGATGGGAAACTTTTCTGTCACTGGCTTGCTGTGTTACACCCATCTGTCTGTCTCCCATGCGCGAATCATCCTCTATTCCCATATAATTTCCAGGACGGCCTCCTCCCAGGAGGTCAGGTGGGCTATTGATGCTGTTCCTCCTCCTGTCCTGGCTCGCTCTCTTTTGTTGTGAGCTTTCTTTTCCTGCAATGAGGGAGACAAGTGGAGGTTGAGTGAGAATGAAGGAGTGAGTGTAGAGATTGCATAGCATAGATACTTAGAAGGAGACAAAGATGGAGTGAGGTTGCAAGACCAAGGGCCCTTCCTGTGTGTTGTCAGTTGTGTTCAAAGCATCAGAGTGATAGGGAGTGTGAGGGCTGCATGGTGGAATAGTTATGTGAATGTGAGCATAGAGAGAGGGAATGGGTAAGGGTGCATGGATGTCAGTGTCAAGTGGGTTGTGGAGGAAGAGATTGCTAAAGCTGAGTGCTGGTGAGGAAAGGCAATGGGGATCAGATTGAGGGTGATGGGAAATTCATACTCAGTTTTCCAGTGCGCCGAAGGTCATGAAATATTTTCCTGCACTGTATCCAGGTTCAGCGGTAACTCCCAAGGAGTTGACCTCCTCAGCCACCTGCATCCACACTGCCTTGGTCTGAGTGGGAGGCCTCTTCCTCCCTGATGAAGGGAAGAGCACCTCCCTGTTGGCCCTAGCCCCATCCACTGATGCCTGCAGTGCCATCTCGTCAAAGCGAGGAGCTGATCTGGCCCTCCCGCTTGTCATATTTGCTGCAGCTCCCTCACACTGCACAGTCAAGAAGCTTGGCAGTCTGCAGAAGAAGCAAGGCTCGCTGTGGACCTTAAATGCAGCAGCAATGATGACATCATCGGAGGGGACTTTCAGTCATGAAAAATCCATTTGCAAAGGCTTCCCGCACGTTGGAAATCAATTGGCCAATTCAGTTAAAATTGCGTCAATCTCCCACATCCATTTAGATTCGTGTGGGAAACACGAAATTCGGATAACACGACACCATCCCGCACCTGAGTTAAAATCCCCCCTGATCTGTCAATACAAATATAATTGTTTCTTAAATGAATCCAGGGTTTTTGCCGCAATAACCTACCCAAAAGTCCGTTCTGCATGTTGATCACTCTGTGTGTGAAGAACTTTTTGATTTTAGTCTTAACTTTCACTTTTACTCATTTAAGCCTGTGTTGCCTTGTCCTATTGTCACAGTTCATTTTTCAGATCTACCTTTCTACACTGTTTACTATTTTATATACCGCGATACCTTCACCTTTAAAGGCTCAAAAGTCCAGGTTTTTCCAGTCTCTTCTCATACCTCACTTCGCTGAATCTACAGATCAGCCTCATAATCTTCTCTGAACTGACTCCAGAGACTTAGGGGGGAATTTTCCAAGGGGGCTTAGCAGGCCCAATTGGTGGCGGGTCGGGTGGGAAAGTGTTATTTTTGGACAGTGGGTTGGGATCCCGCTGTCAACCCGCCATCACATGCCTTTACCAAATGTCAGGTCTGCCAGCGCTGAGCAGACCCGACAGACAGCGGCGGGGGAGGCAATTAAAATCATTAGTGGCTTGTTTACAGCCACTTAACCATGTTTTTTTCCCAGCTTTTTGAATTTGTCAGGTCGCCCACCAGTTTCCCGCTGTGCCTAGACATCGTCTGTGAAGCTGAGGCGGGAGGTCAGTAGTCCATTGTTTCAACTGATGAATTGAGAGCTTCAAATTCCAATTCAAAAGCTCCCCGCTGATTGAGGATTAGCCACTAGCTTCTCTAAACTGCATTTCCACTACAGATTCAGAATGCTGCAAGTCTTTACACAAATCTTCATCCAATCTGACCTCATTACCTCTCCCACCATTGATAGATCGCATCTGCCATTTCTACTTCACCTACCATCTATTCCATCAGCATTGGTGCAGTTTATACATTATCACCTTGGTCCTCAGAATCCCACCACAATCAGCCCAAACACCAGCAGCACCAGGTACACCAGCAGCACCAACAACAACACCAAACTTCTCCCGCACAGGACATCAGCACCCGACCACATTGCTGCCCAGGAGGCCAGGGATGGCCTCACCATGGCCAGATTTACCTCACTTGACGCGGTACACCCTGGCTGCACATGATGCGCCAGGTTGGCACCACCCCACACCAACACCATAAAGCATCCCTACAATGCCTAAGCCATTGCTTTCACATTTATCACCATTGCGGAGGGTTAACGTTATGTCTCACCATTCACTACAACTCACTAAGCCACTTCCAAAAGTGCGCACAAATCTGTTGAAGAACACAAAGGGCTAAATTTTGCCGGCGCTCAGAGTGCAGGTTTGGAGGCGGGTCCGCTATCAAAATCAAAAGGATTGACAGCGGGTTGGGGACCCGCTGTGAACCCGCCTCCATGTAAGTTTCCAAAATGCCAGGTGTGCGATTTCAGAACAGACCGACACCAAGCGGCGGGGAGGCATGCTTCTTAAGTGCCTGTTTACTACTATTTTGCCAGCCTTTTTTAATTTTACCACATTTTTAACGGGGTTCACGTTGTTCGGAGATCAAGTCAGGTAAGTAGGTTGGGTTCTCTATGTCTCCCCATTGCTGTGAATAGGTGACAGCCGCAAAAGTGGTATGAAAGCTGCCATTTCACAGCTGGTCACTTTCCAATGTCAGAAGCTTGAGCCTTCAGAACTTGGAAGACACTTTTGAGCTTTATGCAGTTTGGAAGTGTTTGGAGTAAACTCTCCATCCACTGTCACCTGCTTGGAGCAAGCTCTCTCACCATTGGCAGATCGCTTCTCTCACCTCAGCTTCAGCTGCCATCTATTCCAGCAACAATGCCCTTGAAAAAAATTTCACCTTGGTCCTCTGAATCCCTCCACGATCAACCCCAACACCAACATCACCAGGCACACCAACATCATCAACAACAACACCAACCTTCTCCGCAATGACCTGATGCTGCACAGGAGACAGGGCATCAGCACCCGACCACACTGCTGCCCGGGAGGCCAGCGATGGCATCACCATAGCCAGATTTACTTCACTTGACGCTGTACATCCACGCTGCCACAAAATGCGCCAGCCCACACCATCACCATAAAACATTCCTACAATGACCAAGCCATTCTTTTCACACTCATCACCATTGCGGAGGACACCGTTATGTCTCACCATTCACTGCAACTCACTAAAACAATAAGGCAAAGTGTTGAAAATAAAGGTTTCAATGTTGGACGACACATTAACAGAAAATTTACATGAGCATTGCATTAGACACCCAAGTGTCTACCCTTGTGTGTTGCTGGTTGGTATGATTGGACAAGGATGAGGGTGAGTGTGAGGGGTGGCTAGTGAGATGGGGAAGTGACAACGTAGATAGAGAGGGATGGGTGGAGGTGCAAGGTAAGTTGCTGTGAGTAAGGATGTGCAGGAGTAGGGAAGGCAAAGTTATAGGGATGTGATGAGTGGGACTTTCGGGACATAGAGTAGTGTTGTCACCTGGTGTATCACAGCTCACAAGTGAGCATCAGCAGATTGTGGAGACAGGGACAGCAGTGGAGAGTCCTAGTCGGAGGGCGCAGGACTCTGCCAGCTCGGCTCAGCAGCATGTCGACCCTCTGCCTCTGGGTCTATCCATAAGATCAGAGGTGATGGAACTCCAGGCACAGATGCAGGAGTCTCTGGCAGGTTTTGTCTCTAGGGTCGCTGCAAGTGTGGAGCGAATGGAGGAGTCCATAGCGAACATGAGCAGAGCCTTTGTGGAGTCATTGGCACCTGAACGCATCACCACGGAAAATATGGCAACCTCCGTGGAAAGGATGGCTATCGTAGAGGAGAGGATGGCTACGGCCATGGAGGAGCTTAGTCGCCAGGGTATGGAAAACATGGTCATTGTTCAGAATACAATGACATCTCTTGAGGAGCGAAAGGCATCTATTGAACAGAGAAACCAGACCTTCATGGAAGTCCTTCTGAGTAGGACTGCCATTGCAGATATGGGTCCCCATGGCCCCCCTGATGTGCAGCAAGGTGCTCTCCAGCCACTTCCAGGCGCTGGCCCCTTCTGGCCTGTGCAGCTTCAGGTGGGTGAGCAGCAGTCTGGCGCTCCTGCTGCTGCTGATGTTGCTGGTGCTGCTGTCGTTCCTGGTTCCGCTGGTGCCGCGGCTGGTGCTCGAGCTCCTCTAATGCCCAGATGGGAAGGAAATAAATGGCTCCTATGCTTCTGGTATATGCCTCAGTTGAGGAAGCGCTGAGTGAAGGTGATGAGAGGGGTTTCCCAGGAGGTCACACTGGAGATGGGTGTGAGGCTCCAACCTTCCAGAGGTGTGGTTAAGACTTCTAAAAGTTGCCCCAGGCCTGAGACCACTAAGTCCTGCCACCTGGAAATGATGGCTGATCAAATCTCCTCTTTAATGGTTGACCTGCAGTTGATAGTCAGCAATCCAATAGTGCTCCCGCCAGGTTTCACATTCGTGTTTCCCACCATGCGTGTTTTACGTGGGAAAAGGGTTAAATTTGCAAGGGCCTGTTAAAATAGGATTATAGAGGCCATTTAGTGGTTATTAAGGGCCTTAAAGCCCAATCCCGCCTGTTAGATGCGGGACCATCAGACACGCCTGAGTTAAAGTTGCTCGGAGTCGGGAACCATCCCGCACCTGAGTAAAATCCCCCCCTGTAGGCCCTGCATTGGACTCATCAGTCACCTGAGAATTCATTTTTAATGCGGAAGCAAGTCATCCTCGGTTCCGAGGGACTGCCTAAGAAGAAGAGGGGTGATTTGATAGAGGTGTACAAGATTATGACGGGTTTGGATAGGCTAGACGGGGAAAGGCTGTTCCCACTAGTTGATGGCACAAGGACTAGGGGACACAGATTTAAGGTTTTGGGCAAGAGATACAGGGGGGATGTGAGGAAAAACATTTTTACACAGCGAGTGGTGATGACCTGGAATTCGCTGCCGATGGATGTGGTGGAAGGGGAGACACTCAATGCTTTCAAGGGGAGACTGGATAAGCACTCCTCTGCAAGGCTGCGTTGATCTCCTGGGGAGGTCTCTTCCGCCCATGGGAAGGGAAGAGGACCTCCCTGCATGCTGTGATACGCTCCATCAGCATATGGAGTGATTCTAAGAGAGAAGAGATATGGAGAGAGTCATGGGAGAGCCTGGGTGCAGCCCTGTACCTTTGTGCAGTGCTCGTCAGTGTTTGCAGCACCTCAATGCTGTAGAACACTGACAGCACAAATGAAAAATAAAGTTGGCCATGGTCCCTTTAAGGAAACCGGCTGATGATGCGTCATCAAATGACGTCATCAGACCCGCTTCCTTCAATTGGCTGGGAAACTCACTGGGCGGGCTTAACAAGCCCAATCAAGGGAAATTCATTCTACACAGCGGGCTGGAGCCAGTAGTGGAGTCGGGACCCGCCACTGGCATCGCCCGCTACAGACCCGCCGAGGTTCATAAAATCCAGTCCTTAATGTCACTCTCATGTTTCAGTGACCAGAGCAGGACAGAATGCTCAAGCTATGGTCTGAACAGAGCATTATACAATTTCAGCATGACCAACAACAACTTGCATTTATATAGCACCTTTAACGTAATAAAATGTCCCAAAGCACTCTATCTGCTTTGTTGATTGTTGCTCCACAGCAGCTGAACATTTTGAGCATCAATTCTACTAAAACTCCTAGGACTCGTTTAACTTCACCCTTAGCTATTTTGACACAATTCATGGAGTACTTATCTCACCCAATTTATCTATTTACGTGCAATAATTTACACTTGTCATTTCATCTGCTGTTGTTCCACCCACTTACATTGTTTGCCCAACTCATTTAGTAGTTTTTGAGCTCCCTGCTCAAATTAAACTGCCTCTTCTAGTTTGGTATTATCAGAATCCTTGACCAGATTGCTTTAAGCATCTGAAGCTAATGTAAATTAGAAACAGTAGGGTTCTGAACACCGATCCCTCAGGCACCCAATTCAACACCTCCCTCCCCCACCCAACAAAATTCCTCTAACAAGTATCCGTTTGTTTCCTGTGCTCCAGCCAATTTCTTATGCATTCCCATGTTTTATCCTAAATCCATATTTCTTTGAGCTGAACTGTCATTTCTACTTCACCTGCCACCTATTCCAATGGTGATACCTCCAACACTGCGTATACAGGCAGAAGATGAGCTTCCTCAACATGACTGAGCTGCAATGCCAAAGGAGGCTCAGGCTATCGTACCAGGTCGTCGCAGACATTTGTAGCTTGCTGGAACAAGACCTGCTGTCAAAGTCACCGCCGTCCTCAACTTCTTCACCTCAGGCTCCTTCCAGGGATCTGCAGCAGACATTTGCAGGATCTCGCAGTCGGCCGCCCACAGATGCATCACCCAGGTGACGGATGCCATGTTTCACAAGTCAGCCAATTATGTAAACTTTGCCAGTGATGAAGCCAGTGTTAGTGAGTGGGCGCTCAGCTTTAAGGCTCTGGCTGGCTTCCCACAGGTGCCGGGCGTCTGCACACATGTGGCCATCAAGGCACCCTCACATCACCCAGGCGTGTTTGTGAATTGCAAGCGCTTCCACTCCCTCAATGTGCAGCTCATCTGCAACCATAAAATCTAACTGAAACTTAACATTAACATTTTGTCATACATCCATGTGCATACCCTTGTGCATCTATGATTGTTTCTTTTTTCTTTTCTGAGTGCTTCTATGAGGTGCAACCTCTGTGGCTTAAGCAGAGGTAGAGGCAGGCTGCTCACTTACCTGCTACGACTGCTTTGACACTTTTGGTGGACATCCTCTGGGTTTTGGAGCCTGTGAGGGTCCCGCCAAAGACTGCTCCTCCTGCAACTGTGCAGGGGCAGACTCGACCATCGGGATCTGAGGCAGCATGTGGGGCACTGACTGAGGGAGAAGCAACAGGAGAGAAGTGGAACACTTTGAGAAGAGCCCCCACTTCCATGTCCCCTATCACCATCATTCCTCTCATGGGCCACCCACACTTCCCTGCTAGCAAGGAGCTGGAGATCACCTTGCTGCACGTCAGTGGGGCCATGAGGACCCAAGTCAACGATTGTATCCCTCCTCGAGATGAGGTCAATGAATGTGTCTACAATCTGTTGTTCACAGCAAGCATGTTCTAGTTGGACTGGCACATTTGCTGTTCCATGCCTGTGGCCATCCTTTCCATGGAACAGCACATCGTCGCCATCGCCTGCGAGATGGTGGCACTTATGCTGGGGATGGACTCCTCCATTCTCTGCACAGTCGCGCACATCGCGGCTGCAAAAGCTGCCAGAGCCTCAGGCATTTGTTGCTGCTCCTCCAAAATCACCCTCTTTCTCGATGGCCTCTGAGGTTCAGCATTTTCATGTAGTTGAGCAGAGCTGGGAGTATACTGGGCCCTCCGGCGAGGACTCTCCACTGCTGTCCCCGTCTCCACCATCTGCTCTTGCTCACTTGTGATCTGTGAGACAGCAAGTGACAACACTACTCTATGTCTCGCTGTACCCACCGAGGTGCACGTATCTGCGCTGGTGCTGGATGTGCATGGGTGTAGTGACAGTGCACCCTCAGAGAATGGAGCTTCCTCTGAGGAGTCATCTTCCTCCTTCGGCTGGACAGTTGGTGGGGGGGCACTTGATGGAACTGTGGGAGAGTAAAGAGATGAATTAGAAGTCTTATGATAAGAATGTGTAACGTTACCATTATGTACATGATGACATTTCACTGGCTGCTGACATCAAGTCATCATGAGTGACTGTTGTATGCCATGTGGCTGTATGAGACTTAATTCTGTCATCGGGTTGCTGGGAGGTCCCCCTCTCTCCATCTCCCACCACCAGCAGCTCTGCAACCCCAGTGATTTTAAGGGCCTCCTCCTCTGCTGCAGTCAAGTTGGTGAACTTCGAGGGCCACCTCCGGTTCATTGCCTCTCCTTGTTGTTCTGGGCTCACCTCTCCCTGTTGTTCTGGGCTCTCCTCTCCGGCAAGGAGGGAAAGAAGAGAACTTTGAGTGAGAGTGATAGAATGAGTGTAAAGAATGAATGGGCTACATCTGTAGAGGGTGACTATAAGGGAGTGGTGAGACATTGTCAAATGGCCTCCTTCTGTGGCATTACTTCCTATGATTGAATTAGGCTGAGGGTGAGCGTCAGTGGTGGTTAGTCGTGTGAGTAGGTGTATAAAGAGTGAGGGATGGGTGCACCTTGCAAGGTATGTTGGTGTGAGAATTGATGTGTAGGAGTAGGCTTGGGAAGGCAGAGTGATGGGGTTGGGGTGACACACACATCAGGATGTAGTTGAATGTGGCATTGTACTTACCTTTCCTGACCTCATGAGATCATTGAATCTTTTGCAGCACTGGATCCAGGACCAACTTACGACATCCCTGCTGCTGACCTCCTCCGTAATCTCCAGCCATGCCCTCTTGGTGTCTTTGGCTGCTCTTTTGCGCCCATCCTGAGGTACCAGGGCCTCCTTATGTGCCTGGTGTAGTGTATGTACCTTTAAGAGGAACTATGTTTTTGAAGCCCCTGTATACTGTAGTACCAGTAGTGACCACTCGGGTATATAAGCCTGTGTAGCGTCTTGTGTTGTTAGTTCACCTCCAGACTTTGTTCAGTAAACACTTGTTAAATCAACTCCTGCATTCCGTGTCTCCATTAACACACAGATCTAACAGTGGCGACGAGTTAGAAACAAACTTACCTGCAATTCGGCAGCACCTCAAGGGGATCGATTCCTCAGACAAAGGTCGAAGCCAGAAGCAAGAAAAAAAAAAATAACTCGAAGAAACTCGAAAACGAGGGCCAGGCTTGGTCTCCAGTCTGTGGTTTCCCCAGCTAAACGGGCTGGTGGCAGGTAGTGCACGGATCCTTCCTGGGCTGCGGCGGGCTAGAGCTCGATCGGGTGGCTCTGCAATGGGGCCGGGGAGCGAGTCGGGAAGCAGAAGCAGAGAGAGAGGGTGGAGCACTCAGGGCGCGGCCGGTGCTGCAAAGCAGGTCGGCGTTCGGACCGAGCAGAGGGAGGGGAAAGTCCCAGAGGGTCCGCTCCACGATGGGAACGGTTCTCCAAGTAACAGAGAAACTATTGAAGCGATATATAAAAAAAAATAGAAATTCCGCGAAAAGCTGCAGGTCGCAACGGGAACTGCGGAGAACAGTGTTGGCAGCAGCGGCAGCGGCAGGAAAGCGCGGGAGACACCATCTTAACTCGGCGGGGAAGAAAGGAAAGCGCGGGAAGCGCCATTTTAGATTTTCAAGATGCCGAAGACTGGCAATATTACTGCTTTCGATAGCGATATAGAAGATTGGACCACATATGTGGAAAGAGTGGAGGTATATTGCAAGGCGAATGAAGTAGCGGATGATAAAAAGGCATCGGTACTTCTAAATCTGATGGGCGCAAGGACATACGGGCTGTTACGAAACTTGATCACTCCAGCCAAACTGATGGACAAGAATTTTAATGAGATTGTTGATACCTTACAGGAGCACTTAAACCCAACACCGCTGCTGATAGAAGAACGATTCAAATTCTTAAGGAGGAATCAGCACAAGAATGAAAGTAACGCTGATTACCTCACCGAATTACGAAAGCTGTCAAAGCACTGCCAATTCGGGGCAGGATTGGCAGATTCTCTACGAGACAAATTCGTCTGCCGTCTCCTAAGCGAAGGAACACAGAAAAGATTACTTTCTGAGAAAGATTTGACACTGGACAAGGCTTTCAGTGTGGCTGTATCATACGAAGCAGCAGCAAGAGGAGCTGCAGAGATACAGCAAAAGCCACAGGACTTCGGCACCCATGAAATGACACGGGGTTTCGAGAGATGTTATCGCTGCGGCAGATCCACCCATGACCAGAAGGACTGCTGGTTCAAGGACAAAGCATGCAGGCAATGCGGAAAGATGGGACACATTGCACGTGTATGCAGATCTGGAAAGAAATCCGCTGACAGTAAAAAGGTCAATAAGGAAAAGTACAGAAAGGTACAAATGATGACGGACAGTAGCTCCGAAGACCAGAAGAGCGATAGCGACTCCGGAAACAAGAGACTAAGCTGTCTCAAATTACAAAATGTAATTGCCAAAGAAGATTACCAGACCATTTGGGTTACCCTCACGATAGCGGGGTCCCCAGTCAAAATGGAGCTAGATACAGGATCAGCTCTGACCGTCATGAGTCGACGGGATTACAAGCGGCTATTTCCGCATATACCTTTGAAAGACACATCCATTGTCTTGAAGACATATACGGGGCAGAAAGTATACCCCAGAGGGAAAATAAGGGTGCCTGTTGTATACAACGGCAAGGAAATACAGAAGTTGTATTTATACGTTCTGCAAGATGGTGGTCCACCGTTGTTGGGACGTGAATGGATCAGAAAGATACATTTAGACTGGCACTCCATTCAGGCACTGACGGTGACCAGTAAGAAAAAAAACGATGATGACGTCATACCTGGACGATTAAAAGAAATCTTGGCTAACGCCAAAGAAGTGTTTCAACAGGAACTAGGAACCCTGAAAGGCGCCACCGCCTCAATAAAAGTGGAAGATGCGGCAATTCCCAAGTTTTTTAAGGCAAGGCCGGTGCCATACGCAATTCGTCCAGCCGTCGAGGCAGAGCTGGAGAATTTGGAAAAAGCAGGGGTGTTATCCAAGGTAGATTGGAGCGAGTGGGCAACACCCATCGTCCCGGTCAGGAAGAAAACGTTGAATAATAATAAATCTGCAGAACAGAGAAAAGTTTGCATCTGTGGGGACTTCAAGGTGACTGTAAACCCGGTTCTTCACACAGTACAGTATCCTCTTCCGAGGATAGAAGATATTTTCGCCTCACTATCCGGAGGGAAACGTTTCACCAAAATTGACTTAGCACAGGCATATCTACTGATGGAGGTTGAGGAGGCCTCTAAAAAGTATCTCACGATAAACACACACAAAGGCCTGTACCAGTACAATCGACTGGTTTTCGGAGGGGCATCAGCTCCAGCTATCTGGCAAAGAGCTATGGAGCAAGTCCTGCAAGGGATTCCAGGGACTCAATGCTACCTAGACGACATCCTTGTAACAGGAGAAAACGACAATGAGCACCTTACCAACTTGGAGCAGGTGCTCACGAGGCTGAGAGAACGGGGCCTACGAGCAAATCGCCCCAAATGCGAATTTTTCCAGAAACAAATATCATATTGTGGCCATGTCATTAACGAAGAAGGGTTGCATAAGTCACCTGAAAAAATTGAAGCGGTCGTAAAGGCCCCAACGCCTGAAAATGTCTCACAATTAAGGTCGTTCCTGGGATTAGTAAATTACTATCATAAATTTTTACCAAACTTGTCGACGGTTCTGCACCCGCTTAATGCACTGCTACAAACGGGAGTAGTTTGGAAATGGAGCAAAGACTGTAAACGTGCCTTCCATAAATGCAAAGGCTTGATCACGTCCAGGGAAGTGTTGGCTCATTACAACCCATCACTGCCAATCAGACTGGCGTGCAATGCATCCCCTTACGGCGTGGGAGCGGTATTATCACATAGATTCCCTGATGGCTCGGAGCGGCCGATAGCTTTTGCGTCACGCTCATTGAACTCAGCTGAGCGTATCTATGCCCAGATCGACAGGGAGGCACTCAGCCTGGTGTGGGGGGTGAAGAAATTCAACCATTACCTACACGGACAAAAGTTTACCTTGTTGACTGACCATCAACCCCTCGTCTCCATATTCAACCCTAAAAAGGGCGTTCCCATTATGATAGCGCAAAGGCTACAGAGGTGGTCCCTTTTCCTAGGGGCACACCAATATGACATAGAGTACAAAGGAACAAAACAGCATGGGAATGCTGACGGGTTATCGCGCCTACCGTTGCCAACGGTGGAAGAGGCGCCTACAGTGGACCCAGTGGAGATATTCCACTCGACCATAGTGGAATGTCTACCGGTGACAAATTCTACCATTGAAAAGGAAACGCGAAATGACCCGACTCTCTCACGAGTCTACGATTTAACAGTGAAGGGATGGCCAGCACATGGCGAACAACTGTTGCCAGCATTCTCGCAAAGAAGAGAACAGCTGTCAGTGTGCTGAGGAACCTTGATGTGTGGATCCAGAGTGGTGATTCCACCCATCTCAAGGATAGAGTGCTAAAGGAGCTTCACGAGGGGCATCTGGGTGGAGTGAAAATGAAGAACTTAGCCAGAGCGTTTGTGTGGTGGCCAGGTATCGATGGAGACATCGAAGAAATGACCAAGAGCTGTCTAGGATGCCAGAAGGTCCAAAACGCCCCACCACAAGCCCCTCTACATCCATGGGAGTGGCCCTCATCTCCATGGCAAAGGGTACATATTGACTTTGCTGGTCCATTTATGGACTCAATGTTCTTAATCGCGGTGGATGCACACTCCAAGTGGCCAGAGGTAATAAAGATGTCCTCCACCACCACGGAAAAAACCATCACAGTATTAAGGACCATATTCGCCAGGAATGGGCTGCCTGAACAGATCTGTTCTGATAATGGACTGCAATTTGTATCCGAAGAATTCAGGAAGTTCTTAAAAAACAATGGGGTTAAGCACTACACGTCCGCCCCATACCATCCCGCCACCAATGGATTGGCTGAAAGGTTTGTGCAGACCTTCAAGAAGGCCATAAAGGCCATGGGTAATGAAGACATAAATCTACAACATAAGGTAGATAACTTCTTGTTTGCGTACAGGAATGCAACACATGTGGTTACAAACCAAACCCCCGCCATGATGTTTTTCAATAGGAGACTAAGATGCCGGCTGGATTTGGTCAAGCCAAATGTCAGAAGGGACGTAGAGAACCAGCAATTTCAAAGCATGAATGAAAGGCCAACTAGAACCTTCCAGATAGGTCAACCAGTTTTGGCCCGGGACTACCGTACCGAGAAATGGCAGCCTGGAACTATTTGCACACGACTAGGACCGCTGATGTATACCGTGGACATTGGAGAAAGCATAATAAGGCGCCATGCTGACCAGATCATAGAGTCATCCGAAAAAGGACAACCTACACCACAACTCTATACGCCTAGTGATGAAGCAGAGACACCCATAGTATCTACCTCCGATCCGGTGATACTGGAACCAGATGAACCCGACACTAGCATTGAAGCCAAATCGACCTTGCCAAAAGAACCTACTACACCATCGAGGCGTTATCCGGACCGAGTCAGGAAGCCTCCAGAGAGACTGAATTTGTAATTGATTAACTTCAGCAAATGTGTATATTATTGTTCTTGTAAAAATGTTATTTAATGATTACTTAAAATGTTATGTACTATTTATCTAAAAGGGGAGGAATTGTAGTGTATGTACCTTTAAGAGGAACTATGTTTTTGAAGCCCCTGTATATTGTAGTACCAGTAGTGACCACTCGGGTATATAAGCCTGTGTAGCATCTTGTGTTGTTAGTTCACCTCCAGACTTTGTTCAGTAAACACTTGTTAAATCAACTCCTGCATTCCGTGTCTCCATTAACACACGGATCTAACACCTGGATTCCCTGGATCAACACTTCCAGGGAGGCATCAGTGAATCTAGTCGCAGCCTTCTGTCGGTGTGACTCCATGACCCACACAAATCTCAGTGTTATCCAGCAATTTCCACCTCTCCCAAACACATTTACTTCTCCTCCAACAACCTTCAACTGGGATGTGTGCAAGGCTGCTTTAAACATCTGTGCTGAAAACGTGTCATCAGTGATGTCAGCAGACCCGCTCCATTTAACAGGGGCGGGAGACCCACATGACTGTTTCAATTGAACTATTTGAGTTAAACGCACAGTGAAGAATGCGCTGTTAAAAAGTTCGGGATGGCGACCCGCCATGCGGCCCGCATGCACCCAACCTGACGCTCAGGTAAAGACTCCGGCCTATGTTGGCTACTGTTTACTAGATTATTATATAGGTAATTATTAAGTTTATTTCTGATAATTGATTCCAAATCATATGGCAGAAATTATTGTTAATAGTATTGTGCAACTTTTAATGAGCTTGTGCAAATTTATCACTGTGCTATGTTAATGATGGTATTAGCTCATTAATTTTAAATACCTGCAATAAAATACCAGACAGAATTTGGTTTGTGTTAAGAGTTTGTCCGATAACATTACCCACAGCAATTTCAACTTTAATAGGAAACATACAGAAAGAAAATCTCCTTATCCAGGGTGTATTTTTATTTTTCGGTTCCCAACTATATTACTTCATATTTTTCTACATTGAACAACAACAACTTTTATTTATATAGCGCCTTTAACGTAGTAAAACATTCCAAGGCACTTCATAGGGGTGTTATAAGACAAAATTTGACACCGAGCCTCATAAGGAGAAATTAGGGCAGGTGAGGTAGGTTTTAAGGAGCGTCTCAAAGGAGGAAAGAGAGGCGAAGAGGTTTAGGGAGGGAATTCCAGAGCTTAGGGCCTTGGCAGCTGAAGGCACAGCTGTTAAGTCTGTGTGTTCCAGTTGTATTAAGATTAATTACTGGCACAGACTACAAGAATAAAGTTCAACAGGTCTTTACTCGTTGGAGGTCAGGACTATACTAAATACAATATCACTACACAGTACTTATATACCGGTGGTCACCACCGGTATTACGTATACAGCAGCCAGAGAAAGTAGTACATCTCTTAAGGTGGAACAGGCTTAAGTTCTCTTAAGGTGGAACAGGTTACATACACCACAATCCTCCCTTTTTAGCTTAACAGTCATATCCCCATTTAACATAGCATAATAACATATATACATATATAACTTCAGGTATAAACAGTTCAAAGGTTCAGTCTCTCAGGAGGCCTTCTGATTCGGTCTGGATAACGCCTTTCAGTGGTCTCTGATTCTTGTTGCTGAGGTGACTCTTCTTGTTGGTTTCCTATGTATTGGACGTCATCATCAGGTACAGTCCCTGCCGAGGTAGATGCTTCAGGTTCATTAACGTCTTCCACAGTTGTCTCTGTCGCAACCATGGGTTCGACCCTTGCTCTTGATTCTACCAGTTGATCCGCATGACGCCTTATCACATTGTTACCAATATCTACTGTGTACATCAGAGGTCCTTGTCTGGCCCGAATTGTTCCGGACTGCCATTTTTCGTTTCCATAGCCCCTTGCCAACACTGGTTGTCCTACGTCGAAACTTCGAGTGGACTTGTTATTAATATGCCGGAACTGTTTGTTTTCCACTTCCCTCCGCACATTTGGTTTTAACAAGTCCAACCTGGACCGCAACCTCCTGTTATAAAACATCATGGCAGGACTTTGGTTAGTCACTGCATGAGCGGCGTTTCGATATGCCATTAGGAAATTGTCCACCTTGTGTTGTAACGGAATCTGATCATCGTTCATGGCCTTTATTGCCTTTTTGAATGTTTGGACAAATCTCTCGGCCAACCCGTTTGTCGCCGGATGATATGGGGCAGAGGTATAATGTTTCACCCCATTCTTCTTTAAGAATTTTTGGAATTCTTCCGACACGAACTGTGGTCCGTTGTCCGAACATATCTGTTCTGGCAATCCGTTCCTTGCGAATATTGTTCTTAACACCGCAATTGTCTTTTCTGAAGTAGTGGTATTCATCTTGATCACTTCTGGCCATTTGGAATGTGCGTCCACCGCAATTAGGAACATGGAGTCCATGAATGGACCAGCAAAGTCAATATGTACGCGTTGCCATGGGGCTGAAGGCCATTCCCATGGGTGTAGCGGTGCGATCGGAGGTGTATTTTGCACTTTTTGGCACCCAGCGCAGCTTTTTGTCAACTCCTCTATCTGTTGGTCAATGCCCGGCCACCATACATAAGCCCTAGCAAGACTTTTCAACTTAACTCCCCCCAGATGACCTTCATGCAGCTCCTTTAGAACTCTTTCCCGTAACTTGGGAGGAATAATCACTCTTGTCCCGTACATCAAAGTACCATGGCAGACGGACAGCTGGTCTCGCCTTGCCGAGAATGCCGGTAACAGAGGATCACCATGTGTTGGCCATCCCTTCACTGTCACCTCGTAAACTCGGGACAGTGTCGGGTCGTTCCTGGTTTCTCTTTCAATACTTGCATTGGCGACTGGTAAACACTCGATGATGGTCGAATGAAATAACTCAACAGGGTCAACTTTCATTGTCTCTTCTGCTTCAGGTAGTGGCAGGCGCGACAGCCCATCAGCATTGCCATGCTGCTTTGTACCTTTGAATTCTATTTGATATTGATGTGCCCCTAGGAAAAGGGACCATCTCTGGAGTCGCTGTGCTGTCATCACCGAAACACCCTTCTTAAGGTTAAAAATGGATACCAACGGCTGATGGTCTGTCAGAAGTGTGAATTTTTGGCCCTGCAGGTAATGATTAAACTTCTTCACTCCCCATACAAGGCTGAGAGCCTCCCTATCGATCTGCGCATAGTTGCGCTCAGCGGAGGTCAATGATCTGGATGCAAACGCAACTGGCCTTTCCGTGCCATTTGGCAACTTGTGTGAGAGTACTGCCCCAATACCATATGGAGAAGCATCACAAGCCAACCAAATAGGCAGTGTCGGGTTGAAGTGAGCCAACACTTCCTCTGAGGTGATCAATTCTTTGCTTTTGCGAAATGCCTTCTTACAGTTTTCGCTCCATTCCCATGGTACCCCCTTCTGTAAAAGAGCATCAGTTGTGGGCAAAATGCTGGAGTCCATCATTAAGGATGAAATAGCGGAGCACTTAGCAAATGGGGACAGGATAGGACAGAGTCAACATGGATTTACAAAGGGTAAATCGTGCTTGACTAATCTATTGGAATTTTTTGAGGGAGTAACTGGTAGAATAGATGGGGGAGAGCCAGTAGATGTGGTGTACCTGGACTTCCAAAAGGCCTTCGATAAGGTCCCACATAAAAGATTAGCATGGAAAATTGAGGCTCATGGGATAAAGGGGAAAGTTTTGGCGTGGATAGGGAACTGGCTGTCAGATAGAAAACAGAGAGTTGGAATAAACGGCTCATTTTCTGAATGGCAGGCAGTAACAAGTGGGGTACCACAGGGATCTGTCCTGGGCCCCCAGCTGTTCACAATTTACATTAATGACCTGGATCAGGGAGTCGGATGCAGCATTTCCAAATTTGCAGACGACACTAAACTAGGAGGGGGGGTGGGCTCAGAGGAAGAGACCAGGAATCTCCAGAGCGATTTGGACAGACTGGGCGATTGGGCGGATAAATGGCAGATGCACTATAATGTGGACAAGTGCGAAGTTATCCACCTTGGGTGCAGGAACGGGAGGGCAAATTATTATTTAAATGGCAATAGATTGGGAGAGGGGGAAGTACAGAGAGACCTGGGTGTTCTTGTACACCAGTCACTGAAGGCGAGCATGCAGGTGCAACAGGCGGTCAAGAAGGCAAACGGTATGCTGGCCTTCATAGCAAAAGGGTTAGAATACAGGAACAGGGATACCTTGCTGCAGCTGTACAGGGCACTGGTGAGGCCACACCTCGAGTACTGTGTACAGTTTTGGTCGCCTCATCTGAGGAAGGATGTTCTTGCCATGGAGGGGGTGCAGCGGCGATTCACCAGGCTGATACCAGGAATGGCGGGAATGACCTATGAGGAGAGACTATGTAGTTTAGGGATGTACACACTGGAGTTTAGAAGATTGAGAGGGGACCTCATAGAAGTGTATAAAATTCTGACAGGTCTAGACAGACTGGATGCAGAAGGAATGTTTCCCTTGGCGGGTGAGAACAGAACTAGAGGACATAATTTAAGGATAAGGGCTAAACCATTTAGGACAGAGATGAGGGGGAATTTCTTCACTCAGAGAGTGGTGAACCTGTGGAACTCATTGCCACAGAGGGCAGTGTACGCCAGCTCATTAAATATATTTAAGAGGGAATTAGATATATTTCTACGGGCAAAAGGGGTTAAGGGTTACGGAGAGAAGGCGGGGACGGGATACTGAATTAAAGGATCAGCCATGATCTCATCGAATGGCGGAGCAGGCACGAAGGGCCGAATGGCCTACTCCTGCTCCTATCTTCTATGTATCTATGTATCTATGTAGCATTCAGCGGGTGCAGTACCGTGGATAGATTCGGTAGAAACTTATGGTAATAGTTAATCAATCCCAGAAACGACCTCAACTGAGAGACATTATCCGGAGCGGGAGCCTTTACAACTGCCTCTATCTTGTCAGGAGACTTATGAAGCCCCTCCCGGTCAATGACATGACCACAGTACGAGATCCGCTTCTGAAAGAACTCACATTTCTGCTGATTAACTCTAAGTCCATACTCTTTCAGTCTGTTGAGCACCAGTTCCAAGTTTGCGAGGTGTTCTTCATCACCATCACCTGTAATCAGAATATCGTCCAGGTAACATTGTGTGCCTGGAGTTCCCTGTAATACCTGCTCCATGGCCCTCTGCCAAATTGCCGGAGCCGATGCCACTCCAAAAACCAGCCTATTATACCGGTACAAACCTCTATGCGTGTTGATCGTGAGGTACTGGCGTGACTCTTCTTCAACCTCCATCTGCAAGTACGCCTGCGCCAGGTCTATCTTGGTGAAGTGTTTCCCGCCAGACAATGAAGCAAAAATATCCTCAATCCGCGGAAGCGGATACTGCACCGTGTGAAGCACCGGATTAACGGTGATCTTGAAATCTCCACAGATGCGAACCTTCCCTGGTTCTCCTGGCTTGTTGCTCGAAGGACGTTTCATAACGGGAACAATGGGCGTAGCCCACTCACTCCAATCTACCTTAGACAGTACACCTGAACGTTCTAGCGCTTCCAGTTCCGCTTCTACAGTAGGTCGTATTGCATAGGGTACCGGTCTGGCTTTGAAAATTTTGGTTGTGCATGTTCATCAATCTTGATGTTTGCCGTAATTCCTTTCAGTGTTCCCAGTCCTTGCTGGAACACCTCTTTAGCATTATCCAATATTTTGGACAATCGTTTAGGTTTGACATCTGTTTCCCCGGAATCTACCGTTAGTGCTTTTAAGGAGTGCCAGTCCATATTCATTTTCCTAATCCACTCCCATCCCAGTAGTGGTGGACCTCCTTCAGGTAGCGCATATGAGTCCATTACTTGGCTTTCTTCGCCCTTGTGGACCACTTTTACCTCTATCTTTCCGATGGGGTACACTCTTTGCCCCGTGTATGTTTTCAATATAATCTCCGTATCCCGTAGGGGAATATGTTGGAATAACCTTTTGTAATCTTTCTTATTCATGACCGTCAATGCCGATCCAGTGTCCAATTCCATCTTTACTTGGACTCCTGCTATCTGAAGAGTGACCCAAATTGTCTGGAGATCTGCATCCTTACCAACGTTGTGTACTCTTAAGCTACCCAGTTCATTACTGCTAGCGTCTGAATCTGACTTCTGTTCGTTCGAACTGGTCTTTGTCACCTTGTGCACCTTTATGTATTTTCCTTGCGGTGACTTTTTGTTGCTGGTCTTCTTTCCTGACCGGCATACTTTAGCTATGTGGCCAAGCCTGCCACACGTTCTGCATTCTTGGTTTTTAAACCAACACTGGTTCTGATCGTGTGTTGTCTTTCCACAACGATAACATTTTACAGTACTCAAACCCAATTTATTTGTACTGAGTTCCGGTGACCGTAGCTGCATTACTGCCGTGCCTCTCGCTGCGGCTTCGTGCGCTGCTGCCATAGTGACCGCTTTCTCAAGCGTCAGCTCATTCTCCTCGAGCAGTCGCTTTTGTGTATCTTCTTTTAATAATCCACACACAAATTTATCTCTTAGCGCGTCTGTCAGTCCTGCTCCAAACTGACAGTACTTTGCCAGCTTACGCAATTCCATTAAATATTCAGCATTGCTTTCATCCTTCAGCTGCCTTCTGCTGTAAAATTTAAATCGTTCCGCTAGCATCAGCGGCGTGGGGTTTAGATGATTTTTCAGGACAGTAACAATCTCCTCGAACGTCTTATCTGCCGGTTCATCTGGTGATAAAAGGTGTTTCAATTGCCCGTATGTCTTTGCACCCATTAAGTTCAATAAAGTTAGTGCTTTCTCTGCATCTGGGATTTTATTTGCTTTACAATAATTTTGTATGCGTTCTACATACATGGCCCAATCTTCGATGTCGCTATCAAAGGTATTAATGTTCCCATGTTTAGGCATCGTTGCAATTTATTTTATTCCAAGATGGCGGCTTCCACTCTTGTCTTCGTCCTCCGCCTACAAAATGGCGGTTTTCCCGCGCTTGGCGGTCTTCACCCACTGGCTGCAATGGCGTTTGGCGTGCCGCTGCTGCTCCCCTTTCCCAGCGGTTAGTAACTCCCCCGACGCTGTCTCCGCTTCACCGCGGCTCCCTCGGGCATTTGCGCTTCCCTGATGTCGCGCCTCGCAGCCCTTCTTGCAGCCCGGTTATTAGCACCGGCTGCGTTCGCCTTCACCGCGGCTCTCGCGCCTTCAGTCGCCCCAGACGCTGCGCCTTTTTGGCCCGAAAGCGGCCCGGCCCTTATCACCAGCCGCGATCGATGTCCCCGCGCTGCGCCTTTCGGCCCGAATGCGGCCCGGCCCTTATCTCCGGTCGTGATCGATCTCACCGCCCTTATTCCTCCGTCTTCCTCCCCCCGTCTGTACAGCCAACGCGGCCGACTTTCTGCTCGCGTCGCTGACCGGCTTACCCACCACCGAGGTAGAAAGAAGATAGCTGACTGCCGCTGATGGAGGCTTCGAGTTCAGGATGTCTTCTGCACTCCGGGTTCTCAATGCCTGCCGCGCGACGTGTCTTCCAGCAGGGTGATGAGGGTGGATGCCTCTCTTCGACGCCCGTTCTGTGGACGAAGCCGCCGTGGATATAAACTGCCGCAGGGTAAGAATCGGACTCGTCGCCACTGTTAAGTCTGTGTGTTCCAGTTGTATTAAGATTAATTACTGACACAGACTACAAGAATAAAGTTCAACAGGTCTTTACTAGTTGGAGGTCAGGACTATACTAAATACAATATCACTACACAGTACTTATATACCGGTGGTCACCACCGGTATTACGTATACAGCAGCCAGAGAAAGTAGTACATCTCTTAAGGTGGAACAGGCTTAAGTTCTCTTAAGGTGGAACAGGTTACATACACCACAACAGCCACCAATGGTTGTGCGATTATAATCAGGGATGCTCAAGAGGCCAGAATTAGAGGAGCGCAGCTATCTCGGAGGGTTGTGGGGCTGGAGGAGATTACAGAGATAGGGAAGGGTGAGGCCATGGAGGGGGCTGAAAACAAGGATGAGAATTTTAAAATCGAGGCATTGCTTAACCGGTTGCCAATGTAGGTCAGCGAGCACAGGGGTGATGGGTGAACGGGACTTGGTGCGAGTTAGGACATGGGCAACAGAGTTTTGGATGACCTCAATTTTACATAGGGTAGAACATGGGAGGCCAGCCAGGAGTGCGTTGGAATAGTCAAGTCTAGAGGAAACAAAAGGATGGATGAGGGCTTCAGCAGCAGATGAGCGGAGGCAGGGGCAGAGTTGGAGCTGGAAATAGGCTGTCTTAGTTATGGTGCGGAAATGAGGTCGGAAGCTCATTTCAGGGTCAAATATGACACCAAGGTTGCGTATAATCTGATTTAGCCTCAGACAGATGCTAGGGAGAGGGATGGAGTCTGTGGCGAGGGAAAGGAGTTTGTGGCAGGGACCGAAGACAATGGCTTCGGTCTTCCCAATATTTAGTTGGAGGAAATTTCTGCTCATCAAGTACTGGATGTCAGGCAAGCAGTTTCACAATTTAGAGGTAGTGGAGGGGTTGAGAGAGGTGGTGGTGAGGTAGAGCTGGGTGTCATCAGCGTACATGTGGAAACTGATGCTGTGTTTTCAGATGATGTCGCCGAGGGGCAGCATGTAGATGAGAAATGAACGGCATCTGCCACCTATATACCTGCCCTGCTATCCTATCTATGTCCTACTGTAGTCTTTTGCAATGCTCATCACAGCCTGCCATGTCCCCCAGTCTGGTGTTAGCAGCAAATTCTG
This sequence comes from Somniosus microcephalus, assembly GCF_052327205.1. Lineage (NCBI taxonomy): Eukaryota > Metazoa > Chordata > Chondrichthyes > Squaliformes > Somniosidae > Somniosus > Somniosus microcephalus. Next base: position 140,573,018 of record NC_140988.1, on the reverse strand, counting down.
ATATTATTCCCACAAACCCAAGTCCAGACTATTTGGGGGAAAAATTCGGTTGGCTTGCGCCTCCCGAATGGGGTGCAAAGCAACTAGCGCCCGGGCACAGAGATGTTTGCACAGCTCGCGAAATTGACTAGAGCTTTTGCGGCGGCACAAATGTTTACCGCCCCGATCTCCTGCGCCCGCAGATCGTGATGTCAGTCGAGCATGCAACGCCTTGGTGGCGCCCCAGACCGGATATTGAGTGGTGCACCCCTCCTTTCCACCTGGCGCAAGCAATGACAGGGAGACTGGAACGTTTCCCAGTCGGTGTGGGGCTGGGGCGGGGGCGCGATTTAAAGGCGCCCTCTTCCTGGCTTTTTCTGTAGTAGACATTTTTGCACCACTCATTCTGACAGAGAGAGAGATTCTGAGAGAGAGAAGGAGAGACTTCTGCATAGAGTCAACGCTGTGTGAAGTAGTTTTGGCTACTGAGCATCACTTTGCAGGTACTTTTGGGTTTGACCTTCATTACTTCGATTGCCAAGAGACTACGGGGGCTGCACTGATTCGGGGCGTCGTCCTGCGCCTGCAGAATCGGAGGCAACAGAGACGCAGAGAGAGAGTGGCAATCATGGCCAGACGGAGGAGGGCCAACAGGCCTCTGCACAGGAGACCTTACCCTCCCAGGGTATTCCGGGAACAATTCTCCTACATTCATTTGTCTGAGGAGCAGTGTTTGCGCAGGCTGCGCTTCAGCAAGGAGGTGGTCACTGAGCTCTGCCACCTGCTGCAGCCAGATCTGCAGCCTCAACTGAGGACCAGGGCGTCTCTGTCGGTGGCAGTGAAGGTCACAGTGCCTCTGAATTTTAATGCCACCGGCTCCTTTCAAGCAGTTGCTGGGGACATCGCCAATATCTCCCAATTCGCAGTCCATTGCTGTATCCATCAGGTCACAAATGCCCTCTATAAAAGGAGACACCAGTACATCTCTTTCCCGATGACCCGGGCCAAACAGCATGAACGCGCATTGGGCTTTGCGAGGATAGCGGGCTTCCCTATGGTGCAGTGTGCCATTGACTGCCTCCTGCCACTCTCAGGGTAGAGTATAGATCTTCTGCGCTCCACCGCACCAACCAGAGCCTCCAAGGCCCACTCGCTGAAGCGCTTAGCTCGTTCTCTCACCCTCTCCATAATCCTTGGCTGGAAAATGTAGTCACAGGTCTCTCCAGGCCGAGATTCAAGGCTCCAATGAGCAGGGTGTGGATGGAGAGCAAGATCGACCCTCCCCTTTAAGAATTGGCTGGCGCCAGTGTGTCTGTGTCCCATCACTAACTGACATCACCTGCGTTGCGCCCGCGCTCTGAGTTAGTGCCTCGCTCCTCAGCCTTTGCGCCTTAAGACAGGTGTGCAGCGCCTGATTTAGCGCTCCAATCACCTCCAGGGGCGATGAAAGCCAAGTTTGCAGTCAGAGGCGATAATTAGCGCCAGGCGCTAAACTTTGCGCCCGGCCGATAATTGCGCCCCAAACGGGGCGATACTGAATTTCTCCCCCCAGATGTATATAGTAAATATAGTATGTATAATATGTATAGCAGATAAGTGCAGCCCCAACACAGGTATCCGTGAAACACCAATCACATATCTTTCCAGTCCCAGTTTAATCTTTACCCTTTGACTTTTAGGCGGCAACCATCTCTCTATCCACGCAGCCATATTCCCCTTAATTTTATCTACCATTACCTTTGCCATAATTCTTCTACACGATACCTCATCAAAACCATATAAAAATAGCCACTGCATTTTCCTTTATCAATCCACTATGTTATTTCTTTAAAGAATTCTATAGAAATATGTGGAGCCTGCCTAGCAATTTCAACCTGCATAAGACTAACTGGGCAATATTTTCTTAACTTATCTTGGTCTCCATTTTTGATCACCCTCCAATCAACAATTTTCTTTTCCATAGGTGTGCAGCAAAGTGCTCTCCGGAGGGTGGAGTGCCCATCATTTCTCTCTTTCTATTTGCTGTTAGAAACTTAGGTGCCAAGCCAAAACATTGCATGACACAATGGGTTAAGCACACAGTGAGTTACCTACCAACCCACTAACTAACCCAGTGGATATGTGGTAGTACATTAATCCACTACACCATCAGATTGCCATCATATATGCTTTTCTTCTTTCTCCCCCTCCAACTTCCTCAGTGTCAGCTGTGGCTCAGTTGGTAGCACACTCGCCTCTGAGTCAGAAGGTTGTGGGTTCATAGTCCCACTCCAGGGACTCGAGCACATAAAGCTAGGCTGACACTCCAGTGCAGTGCTGAGGGAGTGCTGCACCGTCTACTCTCCCAGGTGGACCTAAAAGATCCCATGGCACTATTTCGAAGAAGAGCATGGGGAGTTATCCCCGGTGTCCTGGCCAATATTTATCCCTCAACCAACATAACAAAAACAGATTATCTGGTCATTATCACATTGCTGTTTGTGGGAGCTTGCTGTGTGCAAATTTCCCTCAAGTGCGTATCCAATTTCCTTTTGAAATCATTGATCGTCTCCGCTTCCACCATCCTCATCGGCAGCAAGTTCCAGGTCATTACCACTTGCTGCGTAAAAAAGTTCTCCCTCACATCCCCCCTGTATCTCTTGCCCAAAGCCTTAAATCTGTGTCCCCTAGTCCTTGTACCTTCAGCTAATGGGAACAGCCTTTGTCTACCTTATCCAAACCCGTCATAATCTTGTACACCGCTATCAAATCTCCCCTCAACCTCCTTTGCTCTGTTACCGCTGAGTTGGAGCCTAAACGGACCAAGTGAGATACAAGGTCGACGTATACCCAACCTCAGCTTAATAGAGTAATAAGACTCAGACGACTGTGGTATAATTGAAATGTGAGAATACACTTTATTTGCAGAGCGCTCTGGGAGAAGTGCTATACATCCCTGTGCAATCGCCAAGCTTCTCGTTTAACACTCTAAATGTGTTTACCTTTATACACAAATGAAAGATTAAGCGGATTAATCACAGAAATGCCTCATGACAGTGTAGCAGTAAAATATTTTAAACAAGGTTCAGCAGAAAAACAATGCTCAGCAGAATTAAGACTTCTTCGGACTTTTCACCGTGAGATATGACAAGCAGAAAATAAAACAATAGCAGACTGTCTGTCCTTGCAAGATAACCGAAGTACAAAACAGGATGCAGCTGGCACTACTCATCCCAGGGTAGCTCAAGGTCCAGTTTTAGCCTGTAACGAATGTCAAGTATCCCGACGAGCTTTGCAAAGTCCTTTAGTACCGAAATTTCCTCCAACAGCTCCAAGGAGAACAACCCCAGCTTCTCCAAACTAACCTTGTAGCTAAAATCCCACATCCCTGGAACCATTCTGGTAAATCTCCTCTGCACCCTCTCAAGGGCCTTCACATCCTTCCTAAAGTGTGGTGACCAGAACTGGACACAATACTCTAGTTGTGGCCTAACTAGAGCTTTATAAAGGTTCAGCATAACTTCCCTGCTTTTGTACTCAATACCTCTATTTATGAAGTCCAAGATCCTATATGCTTTGCTAACTTCTCTCTCAATATGTCCTGCCACCTTCAAAGATCTATGTACATGAACCCCCAGGTCTCTCTGTCCCTGCACACTCTTTAGAACTGTGCCATTAAATCTATATTGCCTCTCCCTAGCCCCTCTGCCAAAATGCACCACCTCACATTTCTCTGTATTAAATTCCATCTGCCATGTCTGCCCATTCTCCTAGCTTATCTATGTCCTGTTGCAGTCGATTGGTATCCTCCTCACTGTTTGCCACACCTTCAAGTTTGGTATCATCGGCAAATTTTGAAATTTTTCTCTGTATTCCAATATCCAAGTCATTTATATATATCAAAAAAAGCAGTGGTCCTAGCACTGACCCTTGAGGAACACCACTGTCTACCATCCTCCAGTCTGAAAAACAACCATTTACCACGACTCGCTGTTTTCTGTCCTTAAGCCAATTACTTATCCAAGCTGACACTGACCCTCCTATTCCATGAGCCACAATTTTGTTAACTAGCCTTTTATGTGGTACTTTGTCAAACACTTTCTTAAAATCCACATAAACAACATCCACTGCATTCCCTTCATCAACCTTCTCTGTAACTTCATCAAAAAATTCAATTAGATTAGTCAAACACGAACTGCCTTTTACAAATCCGTACTGACTCTTCTTAATTAACTTAAACCTCTCCAAGTGCCTGTTAATTTTTTCCCTGATTATTGTTTCTAAAACCTTACCCACCACTGATGTTAAACTGACCAGCCTGTAGTTGCTAGGATTGTCCTTACACCCTTTCTTGAACAAGGGTGTCACATTTGCCACTTTCCAATTCTCAGGCACCGCCCCCGGATCTAGGGAAGATTGGAAGATTACGGCAAGCCCTTCTGATATCTCCTCCCCAATTCACTTAGCAACCTGGGATGCAAGCCATCCGGACCAGCCGACTTATCCACTCTAAGCATGTCCAAACTTTCCAGTACATCCTGCCTATCAATTTTCACCCCATCCATTACCTCTACCATCTCCGCTTCTACCGATATTTTGTCAGCATCCTCTTCCTTAGTAAACACTGATACAAAGTGTCCTTGTGCACCAGTCGCTGAAGGTAAGCATGCAGGTGCAGCAGGCGGTTAAGAAGGCAAATGGTATGTTGGCCTTCGTAGCGAGAGGGTTTGAGTACAAGAACAAGGATGTCTTGCTGCAGTTGTACAGGGCCTTGGTGAGACCACACCTTGAGTATTGTGTGCTGTTTTGGTCGTCTTATCTGAGGAAGGATGCTCTTGCCATGGAGGGAGTGTAGCGAAGATTCACCAGACTGATACCTGGGATGGCAGGAATGATGTATGAGGAGAGATTGGGTCGATTGGGCTTATACTCGCTGGAGTTTAGAAGAATGAGAGGGGATCTCATTGAAACTTATAAAATTCTAACAGGATTAGACAGACTAGATGCAGGAAGGATGGTCCCGATGGCGGGGGAGTCCAGAACCAGGGGTCACAGTCTAAGGATAAGGGGTAAGCCATTTAGGACAGAGATGAGGAGGAATTTCTTCACCCAGAGAGTGGTGAACCTGTGGAATTCTCTACCACAGAAGGCAGTTGAGGCCAATTCATTGAATATATTCAAGAGGGAGTTAGATATATTTCTTAAGGCTAAAGGGATCAAGGGATATGGGGAGAAAGCAGGGACAGGGTACTGAGTTTGGATGATCAGCCATGATCTCATTGAATGGTGGAGCAGGTTCAAGGGGCCGAATGGCCTACTCCTGCTCCTATCTTCTATGTTTCTATGTAAAGTACTCATTAATTATTCTAGCCTTGCCCTGCGCCTCTAAGCATATATCACCTTCTTTGTCCCTAATAGGCCCCACCCCGCCTCTTACTACCCGCTTACTGTTTACAAGATTTTTAGGTTCCCTTTTATGTTAATTGCCATTCTATTCTCATATTCTCTCTTTACCAGTCTTATTTTCCTCTTCACTTCCCCTCTCAACTTATTGTATTTGGCCTGGTTCTCACTTGAAGAATTCACCTGACATGCATCATACACCCTCTTTTTTTGTTTCATCATATTCTCTATCTCTCTCATCATCCAAGGAGCCCTGGCTTTGGTTCCCCTACCTTTCCCTCTTGTTGGAATGTAGCTAGCCTGTACCTGAAACATCTCCTCCTTAAAGATCACCCATTGTTCCGTTACAGTTTTTCCTGTCAATCTTTGGTTCCATTTTACCCTGGCTAGATCCCCTCTCATCCCATTGAAGTTAGACATCTTCTAATTTAGAAGTTCTACTTTAGATTGTTCCTTGCTCTTCTCCATTACTAATTTAAACCTTACGATATGATGATCACTCTTACCCAAGTGTTCTTCCACAGACATTTGACCCACCTCATTCACCAGCACCAAATCCAGCAATGCCTCCTTCCTAGTTGGGCCGAGAACATACTGGTCAAGGAAGTTCTCCTGAACACATTTCAGAAATTCCTCCCCCTCCTTTCCCTTTACTCTAACATTATCCCAATCGATATTTGCGTAATTAAAGTCCCCCAAGTACACATCTCTGTACTTTCCCTGCAGATTTGCTCCTCTATCTCTCTCTCACTATTTGGAGGCCTATAGAATACCCCCAATAGCATGATTATACCCTTTTTGCTTCTCAACTTTAACCAAATGGATTCTGTCCTTGCCCCCTCAAAGACATTCTCTCTTTCCAACGCTACAATGTCTTCCCTAATCAGTACTGCCACCCCACCTCCCTTTTTTTCTTCCCTATCTTTTCTGAACACCTTGAATTCGTGAATATTAAGCACCCAGTCCTCACCATTTTTAAGCCACGTTTCCGTTATTGCCACTACATCATATTCCCACACGGCTAATTGTGCTTGTAGCTCACCAACCTTCTTCACCACACTTTGTGTGTTTACATACATGCATTTCAAACCTGTCTTTTATTCCTCATAGTCCTTCTTAGTCTGCTCCTATCTAATCTGGTACTATTTCCTTCTCTAGTACTATCCAACACTCTCCCTCCTTTATGCACCTTATTCCTCTTTGCTACTTCTATATGCTGGTGCCTACCTCCCAATTTTGTTTAAACCCTCCCCAACCACACTAGCGAACCTCCTCGCGAGGGCATTGGTCCCAGTCTTGTTGAGGTGCAACCCGTCCCTTTTGAATAGGTGCCTAGAAGACTAGAGTACAAGGGGGTAGAAGTTATGCGGCAGTTGTACAACGCCCTGGTCAGACCACACCTGGAGTACTGTGAGCAATTCTGGGCAGCACACCTTAGGAAGGATATATTGGCCTTGGAGGGAGTGCAGCGTAGATTTACCAGAATGATACCCGGACTTCAAGGGTTAAGTTACGAGGAGAGATTACACAAATTAGGGTTAAATGCCATAGAATTTAGAAGGTTAAGGGGTGATCTGATCGAAGTTTTCAGGATATTAAGGGGAACATATAGGGTAGATAGAGAGAAACTGTTTCCGCTGGTTGAGATTCTAGGACTAGGGGGCATAGTCTAAAAATTAGAGCCAGACCTTTCAGAAGTGAAGTTAGGAAACACTTCTACATGCAAAGGGTGGTAGAAGTTTGGAACTCTCTTCTGCAAATGGCAATTGATGCGAGATCAATTGTTAATTTTAAATCGGAGATGGATAGCTTTTTGTTAACCAAAGGTATTAAGGACCAAAGGCGGGTATATGGAGTTAAATCACAGATCAGCCATGATCTCACCTCGAGGGGCTGAATGGCCTACTCCTGTTCCTAGAACAGTAAAAAAATCACACAGTAATATTAGCCATTTTCTGGGATACTGTCCCTCTAAGTTATAAACTAAAATGGACCAAATTGGCCATTACAGGTATATTCATTAAGACCTGAATGTGAGTCAATAAAGTTAGTACTGTAGATTCTGTGTCTTAACAAAATACCATTTAAGGCATCCAGCATTATAAATTTTGCATCTGGTGGCTGCTGTCTGTAGCCACAGAAACAAAGGTAAAGTATCTTCATTTTTAAAAATTTGTTGATCTCTGATAGTTTAATGGGTCTGTGAGGGAAGGAGACATTTCCAAAAACTCAAGCAGAGGGGAGAGAAGGAATCTGAAACCTGGTGATCTGGTGGTCAATGTTTATTCAATCTGTCAGCGTAACATTACTTTCGCACAAAGCCCAGTTTTGGTCATATTGAATTTGTAGCATCCCAAATTCTCAATGTATTTTTGTCCAACAGTACAGCTGTCCTAATCAGAATGATACTGTACCTAGTATTACAGGGCAACCAGTACTGGAACAATTCCAGGCAGGAAGTCACATTTTATCCAAAGATGTATCTGATGGCCCAAGATCTAACCTTCACAGTGTGGCAAAAATTAAGCTCTTACTGAGATTAGAAAGATCGGTAGTAAAAAGAAAATAAAGTCCTGCAGAGGCCAAAAGGAACATTTGTTTGGACTAGCAGCCCCCTGTAGGTGTCATGTAATGGCCCTGATTGGTGTGGTAGGTAGGTAATCCCCTTCTTCTAGGTCACAAACAGGCTTGTTAAACTCTCCAGCTGTGCCAACAGAAGACCCAGACCATGTGTCGGCAAAATACAATGCCTGATTTTTTTTTCTTCTCCTGTGGCAATAGTTACTTTTCTCCTTAAAAAAACACAGTAATCAGGATACATTAATTCCAAGGTCAAAAAGTCATCTTTTGCCTTCGCAAAAACAGCGTAAATTGCCAGCAACCATTGACACACAGACTGCTATCATGTATCGTGTTTTTGTTTTAACAGTTAATATTCTGAGCCTTGCAGGAAGTAAGAGCTCATAAATGGCAGCGATGCACTAGTGTTGCTTTCAAAAATACCTACAACATGAACATAACAACCCTTGCTGAGAAAAGTGACCACTTCACACAGAACACAGCTGGCAAAAGTTAATGGGGGTCAGATTTCATAGCAGCATGTGAATAGTTTTAAAAGATTTAAAACAAAATGCCAGTAGAATGTAATTACATTTTTTTAAATTGATTCTCTCAAAAACCACACACTACTGGTTCCTAGTACTAGTCTCCCTTCTACAATAACAGGCATTGCTATGCAAGTGCAAGTGCTTTTTCTTCAGATTCAAATTTTGGGAAAGGCTTATTGTCTTCAGGGGATGCAAATTAATCACCTTTGGCATATCCTGGAGTTATTCCTCATGCTGGTGCAAGGACAACCAACTGAGGCAAAAGTACCACCCGTGATGTTTCAAATATAAAACATATTGGCCTAGAAATTCATTATAGCCACTTTTGGGGCGGTAAAGTCGGGCGGCCGCTAAAGTTTGCGCCCGGCGCAAATTCGAGGCCACTTCCCCGATATTCATTAGCTTCGCCCTAAGAGTTTGCTCGAGCGCTAAAACTGGCGATGCACGGCTCTGTTTAGGCGCTAAGCCGGCGGCCCGGGCGCTAACACCGGAAGGCGGGCGTAGGGCAGGTGCGGCGAGCTGCTGATTGACGGCAGACACTCTGGCTCCGGTGAGCTCTTAAAGGGGGAGGGTGGATTTGTTTTTTTGAAAGGCCGAGACTGCTGTATTTGTGTTGTTGGGGAGGGCTTCTCTCCATCAGTTTGTTATGTGGTACCGGCACAACAACAACAACAACACCACCACCACCACCTCCACCTCCTCCTCCTCCTCCTCCTCCACCATCATCATCATCCATCTTTGTCTCTCACAAAGTGTTGCAAAACGGCTGCCTTTTCTACTGCAGGAGTGCCCTTTAATTTGCGCTCCCCGCGGCCCGCCTCGGCTGTGTACCGTTCCACTTCACAGTTGTTAGGGCCGCCCGGCGCACAATGGGGCGGCGCGAGTGAAGTTCCGGTTCCGGGCGCACAAAGGGCGTTGCACGACGAAATGACGTCATGATCTGCGCGCGCAGCAGGGCGTGCGCTAAGACTTTGCGCCGGCGCTAAATGTCTACTGAAGTTGGGGCGAGGCGCAGATCGCGCTGCGCCCGGGCGCTAAGCACCTAGCGCTCGAGATCTACTCCTCCTAAGGTGCTAACGGCTGGCGCGCCCAACTGAATTTCTAGGCCATTATATTCTGCATCTTTCTGCAGGGTAAGGATACACTGACGTACAAAAATGTACAGCTAAGTATGCAACTTGTAAGGTTTTGCTATAACTGAAATTCAATCAAACTCTGTTCAGGTTTACAAAAAGGAATTGCTTACTGTGTTTATGAACAGCCTCGGAGGATAACCAGAAAATATACTGACAAAACACATGGGATTGGTTGGCTTGCTGCGTAAGGGTATTGTTCATTCACCCCCCGGGAATCAAGCCTTGGCCAAAAGGGATGGAAAGTCTCCTCTCTTTGATGACTGTTAAGGTTTCTGAGGAAATGGCATTTAGTCAGGTTAAACTGAAGCTAAGCACCCAAATTTGAAATGTAAATGTAGATTACACCTTTCTGGATTTAGATGTAAAAATCTGGGAGTGCTAGAATAGAGTTTGTGTCCAGTTTCCACATGCTGAGTTGATGAGCTCAGCCATGCTACGATAGGGAGCTGTCAAACAGAGGTCAGGCAGTTGTCCACAGAGAGGAAGGAATATGTAAGGATGAGTCACCTTCGGACACATCTGATTTCAGCCACCCAAGTGATGCATGTGGAAGCCAAAAAGAGGAGGGGAGAAAGATAACATAAAAAAGGAGTCTTGCCCTAAAAATAATTGTAATAGTCATCTGGATTTGGAGATGCCTGTTGTGTTGCCAAATCATATATAGTTGTACTGTTCAATCCTTATTATATTAATGGTGCTTGTACAATTTTATGCTAATATGTCACATCAGTAATCTACTGGGGAGGGAGCAATATGTGCCCTTGTGGTGGTTATATATACATGCAGGAGAAAATGTTGCCAGTCCCTGCCATAACTTTGGTGGAAGATGGGCAGAACTCCTGCAGAAACGTGAACAGATGTTTTTGCTACTTCTTTGGGGTTTTCACAAATTGAAATGAAGTTATAGTGGGAGATCAGAGAAACCTTGCAGAAATTCTACTCCACAATCACTGCAAGATTACTATGGATGGGCCTTGCCATTTGAGAGCCAGTAAAAAATGTAATTTGTGCTAAAGGATTCATAGAATGGAAGTCCATGTGGAAAATAATCTTTTCCATGCTACTTATAGAAGAAAAAATAAGTTACAAGAGGCGATTGGGAACATCCCCATGGAAATTCTGGGCCAGATTCTAGAGTTTCACTTGAGGGCTGTAGAATTTGATGAATGTCACTACATGTAATTCAGCCTTATTCTTTCTGAACTGTATCTAATGCCTGGTTAATTTATTCACACTGTTTCCCTAATGTAGAAAAATTAATAAAAGGCCCATGATTTAACCATATACGTTTTGTTTAAATATTTACTAAACTTGGCTGCACATTTTTAATGGATTTTGACCTCATGAATTTCAGTTTCCAACTGATTTTGTTATGACAGTTTAAAAGTAATCCTGTAAACATCAAGGGTCTTTCTTAAAACATCAAAGCTTACAGAAGTTTGTAAAAAGGATGCTTTCAGATAATTTAAAGTAATTATCAGGGTTCGGCTAGTTGGGAATGGGACTGAGTGCTGCGATAATTGGGCTGCAGCACTTCCTGCCCCGTTCCTGCTGCTGCTCACAGCCACCACCACTCTTGAAATCTCTGGGAAATGAGCAGCCATACTGTGTTTAATATGCTAATCGAAGTCTTACACCATTTGTAGGACCCTGACACCATTTTCAGGTACCAATAGGTGGAGATTAGTACCAGGCATTGGACGGCTTAATGAGTGGTTTTTAAAGGGGCAACTACGAACCACGCAGCCAGAAATGCTGCAGCAAAAATCATGCCACTCACTGCCAGTCCATCCCCACCCCCACCCTTTTAACCCATTATTTCTGATTCAGCTCCGCAGAGAAGATGTTGGATTTCCCGACCACCCCGATCAGTGTGCAGCCTGTGAATGTTGGTTTAACATTGCTGCTTACTGACCAAATGGAAAAGAGGCCCAGCCTTCAAAAACCAGTGCCAACCACACGATATCCACACAGTGAAAATCACCCCCATAGTATCCTCATGTCTCTCACAAATCTAACAACAGACACTCCCTCTATTCTTTGACAGATTCACCCTTATCTATTGACATTCTTCCTATCACCTCTAACCCCAAATGAAATTTCCACATCTCCTCCTTTGCTAAAGCTCTCCCCAAGGAGCTCACTTTCCTCTTTTATGCCAAAAACATCTTTTCCTCTCAACAGCTCTTGGGCTAGAAATTCGGCTTCGTAGCGTCTAATTTTTCAGAGCTACGGGTGCAGTTTTTTGATGAAAATGGCGTCCCGTCATCTTGGTGAGGGCAGCAGGGTGGGCGCTGGGAGTATGTGGAGTAGGCAGATGTGACACCAATCAGCGTGCAATGCTGAATGACACCACACTGCCATTTACATCCTCAACGCTGGAGCTAACGCCCTGTCTTAACCTCGCACAGCTGAACATGCGTTCAGCAGCAGCAAGGACCCCCCGACCAGTGCTATTTAAGGGATCAGCAACCACTCTAAGGATAGCTGCTGATTAATTTCTACTGGCTCTGTGTAAGTTTGTGGAAGTGTTTGGAGATTTCCAGAGTTGTTTAAAGTTGCTGAGGTGACAGGGAGTGGTGCTGCAAGTGGAGAAGGCCTTGCTTCTGACTTCAAGGGTTCTGGTCAGACCACTTGCTCCCAGTCATGGATGCTCTAGTTGTTATCCCCCTTGGCCTGCAGCATAACAGGGAGATGGAGCAGAGGCAATGAAGACGAGGACAAGCTGCTCTCAGAGAGAGGAGGAGGAGGAGGAGGGGGAAAAGGGTTCTCAGTAGGAGGGCTTACCCACCTAGGGTCTTCTGAGAGCAATTTTCTTACCTCAGCCTGAGCCAGGAGCAGTGTGTGGGGCATCCACGCTTTACAAAGGAGGTGCTCACAAAACTTTGCCACCTCTTGCAACCAGACCAGCAGCCTCGCTCCAGGGCAAGGACAGTGCAGCCAGTGGCTGTGAAGGTGACCGTGGCCCTCAATTTCCTCGTGTCGGGATCCTTCCAGGTTGGAGCAGGCAACATCTGTAACCTCTCACAGTTTGCTGGTCACTGCTGCATAAGAGAGGTGACAGACGCTCTTTATGCCAGGAGAGGGGACGTCATTGTCTTCTCTCTGACCGGAGAAAAGCACGCAGAGCGTGCACGTGCTTTGCCAGGAAAGTGGGCTTCCGCATGGTGCAGGGAGTCATTGACTGCACGCACGTGGCTTTGGGGGCGCCACATCTAAATGCTGAGATGTACGGCAACCACAAAGGTTACCACTCGCTGAATGTGCAATTGGTGTGCAATTATGCTCAGTGCATCATGATGGTGAATGCCCGATATACTGGTTGCAGTTATTCTCTGTCAGTTTGCTGTTCCCTCAGTCTTTGAGCCACCACAACAAACCAGAGGGTTGCTGCTGGGTGACAAGGGCTATCTGCAGACCACCTCGCTCATGACTCCACTTTGCAAGCCAACCACACAACAAGCGCCATGCTGCCACACAAAATATGATAGACCATTGGCGTTTTAAATAACACTTCCGCTGCATAACCACTCTGGAGGAGCCCTGCAGTACTCATCAGAGCGCATCTCAGGATTCATTGTGGTCTGCTGCTTGCTCCACAACCTCACCATCATGAGGGCACAGCCCTTGCCATGAGGCAGAGGATGAGGAGGAAGAGGAGGAGAAAGCAGAAGAGGAGGAAGAGGACGAGAAGGGAGCGGAAGAGTATGAAGCAGAAGAGGTGGAAGAGGTGGAAACGGAAGGGAGGAGGCAACCCAGACAGCCCCTTTCTGTCTGGATTGTCCGTGATCGACTCATCTGACTGCAGTACCAGTGAATGCATCCCCAATTCCCCATTCAACGATAGTCCCACACCTTACCTTCCCTCTGTTACTGACCATCATAGCATCCTCTTGGCCACAATGCTGAAATAAAAGCCACCACAAAAGAAACATTCCAATCCAACTTTATACATCAATCCATCCAATATTACATAACAAAGTCAACTAATCACCCTTGTGCATTCCCTTAGTCTTCAGTGTGCCTGTCTTCAGTGCGCCTTTGCCTGTCCTGGTGCTGCTATGACGTGCTACCCCAGTGGCTGCAGCATGGATGGTGGAAGGCTGCTGACATTCAGTGAGGAGATTACAGGTGGCCTTGCAGGATGACCTCAAGCAGCTCTGGGCATGGGCAGAAGCAGTCTGGGCTGGCTGGCTGACAGGCAACAGCAAGGGCACTGGTGAAGTGGCAGTGGTGGGAGGACAAATGCTGTCATCCTGAGAGAGGACAGCAGGTTCGTGCTCCACGGAGCCACTGCCACTCCCCTAGGGCGGCGCCTCAGCATTCCTAGTAATCTGTTGGAGGACAGATTGCTGCACTGCTGCGACACCCTGCAAGCCCCTTTCAACACTGGTAAACGCAGCAATGATGGCAGCAGTCTGAGCTGGCGTGGCAGTAAGCTGAGCCTGGATGAGAGCAGTCTGAGCTAGTATGACAGAAGTCTGAGCTTCCACTGCAGCACTCAGAAGAAGTTGGGTGGCTGCTGCTTGTACTACAATGGAAGCTGACACATCAGCCATCAGACTCTGCATCATGGTTGGGTCCACAAGTGCGCTAATGGAGTTGCCCACCACTTCCATGCTGGAAATCATGGGCTCCAAGCTCCGCGCAAAGCCCTGTGAAAGGTTGGTGCTGGACTCCTCCGTGCTCCTTGACATTGCACGCAGGCTATGTGGCACGCCTGCCAATGCACCAAGCATTTCATTGTGCATACCCATCAGTGTTCCTCTGTAGGCCGCCCCATCGACGTCCTCATTTGAGTCCTCTGCAGCAGAACCCGTGTGCGACCTCGCGCTCTGGGGAGTTGGCACCTGCGCTACCCTTTCCCCCTGCCCTGGCTCAAGCCCACTCGTGCCCGGTGACTCACAGAATCATAGAATGGTTACGGCACAGAAAGAGGCCATTCAGCCCGTCAAGCCCATGCTGGCTCTCTGCAAGAGCACTTCAGCGAGTCCCACTCCCCTACCCTTTCAGGCAGTGCATTGCAGATCTTAACCACTCGCTGAGTAAAAAGATTTCCCCTCGAAGAGATGCAGACTGCCTTTAAGTAGTGCGGGCTAGTTTTAATTGGAGCTAGCCTTGCACGAACTTGGGCCCCCTGCTGAGCATTCAGCCACTCCGCCACTTCTAGCACCGGTCCTACATTCTTGTACAGTGCACAAGCAAAAGCCTGTCATATGATAGACAATCCCTCTCTCACCGTGAGCCTTCAACTTATCTCTTTCCCTTTCCATTGCAGCCTTTATTCAACGTAAATGTTACTTTTTTTTTATACTTTCTAACCCTAGATTATTTTGGCTCTTGATTCTTAGATCATGTTTAGGGGCGAGTCCCAACTCCGCATACCATCAAGAATATCTATCCCTGTCTCGACAATAACAGGTCTGGGAAATGAACAGCAAATCCTGTCTGGTAATTATTTTTAGCGACTGAACTTATGCCATCATAACATCTCACTTTGATCTTCAAAAGTGATAGCGCATCACATAAGACTTTGTTTAAGTTTGAAATATAAATTAAATTCATTTCACAAAAGATGAAGGCCTAGAAATTGGGTTCTGGCGCAGCAACGGCTTTAGCGCCGGAAGTTAGTGCCGGAGCTAAGTCGCGCTGGTCGGGCCCAAAATTCACTACTTCTGCGCCCAAACGGCTGCCGGCGCTGCTGAAAGCTGTTAGCGCCTGAAAACTGGCGCTATGCGCTGAATTTCGGCGCTATCCCGGCGCTGCGGCGCCCGCTGCGGTGCGGCAGGTTCGGGAAGTGCAGGCCTCCTCCTTCCCTTAAGGAGGAGCTGGCTGCACCCGGCCGCGGCCCGCGATAATCTTATTAAAAATGAGCCCGGCACCTCGGACAAGTGCCGGGCTTGCTTCTGTTCCGGGGGGGGGCTCAGCAAGATTTTTAACCTTAAAGCTGTCACAGCTGAGCAGTACCAGAAGGAGCTAATTCGCGATTCCTTTATTAATGGAATTACGTCTCCCTTCATACGCCAGCGTCTTTTGGAGAATAAAACCCTCGAGTTACAGGCTGCCTATGACTAGGCGTGTTCCCTGGAATTAGCAAAGAGGAATGCAGATACCTATCTATTACCTCGTGCACGGGCTGCTGCTATCACTTTTAATGACTCCTTCGATAGGTCTCGGGCAGAAGCCCTCACTGATGATGACTCTAACCTAGCAGATGACAACCCTACCCTAGAAGCCTTCAATGATGATGACCCTGCCCTAGCAGCATCTTGGCAATCTGGAAGGAAGTGTTTCTTCTGTGGAGGTGCGTTCCATTATAGGAAATTATGTCCTGCTTGTAACATAACCTGCAATCATTGCAGCAAGAAAGGTCACTTTTCTAAGGTATGCCAGTCAAGAGCCTCTGTTAGTAAGAAAGGCCCCTTTTCTAAGGTATGCAGGTCGCGAGTTCCTGTTAGTTTTGCAGCTACTATCTGTAAAACATCTCCTCCCCCAAGAACCACTACTAAGGTTATAGCTGCTATCTATGAAACTGCTCCTCCCCCAAGAACCACTACTAAGGTTACAGCTGTCAAGGGTAAAATTGCCCCTCCTCCCATCACAGCTGTTTTTCCCCAAAGTCTGTCCCATGCAGCCACAAAGGTTTCGGTAAATGGACACATTCTGAGCGCACTAATCGACTCATGCAGCTCTGACAGCTTCATTAGTGAGCGGGCTGTCAGTAAGTTAAAACTGCGTATTTACCCCTCGGACAGGGAATTTGCAATGACTCTAATGACACTGACCACCAACTTTTCCGGCTTTTGTCTTGTCGACCTTATTCTCAATGGCCGCACTTATTTCTCCACCCAGCTTGGGGTGCACAAAAACCTATGCAGTGATGTGCTCCTGGGACAGGATTTCCAGAAACAACGCAAAAGACTCACTTTCGAGTTTGGAGGGTCAAAGCCGGAGCTTACTGTTTCCAAAGTACTGTTTTGTGCGCTTTCGGCGGCTTCGCTCGACGAGCACTCCTTGTTTGCCAATCTTTCCCCCCGATGTAAGCCCATAGCCACCAAATCACGACGTTTCAGCCAAGATGATCGATCCTTTATTGAGGCAGAAATCTCTCGCCTTCTAGCTGACGGTATCATTGAGCCATGTTCATCTCCCTGGCGGGCTCAAGTCGTCGTTGTTAAAAATCCTCTGAAGCAACACAAGAAACGTCTTTGCATCGATTACTCGCAAACTATTAACCAGTATACTGACCTGGATGCCTACCCACTACCACGCATCGATGACATGGTCAATAACCTTGCCAACTACAAGGTATTTTCACCTTTTGATTTAAAGAGCGCATACCATCAAGTACCGTTAAAGGACTCTGACAAAAAGTATATGGCCTTTGAGGCCAATGGTCGGCTTTACCAGTTTTGTCGCCTTCCATTTGGGGTCACCAATGGGGTGGCCGTCTTTCAACGGGCAATGGATAGCTTAGTCAAACAGGAGAACTTTCCATATCTAGATAATATCACCATTGCTGGTCATGACCAAAAGGAGCATGATGCCAACCTCCAAAAATTTTTTGACGTTCTCCGTCATCACAACTTAACCTTAAATGAGTCCAAATCTGTGAAATCAGTACCATCAGTCAACATCCTTGGCTACTGGGTGGGCAACAGTGTCATCAAACCGGACCCGGAGCGACTTCGTCCGCTTCAGGAGCTCCCTCCTCCTACAAATCTCGGCTCTCTTCGTCGGGTACTCGGCATGTTCGCCTATTATGCGAAGTGGATACCCCACTTCTCCAACAAGATCCAGCCCCTGCTTCACGCAAAGTAATTTCCATTAGAGGCAACGGCTATTTCAGCTTTCAACCTCCTCAAGCGACAACTGGAAAAAGCCACGCTTCGCTCCATTGATGAAAATCTCCTTTTCATGGTCGGGTGCGATGCATCGGAGGTGGCGATCTCGGCTACCTTAAATCAAGGTGGTCAACCCGTTGCATTTCTGTGCAGAACTTTGCAGGGTAGCGAGCTCCATTATCCTCCTGTCGAGAAGGAGGCTACGGCCATCATCAAAGCTGTACATCAATGGAGTCATTTTCTCGCTCATTGCCATTTCACACTTATAACCGAGCAGCGCTCCGTGGCACTTTATGCTGGATAACTGGAAACGCACTAAGATCAAGAATAACAAAATACAACTTTGGAGGATGGAATTGGCCTTTTTTGCATACACCATACATTATCGACCCGGCAAAGAGAATGTGGCCCCGGAGACCCTCACGCAGGCATTCTGCTCTTCTATGTCAACTTCGACTCTTGCGGATCTTCACGCTGACTTATGCCATCCTGGCATTACCCGTATGCTGCACTTTGTGCGATCTAAAAAGCTCCCATTTTCTACGGAAGATGTGAAAATAACATGCTCCTCCTGTAGAATTTGTGCGGAATTAAAACCGCAATTCTTCCGTCCATCGGATGGCTCGCTCATACACGCTATGCAGCCTATGCAGTGACTCAGCATTGACTTTAAAGGGCCATTGCCTTCCTCAATGCGAAAAACCTACTTACTTACTATGGTGGACGAATATTCACGCTTTCCCCTGTCCCAATATGCTTACTTCCACAGTGATCAAATGCCTCGATCAAGTCTTTTCCCTTTGCGGTACGGCCAATTTCATCCACTCTGATCGGGGTCCCTCCTTCATGTCAAGCAAACTCAAAAGTTATCTTTCCCAACGGGGAATCGCCACAAGTAAACCAACACCGTATCATCCCATCGGTAACGGACAGGTTGAGAGATACAACGCTATCATTTGGAACCCTGTTAGTCTTGCACTGAGGTCACGCAGCCTACCACACCAGCAGTGGGAAACTGTGCTCCCTGATGTGTTGCATTCCATCAGGTCTCTTCTTTCCACGTCCACCAAAGTCACGCCTCACGAGCGATTCTTCAGGTTCCAGCGTCGCTCCACACATGGGATGTCCCTACTGTCATGGTTGGCAGCTCCCGGCCCCGTGCTGCTCCAAAGATTCGTCTGATCTGCCAAAAACGATTCCCTCGTTGACGAGGTGGAGTTAACGGATGTTAATCCCACTTATGCGCACGTGCGGTACCCTGATGGCCGGGAGTCCACCGTTTCACTCAAAGATCTGGCTCCCTGTCCAACCGGTCCCACGGACCCAAATGATAGAGGGTCCCACGGTAATGATGCCGACACTCTGCACTCCTTTGAAGATGCGCCCTACCTGAGTCATCAAGAGATCTGCCGGCTACTCCACCAGATCAACTCAGGGAGCCAAGCGCTCCCCATGGGATGGCCACCCGAAGCCAGTACGCCAGTCAATCCCCGGCTACCAAACAAAATGAAGCCAGCTCTGCGCCTGTGGGGACCCGCACCCGGAATCACGATCTCCCCAGTCTCCCTCAGGTCGATCAAGGTGACACGGGCCCTGTTGACCTACCAGTACGGATCAAGCGACCCAGGGACCCAGACACGGTCCGGGGAGACGTGCCTTCCAGCCACAAGCGAAGAGCTAAAAGACTGCGGCTATTCATGATCCGGCTAATCCGTTAAAAGGAAGTTATCGGACTTCCAAATCTTTAGGGAGGAAGAATGTTATGAATCTTATGATCCATGAAGAAAGACTCATGAAATAACACTGGACGGCCAGCTGGTGGTGCCGTTCAAGGAGTATAAATCCTCGAGCGTGGGCCCAGCTTGCCCAGGACATTTTGTAAACAGGAACTAGTGAAAGATAACTAGACCTCCATGTTTTGAAACAAGTTGATTAAAGCCTTGCTTTATACTCGAACCAAGTGTGTAGTGAGTTTTATTACGTCAGTAATGCCATTGAATGTCAAAGGGCGGTGGTTTGACTCTCGCTTGTTGGAGATAGTCATTGTCTGGCACTTCTGTGGCACGAATGTTACCTGCCACTTATCAGCCCAAGCCTGAATGTCGTCCAGGTCTTGTTGCATGCGGGCATGGACATATGTCTGTTGATCCCTACGCTCAAACGCATCTCAGCTCATTATAATGAAGCCACCCAGGCCAAAGAGCCACACACTCAAATTTCCTGCCACCTACACAAGACCAGCAGCAGCCAGGTAGGAATCGCGGTCATTTTTACTCTACCTGGCATCATGTGTCACTTTAGTCATTTTTTATTTTGTAACTGGAACATATACACTGATTCCAATGAGAACTCTGACATGCATGTTAATACTTAGTGAGGTATCAAAAAAGCTGTGAGGTTGTAGCTAAATCTCATTATATTATTGGCTATATTCTATAAGCTATATTCTTACTCATGCAAAAACCTGTAATTTTGTACTCATTCCTGTTTCCTTGCTGCAGCAGTTTATTGCGTGATAGCAAGTCGTTGGTGGTACAGTGTTATGAGCATGTCCTCAAAAATGAGAACTTACTCATGACTGGAAAATAGTTCTAACAGCTAAAATATATATAAAAATAACTTTAGCAATGAGAGAGAGAATCAGGCTATTTCACATCATAAAACTCTGAAAATTAATAGCACAGTTTTAGTTCACAATTATTAATTTACTTATAATCTATATTGCAGCAGTTGCTTTCACCATTCAGAAGGAAGAAAGGTGAAAGATGATCTCCTCTTACCCGTGTGTGTGTTCTAATGTGCATCTTTAATCCGTCATTCTTGCTGAAAGCTTTGTCACAGTAGGGACACTGGTAGGGGCGCTCACCTGCAAACAAGACAGATAACCATCAGTGAAACAGAGAACAGAGCACAGAGTGGCAGAAAGAGGGGAGCTGCTGCCTCGGCACATCAAGGGAGCACAGCATGGCCAGAGGAACACTTTCTCCTCTAGTCTTAACATTTTTTTTGATCAAACAGGCAGATCAGAGCTTTGGGTAAACTGTGCATAAAGAAAGGTTTCCCTCAGTCACTTGAAGGCTGGATCAAAGTTTCACCCTGAACTGTTTGATCTTTGCTAACAAGGTGCAACTCCACACATAGATCTCTTTTTTAAAAACATACAAAAGGCAACAGTCACCTAACGAATGAACAGCCCATTACTGTTATTGTATGTTTAATATTATTTGCCAGCCAAATTGGACTCCAAAGTTATATGTTTAGATATCAAAGTGAAATTTCACTTTAATTAAAGTGAAAGCCGCATTGTAATAACTTCCAAAGCAAAGGTTAAAAGTCACTAAACTTTAAAATGTAGAATGTACCCAATGTATACAAGATACCATACAAAGCAAAATAAATACAGCTTCCCTGAAGCCTCTTTTTTCAAAGCTTATTGTATCAATACCACTTAACTGAATGCCTGATATGTACGCAAATATTTATTTGACATGAATAGAAATAAAATCCAAAAATAAATTCTATTTGTATCATGTTCTTTCCTGACAATGGATTTTAGCTGCTTATTCCTATGCAGAATTTACTTCTGTTGTCCTGATTACAAATTTTACTACAATCAAAACACAGATTGTGTACCCAATCACTTTCTGAAATGTTTTATTTCAATAGTCCACCAAATGAAACAAACAGAATACCATAATCTTCAATTTCAATTGTTTACATTTCAGAACATGCTCCATTACAACTAAAAAGAGGCAAGACATTCGGTAACAGAATAATCTTTCTAATACTCAATGTCCATTTCTGGCAATTGAGTAAAATGTTGTGAAAACCAAGTTATTCGTCCAACTGCAGTTAGTTACCAGCTGTACTTAATCAGAAATATGACATATTAAACTTGATCAGTAGACCAAATGAAGTAATATTTAGCTTTAACATTTTAATACTGTTCTCCTTTATTCTGATATATATATGTAATTGAAATCGGCCCTGAAACAGTGACAAATTGGACTGCCATGGAAAACAACAAACAGTGCTGAAAACATTAAAAGATACCAAAAGAGAAACATACAGCAAATTCATTAATGTAGTTCCACAGAATACTAGAGTGTCATGTTTGTAACATATTTCCACTTACATGTCTGTACCTGCATATCTACCTTTGAAAGCTGAATACATTTTAAAGTTAAATTATTGTTTAAAATGTAGTCATCATTATTATTCCTGACCCCATCAAGTCATAAATAAATTTAACTAGGTCTTTGCTAATGTGCAAGAACTTAATATAAAGCACCTTCATAGTTCAATCTCTAAGAGCCTCTGCCTGTCCCTGCCTTCACCGCACCTCAAACATAATAAGAAGCAAGGTAACTGAAAATGATGGCGTATGACAAAACATTTCACCATCTGTCTGTTATCACGCAAATGTTGTTTATGTACACTGCAGAGAGATAACTTATTGCACCAAATTCCATTTATGTATATACAATAAAGATGTGCTCGCTTCAAGGAATATATCAAATAAAATAAGCAGCATGACTGAAAATCATCTGCTAAAATCTTATGATGTTCTCTACCTTTGATAATAAAGCCAAGCTTTTTTAAAAAAAAACTTAGACAGAGAGGCGATTAGGAATTATATGAAAATCAAAAAGACATCAAGATAGATAGAGAGAAAGAGAGACGGAGCAACAGAACGAGAGATAGACAGATAGAATTACTCAAATGAAAACACGATTAATGGACCACTGTTGTCCTGATTGCTGTTTGATGTGTTCAGTTCTTGAAGTGATCAAAGAGGAAGTTTATTCCTATGAGAAATGGAGAAAATGGCCAAGACCAAGACCACGATTTTCCACACCTTGGCGGGTCCGGGGCGGTGCGATGTTGGTGGCGGGTCGCAGCCCTGTTGCTGGCTCCATCCCGCTGTCTAAAATGAATTTATGTTGATAGGGCTTGTTAAGCCCGCCAAATGCGTTTCCCAGGCCAATTAGAGAAAGCGGGTCTGGTGACATCATTCATGACGTGTCATCAGTCGGTTTCCTTAAAGGGACCATGGCCACCTTACTTTTGACATTTGTGCTGTCAGTGTTCTACAGCATTGAAGTGCCGCAAACACTGACAATCACTGTACAGAGGCAGAGGGCTGTACCCAGGTTCACCCATGACTCCCTCCATATGCTTATGGAGGAAGTCAGAGCATGCAGGGAGGTTTTCTTCCCTTCCGATGGGCGGAAGAGACCTGCCCAGGAGACCAAAACAGCCTGGTTGCACATTGCACAGGAGGTTGCAAGCAGGGATGTCGTCAGGAGGACCTGGGTGCAGTGGCGCAAACGTTTCAATGATCTCAGTAGATCACGAAACGTTAGTACATAGCCACACTCCCCTTCATCTTGCTGTGCCTCTCATCACATCTCCATCACTCTGCCTTCCCTACCCTACTCCTGCACATCCTTACTCACATCAACTTACCTTGCACCTCCACCCATCCCTCTCTATCTACATTATCACATCCCATCTCACTAGCCACCTCTCACACTCACCCTCATCCTAGTCCAATCATACCAACTAACAACACACTAGGGTAGCCACTTGGGTGTTTTATCCAATGTTTATGTAAAGTTTCTAATAATGTGCTGTCAAACATTGAAATCTTTATTTTCAACACTTTGCGTTCTTGGACAGATGTGTGTGCAACTTTGGAAATGGCTTAGTGAGTTATAGTGAATGGTGAGACATAATGGTACCCCCTGCAATGGCGATGAGTGTGAAAGGAATAGCTTGGTCATTGTAGGGATGCTTTATGGTGTTGGTGTGGGGTGGTGCCAACCTGGCGCATCATGTGGCAGCCATATGGATGTACAGCATAAAGTTAACTAAATCTGGCCATGATGAGGCCATCCCTGGCAGCAATGTGGTTGGGTGCTGATGCCCTGTGTCCTGTGCAGCATCAGGTGATTGCGGAGAAGTTTGGTGTTGTTGTTGGTGCTGCTGGTGTGCCTGGTGCTGCTGGTGTTGGGGCTCATCATGGTCCGATTCGGAGGACCAAGGTGAGACAGTATAAACGGCACCCGTGCTGATGGAATAGATGGCAGGTGAAGTACAGATGACAGAAGCGATCTGCCAATGGTGAGAGAGGTAATGAGGTGAGACTGAATGGAGACTTGTGGAAAGACTTGCAGCATGCGGAATCTGTTGTGGAAATGCAGTGAGGAACAGCTTGTGGCTGAGGAAAGTGATCTCTGTCAGGTAGGAGCTTTTGAAGCTGTCAAGTAATCAGCTGGAGCAATGGCCACTGAACTCCCGCCTCAGGTTAACAGATGTGGTCCCCGTGGCCTTGAAGTTAAATTTAAAAAGCAAGGTAAAAAAGCCTGTTAAGGGTCTGGTAAGTACATTGTAATTGGTTTAATTGGGTCACCTGCCGCTGCCTGTCAGGTCTGCTCAGTGCTGACAGTCCCGACATTGGGAAAGGCGTATTGTGGCGGGTGGACAGCGGGTTCCCAACCCACTGTAAAAAAAAAACACATTTTCCCACCCAACCCACCCGCTGACACCCTGGAAAATTTCAGCCCAAGACTCTAGTGGTTAGAAAGTCAAAAATAACCAGAAAGCCAGTAATTATTTTGAAAGATACAAGGAATCAAATGCAGTGAAGACTGGGAGGCATATAAAATGTCACATAATGATTAACTACAATAAGTAGAGAAGGGATATGAGGCCAGCGAAAAGGTGAACTGTGGACAGCAACAAAGACCATTTTTATAAAGTGATAGATAAAATTGTGTCAATGACCAAATAGTTCCTTTCATGGGTTAATTGGATGAAAATATTATGGGGCATCAGGAAATGGCTGATGTGTTAAATGAATTCTTCACATCAGTCTTCATAAATGAAGACCTCGGACAAATTCCAGATCCAGCTAAACTGATTTTGAAATCTACAACATCTGTAGAGGTCAGTAAAGCACGTGTTGTGAAGAAACTCAAGCAATTAAATATTTATAAGCAGCAGAACCAGATGGCATACACCTTACAATCTTCAAGGAAATAAGCGAGGAAAAACGCGCAGCTCTATTTCATGTTTTTAGTAGTTCCATAAGTACAGATTGCAAGATGGATATGGATCAGGGAATCATTAGTTAGTCTAATGATGGTAATGCAGAAATACTCAAAATAATTTCATCGGCTATCAGTGCCCATCTATATAAGTTATAGAAGTAATAGATCATGCCTCACAAACCTACCGGAATTCAATGACAAAGTAACAAACTTAACAAATCAGAAATATCCAGTGAATATGTAATCAACAGAATGATTCTGCGTGTGAGACTTACAACAAAGATTAAGGGCTCGATTTTATCAATGGGGACGTGATGGAGGCGGGACTCCCACTTTTTGGGTTGTAGTCCCGCCTCCATCGACTTGTGGCCAACCCACACTATTTTCCCTTGATTGACCTTGTTAAGCCCACTCAGCGGGCTCAGCAGGCCAATTAAGGGACACCTGGTTACTGGTGACGTCAGCAATTGACATTTCATCTGTCAAGAGCTTTTGACACATGAAAAATCAGTGTTTGACAGCTCTGTGAAGCTGTCAAACACTGACAATCTGTCTTCTAACTTGAGTCCGTCTACTCAGACTCAGAGAGCTCTCCAGACCAGAAAGCAGCAGCTGCAGCTTTTGACAGTTCAGCGGCCATTCTGCTTTCTGTGCCGGTGAGCTGAGGGACTCCCAAGAACTGAAGGAAGGAAGCCTGCAGGAGAAAGTAAAGGTAAGTAAAACTTATTAAAACACTTTACACTTACCTCACACACTTACCTCTGTACACATGCACCCATCACTCACATGCACAATGGGCATCTCGACCCCTCCAACCCCTGCAGACCGACGGTCCGCCTCGCTAACTTGGTGAGGTTCGGAGCCGTCGGGAAGCCCACACTTCAGGGCTAAAAATAGGGATTAGGTAAAAAACTGCCTGTTAACTACCCGTCAACAGGCAGTTAATTGGCACTAATCCCCTTCCCGCCTCACAGAGGCGGCTCCCAGTAGAGGTCGGCTACCTGCCTCCTGGGACATCGGCATGGAGGCGGGTTGGGGGTGGGATGGGTTCCTGCCCCTTGATTCTGCAATTTTCCCACCACTCCTGCCTCCAAACCCGCCTCCTCGGGGCTTGGAAAATCGAGCCCTAAGGCTCAACAAATAAATGACAGATTAACTAGTTGAATTGGAAATTGGCTTGGCAAAAAGGGTTTCCTTCAGATAGCCCAGCTGGTTAAGGCAGTGAGTAGCAGAGTCAGGTGGGTCCCAGTTTTGATTCCTACTGTATGCCGAGTTAGCTTATGTCAGTTGGGGTAGTAGTAGGGTCACTACAATTGGCCTCAGCGCCACTGGATTAAGGGAAAGAAAATCAGCCAGGATTCCTCTTCTTAATAACTATTCAGCGACTCCTGTTGCGAGTACAATTACATAGAATTGTGTGAAGACAGGGTTGGGCTTGGTTGTGATTGCCTCCTGTCACTGAATAACTTGTTCACACTCATTGCTTAGGCTCACATCTGAAGAATGGCCATTTGGGCAAGGTACCAGCAGGTAAGTGCTACCCATGGAATTGTAACCCAACAAGTTGTTGCCTTGAGGAGAGGGCAGGAAAGGGGAAAGGAGAGAAGAAAATGGGCAGAAAAGGGAAAAGACATTTTTAAAAAGAAAGCAGAAGAAGGTGACAGTGCAAAGCTTTGCCTACATAACAGTCACCTCACTACAAAAAGTTGTGCAGTGCTTTGAAACATTTCAATATGCCAAAGTACTACATAAAGCTCCACCGCAGTTTGTTCTGGGTCCCCTGCCGTCTACATGTTTCACAAACAATATTGTGGGGGGGGGGGGGGGTACTAATAATATTACAAAAAGTGCTGATGGCACCAAGATGTGGCCAGGTGATTAGAATAGGCAAGGTTTATAGGATTCAAACAAACTGGATAGAGTAAGTGGTGAGCTAAGGAAAGGCAGATGGGTTTCAAAATGATTAAGTATAAGGGAATCCATGCTGGTACAGGAAATATGAACCATGTGTACTTAGTGGATGGATCCTATTTTAAATGGGCCAGTTAATTGTGGAACTGAGCAAAGCTCAATTATACAGGGATATATCAACAGGTGCCTCTCTTTACTGGGAGGGCAGCACTAATATTTTTTCTAGTGTCTCCCCTTTTATAGGGAGGACACCACTCAAAACTGATATCTTAAAATTAGCAGTAAATATAAATGGAATTATATCTGTGAGATCAGGAGAAACAAAACAGAATGCATTATGTCACTGGTCACATAAAAGGGAACGGACTACATGAGGGTAATATTAACCCCCAAAAACGAGTAGGTTTGGGTCGGGTGGGATGTTAAAAATAGAAACATAGAAGATAGGAGCAGGAGTAGGCCATTCGGCCCCTCAAGCCTGCTCCACCATTCAATACGATCATGGCTGATCATCCAAATTCAGTACCCTGTCCCTGCTTTCTCCCCATATCCCTTGATCCCCTTAGCCTTAAGAAATATATCTAACTCCTTCTTGAAATCTAAAAATTCTCAAACCCAAACTCAACCCGCCTCGAACCCGCCCACTTCCAGTTTTAATGGAGGCAGGATGGGGGGCGGGCGACCAACCCACCCCCAGGAGACGGATCACTCACTTAAATATTTTAGTGAGGCTGCGTGCCTCAGATTTTACCTGTGTTGCATGCTTAACGCTGACTGGCTGGGATTCCCGGGAAACCCGGCAGCTAAAGGGAACTGAGAACCGCTGCATCGAACAGGTAAGTGCTTTTCCGGCACTGCTTGTGGGCCAGGAGGAGCAGGAGTGCTTTCCCTCGCAGCATCCCAAGCAAACCTGTTCCCCCATTCCATGAGATCGGACCTCCCCGCGATCACCCAACCCCCATTTCTACTCCCGATCTCTCTCTGACCCCCCCTCTCGTGATCAACCTCATGCCCTCTAAACCATGCTGTACCCAACGCCCCCACCTCGCGATCTCCAATCCGAGCAGCAGGAAACCTACCTGCTCCTAGGCTGCGGCCTCTTCTTCAGTGTTCCCCGCCCAACAGGGAGCCAAACCTATCAATGAGGCTGGCTTCCAGGCGAGGAACCTGTTAAAAAAAAAACACCCATGCTGTAGAGTTAATACTCCATGGGGGAGAAATTCAGTTGTTAGCACTAAGAGTGCGATAAGTGGGGCGCGATGCGGCTAGCGCCCGGGCACGGCGAGACCTGTGCCTCTCGCGAAATTGAGCGGACATTTAGCGGCGGCGCTAAACCGCAATGCCCGCTCAGCTGTGCGCGCAGATCCTGAGTCATTTCATGGTGCAACGCCCTTGGGGCGCCCCCCTCCTTTCCGCCTGGCGCTCCCAGCGACTGGTTGACTGGAACGGTTCCCAATCGCTGTGGGGCTGGGGGGGCGCTATTTAAAGGGGGCTCTTCCTGGCTTCTTTGTGGTAGCCATTTTTGGACCACTCCTTCTGTGAGAGAGAGAGAGATTTGCAGAGAGACAAAGGGAGAGAGCTTTCTGCATTGAGTCAGCGCTCGCAGAGGTACTTCTGGCTTCGGCCCAGAACTTTGTAGTTGGTTTGATTTTTCACTGGCATAACCTTGAGTGGCCACATACTATGGGGGCTGCAATGGGTGGAAACGTTGGGTTTCTCCATTGCATTGAGAGGGCTCAGAGACGCTGAGAGAGAGTGCCAATCATGGCCAGATGGAGGAGGGCCAACAGGCGTCGGCACAGGAGGCCTTACCCTCCCAGGGTATTCCACCAACAGTTCTCATACCTCAGCATGTCTGCGGAACAGTGTTTTCGGAGGCTTCGATTCAGCAGGGAGGTGGTCACTGAGCTCTGCCACCTGCTTCAGCCAGATCTGCAGCCTCAGCTGAGGAGCAGGACGTCTCTGTCGGTGGCAGTGAAGGTGATAGTGGGTCTCAACTTCTATGCCACCGGCTCCTTCCAATCCACTACTGGGGACATTGCCAATGTCTCCCAGTTCGCGGCGCATTGCTGCATCCGCCAAGTCATGAATGACCTCTTTAAAAGGGGACGTCAGTACATTTCCTTCCCCATGACCCTGGACAAGCAGCAAGAACGCGCAATAGGATTTGCAAGAATAGCGGGCTTCCCCATGGTCCAGGGCGCCATTGACTGCACGCATGTGGCTTTGCAGGCGCCGCAAGAAAATGCCAAGGATTACCGCGACCGGAAGGGGTTCCATTCGTTGAACGTCCAGTTGGTGTGTGACCACAGACAGCTGATACTAGTTGTCAATGCCCGCTTTCCAGGCAGCAGCCATGACGCCTTCATCCTGTGCCAGACTTCTGTGGCAGACCTTTTCGAAGCCCCGGCTCACCCAGGAGGCTGGCTTCTCGGGGACAAGGCCTATCCTCTGTGCACCTGGCTGATGACCCCGCTCCGTGCGCCCAGCATCCCTGCTGAAGAACGATACAATGAGAGCCATCAAGCGACCAGGAACATCACTGAGCACACAATCGGCGTGCTAAAGCAATGGTTCCGCTGTCTGAACCATTCCGGGGGAGCCCTTCAGTACTCACCTGAGCGAGTCTCCCACTTCATTGTAGTGTGCTGCATGCTGCATAACCTGGCAATCCTCAGGACTCAGCCACTGCCACCAGACATTGGAGCACCAGCAGAGGAGGAGGAGGAGGAGGAGGAGCACCAGGATGGAAGGGAGGCACAAAGTGCAAGGGCCGTCCGTCAGCAGCTTATTGCAAGTTGGTTCTAGGCCCCCTCTGAGGGAATGGCTTGTGCCATTGAAAGAACATGAATGGAACCATTCTGCAACACCTGAGCCGGTCAAGGCAACAAATAGTTCAAAGAGCAAACATGCACAATCTGAATAAAGACACTTTATTTAACAAACTGTGTGCCCTTCCTGCATGACAAAGTAATAGAGAGAAACCCCCAAAAAAGCAGTCAGACACATAACTGGCTCTCAAAACCTGGAGACAACGAACAAAAGAGTTAACCAAAAATGACCACGATCCTCGGCCTTCACTAAAAAAATTACCAGCATTTTGTGACACCTCCTACTTTTTGCCCTTCGAGGGTGATCTGCTTCGCTTGCGAGATTGGACCTTCCCACCCTGCAGCTCCTCCGCAATGGGACCCCAGTGGCTGCAGCAAGGCTGGGGGAAGGCTGCTGAGTGTCAGAAAGTGAGTCGGCAGATGCCCTTGAGGTACAGCCTGGACCAGCTCTGGGCCTGGAGGGCCCGGCTGCTGACTGCTCCAACTCTGCATGGGCGGCAGCAGTCTGTCCTACAGGTGGTGGCAGCTGCAGTGGAGAAGTGACAGTGTTGGCAGCAGGAATGCTGCCATCCTGACAGAGGACAGACACTCCCTGGTCGGACGACACACTGGCACTCCCACGGGGCAGCACTGCAGTATGCGAAGCAATCTGCTGAAGCACAGACTGCTGGCCTGCTGCGGCGCGGCGAGGGCCCTGGCGATTCGTGCCTGATCCAGCGAGGGTGGCAGCAGTCAGTGCTCGTGTGGCCTCAATCTGCGTCTGCATCAGACCAGCCACTGACTGCATTGCAGCACTAAGCACTTGCATGGAAGCTGCCTGTGCTGCACCGAAATCCTGCAGACTCCTTGCCAGTGCTGCACTGAAGTCCTGCAGACTCCTTGCCTGTGCTGCACCGAAGTCCTGGACACTCCTTGCCAGTGACTCAATGGATTCGGGCATCCTTGCCACTGCAGCCATGAGCTCAGTTTGCCTCTGCTCCGCCTGGGCGCCCATTTCAACGAGGAGCCGCACCTCTTCTGTGCTCACTGTAGCAGGACTGGAGGCCAGACTCTCCCTCCGGGGAGAAGGCCGCCGAGCATCCCTACCCCCCCCCGCGTTGCTGCAGCCCACTGGGCCCCGGAGCTTCATCCTCCTCAGACCCTTCCCCCCTGCTCCCCTCCAGGGAAGACGTGACCCCATTATGGCCATGGGCTGCCTCGGCTGAGGGTGGCACTGATGGTCCGGCTTCCTCTTCCTCCTCGCCTTCAGAATCACTCATAGTGGCAGCTTGAGGGCCCGCCTCCTCACCTGGCAAATCAGCATCTGAAAGCAGGGAGGTACAAGAGTTGCTTTAGCGTGAGGACAGGGCGGCAGCGAGGGAGGCATGAGTGCTGCAATGCACTGTATTGGTTCGATAGTGGCAAAGGATGCTGGTGTGAGGCACAAGTGGAAGGAGAGAGGTAAAAAGGTGATGACCTTACCATTGCTGTCCAGAACGGGGTCGGCATCTCCAGTGGCGACGGGGCCAATCATCCAGCCTGCCATAATCCACTGGACTCGCTGCTCCAGATCACTGAGGTCTTGAAGGTGAGGCCGGCCTCCCCTGGTCCGTTGCTGCTGCCTCCTGTTATGGGCCAGCTTGCCCTGCAAGAGAAAGGATGGGCTCTGAGTACAGTGTGAAGCCCTGATCTTGGCTGCACTGCCTCCCATGGTCGACTAGCCCTTACAGTGTGAAGCCCTGATCTTGGCTGCACTGCCTCCCATGGTCGATTAGCCCTTACAGTGTGAAGCCCTGATCTTGGCTGCACTGCCTCCCATGGTCGATTAGCCCTTACAGTGTGAAGCCCTGATCTTGGCTGCACTGCCTCCCATGGTCGATTAGCCCTTACAGTGTGTAAAGTGCTGAATGTGCGTGTGAGTTTCATGAAAGGCCCATAGGTGTTGGATGAGGGCTGGGCATTGGGGCTTTCAGGACCCTTTGGCCATAAAGTGAGGTGGACATGCAGGGATGAAGAGGATACTGAAAAGGGTACTCACCCTGACGACCCGAGTGAGGTTGTTGAACTTCTTCCTGCATTGCACAGGGGTCCTAGGCACCATGCTGCTGGAGGTCACTCTGTGAGCCACCTCCCTCCAAGCTTTGCGATAGTCGTTGGGCAGCGGCCTCCTGCCACTGTCCGGAAACAGGATAGATCGCCTGCGCTCCACTGCACCAACCAGAACCTCCAGGGCCCCCTCACTGAAACGCTGCGCTCTCTCCCTGGCCCTCTCCATGGTCCTAGGCGTTAGAATGTGGCAGCAGGTCTGTCCAGGCCGAGAATCAGGGCTCTGATGTGCAAGGTGTGGCTGCAATCCAAGATCGAACCTCCCCTTTAAGAGCTGACCAGCGCCAGCGTGTCTGTGTGCAATCGCTAACTGGCCGCACCTGCACAGCGCTGCGCCCGCCCTCGGTGGTAGCGCCTCACTTCTCCGGCTTAGTGCCTTAGGACAGTCGTGCAGCGCCTGTTTTACGCTCCAAGCACCTCCTGGGGCGAAGCAGGTCAATTTAGCAGTAGGTGGCGATAATTTGTGCCGGGCGCTAAATTTCGCGCCCGCTCGAGTATAACGCCCCAAACGTGGCGCTACTGAATTTCTCCCCCCATGCCTTTTGGGATCCCAACCAGAACTCCTCCCTCCTCCCTGCTCTCTCCCCCCCCTTGGAAATCCTGCCCCAGTAAATATCGGGGCCCATGTGTTTATTTTTTCCAGCCTTAAATTATTTCCTAATAAATGCATGTGTCATTTTTAAACAAGAGAGTGACAGCAGGATTCCAGGACTTAGGTCTCGGTCATGAGAACAGATGCACAGAAATGATTTTGTTTTCATCCTGTGAAAGTGGTTGAGAGGTGGTAAATGATCCAAGTCTTTCAAGTTGAGAATCATAGGTGATGTAGATGTGAGCAATCTACTTGACTTTGGCTGTGAACACCAAAATGGAGAACTCATATTCAAAATTAACGAGCCTCAAGTAAGACTACAGATTAGATAAGTTCTCCCCCGCCATCCCACAAAATAGTGACTTTGTAGAGCAGACCTTCAGAAAAAAGCAGTTTGATGCTGTGACAACATTTTGTAAAATAACTGGAAAAGTATCGTCTTAGAAATAAAATTCTAGATCGTAAGGATATGTATAGAATGAGATGATTGAACAGTCCATAGGACTGAATAGTTGATATGTCATGTGAGGATAAATAAATATTCCTCAGTTTTGCTTAATTAAATTTTTCAATCAGGCAGCATTTATGTAGAATTTTGCTTTAGGACATTTTAGGTGGGGTGGAATCCAAAATGGTGTAGATTACACAAAGTCGATGGAAGGACTGAGTTTGATGAACGGAATGTTTTTTCTTATTCCATGCTTTCCTATATGACTATATAAGACAAAGGCTCATTAACATGACCTTATGTTCATCCTTTGAGGAAGTCACATCTGTTGATGTAAACATGTCACTGGATATGCCACAAGAGGCCAGCTTCTCAAAAGCGGATTGAGTGCAACTGCCCTGGTTATACTTGCTGAGTATTGGGAGGCACCTGTAGCTGGGAGCAAGGGGAAAAACCATGTTCACAACTGGGGTTATGAGCCTTTATTTTTGTGTTTGTATTTGTCCATATGGGCAAGTCATTTTTAACTCTTCTTGCGGAAAACAATTGCGGTAACAACAGACAGAACAAAGGGGAGCTTGCATGTGGATTGGGGAGGGAATTCAGTCATAAGTCTGCACCTCAACTGGCTCTGAAATGCATTTTGTTTAAAACAGCGTCTATTCATCACGTAAATCAGCTGAGACATCCCACCAAATGTTAAATCTTTGTCAATTTTAGGTCTAATCCAACCTCCAGTGTTATTTTAAACAGAGCAGTGAACTCCGATGCCCATTTCTAAACTGGAATGTCGAGCCTGCAACCTAGAAAAATCTCCTGATGCTCTAGTGCTTTGAAGCCTTCTACTAACGCAACCAGATTTTACCTGAATGCCCTGTTCGCCTATATTTAGGTTTGGCTCCATTCACACAATTTTACGATTTCTTGCTGCCCACTGGCAGCGTATACTGAAATTTGGGTGCGCATTGTGCATCATTCTATGGCCACTTAAAATAATGGTTGGTACATCATGCATGGCACTCACCCAAATTTCTAACATGCACCATTAGAGGGTGAGGCTGTCCACTGACTGTGCGGAGTTGGAAAATGACCCTGTCATATAGCAAACCAAAGTACCTGTTATACCAACATTAGCAGAATCTCATTGACTGCCGAAGGGTGCCCCATGTCTAATAATTTGCTTTCCAATTTCAGACAAATGCTCATCAAGAAATGTGAGTCATAAATGACATTATATTCTGTCTGATTTAGCAGCAAGATGTAAGTAAGTGAATTGCTCCTGAATTTTAAACCCTAAAGAGTCTTGATATTGTTGCAGACTATGAATATAGGCATTTCATAAAAAAACCTTGCAGCTACAACTGACTGTCTCCTTATAATCCTCCTAAGAAATAACTGACCATCTCATTAATGGGAAAGCAGCAAGAATTACATTTGAGTAATGATCTGTTTGATGAAAATGATGTAAAATCTTTCAACTGTGACATGCAACCTAATAAATGCAAAACCAGCCATGTCCAATTTTATCAAAAATCCCAATTTTCCTTAATTCATTGCTACTTTCAATACATGGTTTATATGCAACTGTGACAATTAGTTTATCATTAATCCTTGTTTGAAACCCAATTACATACAGGTGAGATATCTGTATGCAAACTCCTGCCCCTTACTCCTGGAATGAGGTGTAAATTGTGCTGTAATTACACCAGTGTGATGTTCCCCACTATATACTGTATCTATGTTATTTCTCCTTTTGATATTCATTTCACACAGGGAGGAAGCTAAGGAGTAACGATGATTTAACTGATTGCCATTAAGAACATAATAAAAAACGATTGAAGCTCATCCTTCTAGTACCCTAACTCTCCCATCTTAACATCTACTTGCATTTTAAATGTCCCTAATGTTCTTGCCTCTATCAACCTGCCTGGGAATGTTTCCAAACATTTGTAATTCTTTGAGTAAATAATTTGTTCCTAATATCTGTTTTAATATGTTTTAAATTTATTCTTCACTACTTCCCGACTTATTTTAAAGTATAGGTACATATGAGCTCTTAGAAATCCATAAGATTGTGTGAGGGCTTGGCATGGGTGATGAATTAAAGTGGAAAATGTTGATGGTAAACACTCTGTGGCATGCAATTTTAAGTCATCTACCTGGTACCTATTACTGTGTGGTAGTAATATCTTGATCGATTCCTTAAAGTATGCTATTTTCTCTTGCATCCGTCCCCAAGTTCTGCAGGTGCTATATACAGCATTCAGCCGGGCTGCCATATCCTGCCAGGCATGGTTTACTGCTGTCATGGGTGGAAGGTGCCCTAATGTGCCAAACAGGGTGGCCCTCATCACCCCCATTTCATTAAGCAGTCATACCCACTTTCAAAGCCATCATACCGTCAAGGGATGGGTGAGGGGGTGGGGGAAGTCTGGTTCTGTGCCACTGCACCACTCGCTCACAGACTTTATTTCATGCCTCCTATAGCTTTTGGAAAGGTTGACAAATATTTAAGCGACTACTAAAGGCTCTAAGAATTTTTGACACCCTATGTGGCCGTTTATCTTTAAGTGGCCATATCCCTTTAAATGTTCTGAGAGCCAGATATTTTATCCCCACACCAATGCTTCCTGCAGCAGGGCCAATATGTATGTGTTCAATTTATTTCAATGAGCTGATATTGTAAACTCAGGCAAGGACAGCTCTCTTCGCTCACTGCAAGCCATGTGCATGATTCGGTCACACCCCCTATACATCGATGGTGAGGCGCTCACTTAGCTACCTTTGTCCAGATCGTGGAGCTTGAGCTTCTGCAACCTTTTCTCATAGCCCATTCTCTTTACACGCGAGATCAGTCTTGTTGCTTTTTGCTGTACCCTTTCCAATGAATGTTCAATTTTGTTAACCCATGGTGTGGTGACATAAACTGAACACAGTAGGGCATATTTATAACATCACTCCAGATAATGAACAGAGCATCTTGGGGGAGATTTTCCTGGGTCTGTGACCAGGCACGCTGGATCGACTAGGCACAACAAATTCTGGAACAAAGGCCGTGTTGGAGCGCACGCC
Organism: Somniosus microcephalus; assembly: GCF_052327205.1. Lineage (NCBI taxonomy): Eukaryota > Metazoa > Chordata > Chondrichthyes > Squaliformes > Somniosidae > Somniosus > Somniosus microcephalus. The sequence goes on along the minus strand of NC_140988.1, from coordinate 140,537,576 downwards.
TGTCAAGAATCCCACCCAATTTCCTCCGTTTAAATTAATGGAGGAAAACTGGGTGACTTCCTTTATAGGTGTGATCTCTAACCTGCCCAGTTTTCCAATATACCCTGTGTCCAGGCAATTCAGTGTGCCTTGTTACATACCCAGGAAATTCTCCCCTATTTTCTCCTATGTGGTCTGGTCTACAGAGGTTATGCTGTGCTAAAAGCCTTATAAAGCAAAATCTCGGTAGACTACTATTCTGGCTATTGTCCCAGTTTTTCCACATTAACTAAACATTGAACATAACAAATTTCCAACTCACACATCATTTTCCAAGTCTCGCTGTGAAAAGTCAGTCCTGTTTATCATATACCTATGATGCACATTTTTTTTCACCACTTGCTTAACATTTCTCGGTGTTTACTTCTCATTTTCTGATTGCATAATCAATCTAAATTCTTTTTCATTGTACCTTCCATGTCCACTACTCTCCCTATTTTAGTGTTGCCCACACATTTAACAAGCATACATTTTGTTTGAGTATCCAAGTCATTTATGTAAATTAGAAATAACAGGAGGCCTAGCATTGAATCCTGCAGGACATCATTTAACACCAACCCCCTCCCGAAGACGTTACACCTCTCGTTACTTTCTGTTTCCTTTTTCCCCCCCCATTTATTTCTACATACTGTATTCTTCTGCTCAGCGATATGGAGTGGAGGTACTTCCCTTGAGAGAAAGAGAATTGGAACGGAAGTGTACGCCTCCTATTGGCATTATCTATGAATGAGAGGGTAAGGGCCTGGAAACAAATTGCCTGGCCACTATCTCTCAGTCAAGAAAAGGTTTTAGAGGGAGGGGAAACCAAGAAGAAAAAAGAGAAGCAAATAAAACAATATGCAATATATACAGTGAACATTATTATATTCTCTCATACTATGTGAAAAATAAACAATGGATTGATTGTTCTTATGAGTGTGGCACAGGAGTAATGCATGGACGAGGATGCAAACATTTTTAATTGGGAGACTTAGGTCAGACCAGCTTACCACCACCCAACAATGTTGCTTCAAAATCCTACTGCCCCGCTGGGCCGGGTGCTGCAGTAGCATCATTAATGGTGTGGATGTCTGCCGCTATTATTCAAATGACTACATTTACACGGTTTTTGATGGGGTCAGGATGAGGGCAGACAGGTTAGGTGGAAGTATGGCCCCACCATACTTCTCGTACCAGAGCGGGGTTCTGGAATTTCTAAGATAAGATGTTTTTCTTTAATTTGACTAGCCTGGTCACAGTGGTAACATAAAGCTGTTGTTGACTCCCAACCTTTAAAATCTATCAATTTCTGGTTATAGCTGATCGTTTGTCCATCCACATGTCATGCATCCATTATATTTGATCATTTCAAAACCCCAACCTGTGCAGTCACAGGCCAACCAAATAAAGAGACCGCATTGTCTCTAACACACAAGTTTTCCATTTTAAACGTATATGTATCACAAATCACTAATAATTGCACCCAGAGGCCTGCTGCTGCCAATGGCCACAAATGGTGGCGCAAGATTCCAGGACTGGCAGTGCAAGATTCAATTTGCACTAAATGAACAAATCTCACATCTGCTGAAACTTAACACTGCCTCTCCTGTGACCTATGCAGTCCCTAATCACGGCAGTCACCCTGCAGACACCAGGAAACCTGCTGGTGCTAAAGCTGCTAATGGGTCCATGCGCACTTTTAAGTTTAGTTTCATTTTTTTTTTAATGTTGAGTTTTGGGCCACTGAATAAGTGATGACAGCTGAAAACTGCCACACTCTTGTCTCTACAGTTATGATTTCACCAGCAGTGGTCTGAAAGCTATTAGGGCTGCATATTAGTAATTAATTACAGCTTTAGTGCTTGCTGATAAATGTATCATTGCCAGCGTTGAGCACAGGCTGGAAGAGTTGGATGCTGAAATGTGAGCCTGCTACTTTTAGTCTCAGTTGCACAACCAATCGTCGACCTGCCTGGAAAAAATGATGGAAGCCAGCCACTTTGGTGTAAGATTGCTCGTCATTCGTCCTTCAATATTAAAAACAGCCAGAATATCATCTGATATGTTGCAGTGATTGCTAATACCTGGCTGCTGCTGTACAGTACAATGGGCAGCACATGAAAGCTCCTGTGCCATGCACAGACAATGCAAATGTAACAGCAATATCCCAGCAGCCCATGCACCATCAGTGCTCCCTGTACCAATGAGCATTTATATCAATAGGTTGCCAGCTGTGGCTCAATGGTAGCACTCTCGCTTCCGAGTCAGAAGGTCATGGGATCAAATCCCACTCCAGCGGCTTGAGCACATAATCTAGTGCCGTACTAAGGGAGTGCTGCGCAGTTGGAGGTGCCGTCTTTTGGTTGAGACGTGAAACTGAGGCCCTGTCTGTGTTCCTTGTCAGGAATCACAGCATCCACTGGGCAACTCCCTGCACAGCATAGCCGAGATCAGCAGAGCAGAGCTTCAAACAGCAGAACACAATGGTGCTCCAACTGGTGGTGTCAGCAAACATAGGCCTAGAAATTGGGTTGGGGCGCCAAAGTGGTGCAAAAGTCGCCTGAGCGCAGGATTTAGTGCAGCGTTCGAGGCTTTAGCGATCATCAGATATTCAGTTTCATTGCTGTTCGAGGGACACGGGGCGCGGCTCGAGGCGCTCCGCGTCCCTCTTAGGGCGCTGAAACTGAATATCGCAGCGCAACGTGCCGCTGCGGCACGGCACACTGCGGTACTGCAGGCCTTCCTCCCACTGTTAAGGGGGAGGTGCCTGCAACAGCGCGATCCCCACTCACGAGTGCCGGCAAATGAGCCCGGCACCAAGGAGAAGTGCCGGGCTCTCGGGAAACAGCCAGCAATGCTGCGGGGGGGTGTTTAGGAGGTTGGGGACGGAGGTGCTGGCAGGTGGCCGCCGAAACGGCGGCCGCCCCGCACCTCCACCTTAACTTGTGCCGCTGCCGGCACAGTAAGGCCCCATGAACCGGGCGCGGGTAGCGAGCGGCGCAACTGCGGCGTTCGCTACCAAATATCGCGAACGGGGCACGAATGGGGCACTGCGCACACCGATGACGTCATCGGTGGCGGCGCAGCGCAAATGCCTAACGCCACCATTAGCGCTCCTACTGAATATCGCGGGAGACGCAGCCAGTGATGCTACAGCCACTGACTGCCTCTTTAGGCGCTAACAGGTGGCGCTACTCACCCAATTTCTCCCCCATAGAGTTTACTGTTCACCTATACTGCCGCAAGCACAAAATTGTAGCTCAAAAGTCCCTAACTTGTTGTAAAGTTATTTAATGCAGTGTAGTGTAAATAAACAGTACTTGCACTACATTTGCCTGAATCTGTCACCACAGCTGCAGGAATAGCAGCTTCAACCAAGGCCACTCACTCACACTGGCTCATTTTCCGTTTCTTTTGTTTCAAAAATCAGCAGTTCATTTCTCTACAATATTGCTTTATCATCTGCTTCTAATATTAGATTTAAAAAGTTACCTTGCAGTTCTTTACAGTAAATGTCAACCAGTGCAAAGTAAGACAGTTTAGGAGGCAGCACAATTAGATTAATAGAAATAAGAATTCAAACTTCATGATCAAATTCAATCCTAAAACTTCAAAGATTATACCCTCTGGGGGAAAAATTCAGTATCGCCCCGTTTGGGGCGCCATTATCGGCCGTGTGCAAAGTTTAGCGCCTGGCGCAAATTATCGCCTCCGACAGCAAACTTGGCTTTTATTGCCCCTGGAGGTGATTGGAGCGCTAAATCAGGCGCTTCACACCTGTCTTAAGGCGCAAAGGCCGAGGAGCGAGGCGCTACCTCAGAGCGCTGATAAAGCAAGGAAGGGCAAATCAAAATGAACCTGCATAGTGCTGCTCAGCACCCAAAACTCCTTCACACAGCGTTGAATCTCTCCAGAAGTCTCTCTCTCTCTCAGAATGTGTGGTGCAAAAATGTCACCAATAAAAAAGGCAGGAAGCGGTTGCCTTTAAATAGCGCTCCCCCAGTCCCTTCCTGACTGCAAAACGCTCCCCTCAACCTGTCGTTGCTAGTGGCAGGCGGTAAGGCAGGGGGCGCCACTCAATATCCGGTCCGGGGCGCTACCGGGGCGTTGCACATTCGACTGACGTCACGATCTGCTGGCGCAGGAGATCGTGGCGGTAGTGTTTAGCGCCGTCGCAAAATGTCTAGTTAATTTTGCGAGTGGCGCAAACATCGCCGCGCCTGGGCGCTAGTTGCTTTGCACCCCATTAGTGCCCTCTTAAAGCGCTAACGGGAGGCGCAAACAACTGAATTTTTCCCCCTCTGAATCTAAAACGATAATGTCCACGTCACAATGGCAATTGTTCTGCTGTTATACACACAAGCAAACAAAATACTGTAACATTATAGAAATAGAAAATGCTGGAAAAGTACAACAGGTCAGGTCAGCATCTATAAGCGGAAAAGACAAGTCAACATTTCAGGTGTAATCATTCATCAGAATAAATCTGATGAAATTGTTCTGATAAAGGGTTACATCCAAAATATCATAACCTGTATTTTCTCTTTACAAATACTGACTGACCTGTTGTGTATTTCCAGCATTTTCAATTTTTTTTTTTTATTACAGTTTTTTCTTTTATTTCTAAGATTACAGAGTTGATTCTTACTTGCATTAAGAAAACTGTATTAACTGGCACCAGTTACATGTTGAGAGTGAACAGGGGCCACATCACCACTGTAAAATGGCTTGCCATTTTTCTCACTAGATTACTCAAGATGCAAAGGACAAATCACTACCATGAGGCTGCATAACCTGCCTTCCCCTATCCCAACAGAATACCAGTGATCAATTGAAAGCATTATCAGGCTACATAATCTCCTCTCCCACTAGGATATCAAGGATCAAAAACTCCACTGGGGATGCTAGAAATCAGATGTTCCTTCCCAGGAAGTCATCAGCCAGGAGGCAAGTTTTGTACTTTTACCTGATAAATAAATAAATAAATAAAGAAGACACTTAACATTTGTTCCTGCAACCACAGATGGCTGTTACCTGCTGCCGTGATGGTCAGAGAAAAACCAAACTAAGATATGCAAAATAGCCGTATATGTGTGATGCCATTTTATTCTTAAACTGACTGTCCAGTTGAAACCTGAAGAAGAGATTCTGACAAATTACAGTTTTCAATTAATTGACTCAAGCAGACTCAATCTAGATCATTTCTTTCTTGGAATCCTATTCAAAGATCATTTCCACATGCCGCCTCTTATCCAATCCAATTGCAAACACTAAATTTGACAGTTGTACCAAATAATAAAACCAATTCCGATCCAGTGTATTAGAAGCACCGACAAAGATCCATTCTTCTGATGCGCCATAGTGCAATTCCCTGCCACAGACAAGGATAACAACATTATTTTGGGACCGAAGTTCATTTTCTTGTATAAACCCAGGCAAGATTCCCCTTTTACAATAGTGCAATTTGTAATACTTTTTGTAATGCTGTTCGTAAGTCTACAGCCTGCTGGTGATATCGACTGCTAAGTAAAGCAACTTTCTCAGTGGTGTTAATACATGTGCTAATCAGTTACCTCTGAAGGGGTGGAGCAGAATGATTGACTCAGCTATGATCTTCTTGCTTTAAAAGGCAGAGGAAGCTGCCTTTGCATCACAGTTTTTTTTTAAAGTGCTGTTGTCTCACATTGCTAGAATTGGTCCTCAGCAGGGCATGACTCCAGCCATTTGTTCAAACAGCATTTTGAGGGGGCACAACAAAGAAACTTTCCTTCTTGCAAGAGGACCCCTACTTCTCCTCTCAGCGGGACCTTCTGCTCTTCTTTTAAAAAAAGAACCATCAGTAGTGGCTATATTTCTGGTTAAAAGACTGGCAGAACATTGTCGACAGACATTTCCACTTATTGTCCATATTGAGAAATGCATCACACAGTAGGTGGGTGGATTTTTCATCCACTGAAAGGAACATCTAAACTCCTATCATACCCTTAGACCCAATTCTGTACAATTACTAGATTACCATTTTACAATGTATTCATGGAACATTGCAAATGACAGACGCCGTATTTCCAAAACTCCGCAAGCAATTTACAAAACCTTATTTCTGCAGATGTAAACCTGTCTGAATTAAAAGCTGCAAAGGAAATGGGAGTCCAAAAGGGGTTAAATGTATTACTGCAATGACTTCCAAGCGGTTGGGGGTGGTTCCTTTCATGAACAAAAGATAAGCAACCTCAGATTTTAAAAAATATCAAAGTCATGCATTCCTCAGATAAAATATAAAATATAGCACACAGAAAGAAGTTACCTTAACCTTATAAAACCTACTTGAAATTAATGTTTTATTTATCTCTGTTGGAACAAATACATATGACGATCCCACCCACTTGGTCATTTTTTAGTCTTAAAGTAACTGCAGAAAATATGCAGAAAAAATAAAACAAACTTATGGCTAAAAATACAATGAAGAACAACATTCAGATACATCTTCTACAACTTAAATATCTTACTATGCACACCATCACTTCTCACATTGTCCATTTATTGAAATATAGAAGAGAGTGAAGAAATGGATTTTACTTTTTGATCTATTTAAGCACTTGAGAGAACACGTGTGAAATGTGAGCATTGGGAAAGGTTCAAAAATGTACCACAGCAAGTTTCCTGTAAACATCCATCTTTCCAACTCCTCTGCAAAACACAACTTTGATTTTTTGCAGCAAACGGAAGATTGCACCCATAAATCTTTGGGAATTATTAGGAAATCCTTGATCCGAGAGGCCACATACTCAAGGTAAGGCATCCCAGTACGCCTTCCAAAAGCCAGCCCAGGCTTGATGCCCTGCTATCAGAGGAATTTAAGGTCACAAATAGATCAAGACTCGACTCTACTGATTGGTTCTTAGCTATATTAACCTTTCCTCATCTATAGAACACTACTATGTAACAGGCTGTAATGGAGATCCACAGGAAACTCTTTTTGAAAACTTATTAAGCACGGATTTCCTCTGTCGCACTGAAAATCGACTGAACCCTCCCCCCGCTGTCCCGCTCCTTTATAGTTAGTACCTGGAAGCTGTGAAAAACAAGTTCTGTGGGTGTGTGTGGGGGTGGTGTACTGGTCATCCATTAGTAACAGAGAAAATAAATATTGCGTGATTATATAAACAGGGTCCTGTAACACATTAGGGGATGTGTTATGGTCAGCAGTGAGATACGATAATTACCTGTACAACTGATCCTAATCAGATAATCAATTGATAAATTCATGACGCAGTTATATTCAGTTTTGTGTGATTTTTTAATCATATTTCTGGTCATGATAAATTTATTTATACCATAAATTTAAAATATAATGGTAAAACATTTTAAAAAATGAATACTGTATATGTTTTTATGACAATACAGGTGTGTATATATATATATATATAATAAAGAATCTCTGTAGTTGTCATACCACAAGTATGTTCTAAACATTTTAAATCTATCAACAATTGAAATAAGTAAAATTATACTTAAGGTTCAACTACTAATCTATCTGAGTGACTCTGATAAGAGTTCACTAGGGAGGACTGAGATATGCAGAAGCATCCACCACTTAAATGACCTGATTGACCTTATAATCCAGCCTGAGTAACACAAGGCATCATGTCTGAATAATGACATTTCTGTCATTTAGAGACAAATGGACAGCTCAAAGGCTGTCTCTGGCATTGACCTGGACCAGTACTTACATTGAGTCAAACACCAATATGAAAATTCAGCCAGAATGGGATGTTTTCAGGTTGCAGTTCTACACCACGAGTTTCATTCCCAAACAGACTCTGCTAAACATGCAGTGGTTCTAAAAACATGACACATTGGGGCCAATTTTCACTTTCGGAGCTGGCAGAAAACTGGCAATAGAGGATTGGCCACCCGATATACATCCTGCCCGATTTAAATTGAACGGGTTGTATAACAGGCAGCCAATCCATTACCATCAATTTACCCCCACTGCTGAAAGTGAAAAGTACCGCCATTCTCTCTTGGTTTAGGCAGCCAAAGTAATGATCACATAGTAAATGCATAAGTACATCTAAGTTTATTTTTACAGCATGTGTAAGAAGATATTGTACATACCTAAGCTAAATGGAAACATGACAGCAAGTTTGTTCAAAAAAGAGCTATTCATAGGAATAAAAATGCGACTCATTCACTCCATCATTTTTCATTGCTATAGGTTTGCCCTTAAATGTGTGAGGAAAATATATTAAGTAGGTTGAAACAGTCTGTTGGATAACCTTGGCATTTGAACCCTACTCAGGTTGATTAATTTACTTCATCCTTCGATTAAAGTCTTGAAAAGGGTACACAACATCAAACCTTGCACAGCCATTTGCACTCAAGGCCTTTGTAGTTAAGGGAACCTACCGGGAAGGTTTTCTCTGTGTACCATTTATAACAAAAGCATGATATATTAAAAAGAAACACTCGGTCCTAGTGTTACACTGGCCCAAACAAGGTGGAGCTCCCACTTCCTTGGCCTCAAAGGGACTTGGTTTAAGTTTGGAGGCCACTACGTCAAGTGAAATGAGGCATACCAACATTCTGAAGGGCAGAAGTCAGTCCAAACTAGGCTGGGGGCCAGGACCCATGTAGATTGGAGGGGTGTGGGGTGAGGTGGGGGCAGGGCAGGACATTTTTTTTTAAGTGTTAAAGCTGTCCCCTGCCACTACAGCTTTGTGGAGATGGGGGACTTGACACTCTCCCAGGCTGGCTATTTCCTGGCTGTATTTCTGAGGTCTTCGATTGGAAGGGGTAGTCACAATTGCAACCCCACATCCTCAAAGGCTCATTCCTGGAGGCCGCTCCCTCTGTACCCGTATTGTTTGCTGGGGCCAGCAACAGAGTTTCGCTGCAGTCGCGATCCTGGCCCCATGTGCTCCCGTGCATTTTAAAGACCAACATGTTTAGCATTTCATTACAAGCAACACTAAGGCTGGAATTTTGCCGGCGCTCAGAGGGCAGGTTTGGAAGCGGGTCCACTGTCAAAATAGCAAAGATCGACAGTGGGTAGGAAACCCGCTGTCAACCCGCCTCCACGCTTGTCTCCCAGGTGTCGGGTCTGTTTGCAGAAAACTGACCCGACACCAAGCAGCGGGGGAGACAATTGAGCTCATTAAATGGCTTGTTAAGAGCCAATTTAATGGTATTTTGAGGCTTCCTTCCAATTTTACATGCTCCCCCATGGGTTACCCACTGCTCAGGGAACACACCAGCTCACCCTGGCATGAGTTGAGTTTGTTCTGATGTATCTGATAAGCTGACAGCTGCAGAAGTGGTGTAAAGGATGCCATGTGACAGATGTTCAGTTTCAGAGCGATTTCAGTGCTGATGCAGGGGTGAAAATCTAATTGGAGAGGTACAAAAATGGTGCTGCAGTAAAGATGGACATGGATTAGAGGTGACAACATGTTGAAGGACTCTGGACAGGCAAGGGCTTTTGGAGATGGGGCGGTAGTTTGCAATAACAGAGGGTTCAAGAGAGGGGATTTTGAGGATATGGGTTGCAGATGGAAGTTTTAAAAGGAAGGGGGATAATATCCAAGGAGAGGGGACCATTTGAATTGTTGGGTGGTCAGCGGTTTAGTGGGAATAGGGTAGAGTGAGCAGGAGGTGTGTCTCATGAGCAAGACGAGCTCGGAGAGGGCATGAGGGGAGATAGGGCAGAAACTAGAGAACGATGTGGGCTCAGAGCAAGGGCAAAGGGAAACCTTGGGGGAAGTTGGCTTGGCGGGCAAGGGGAAGGGAGGGATGCAGCCGATCGTAGCTGAATGGGTGGCCTCAATCTTAGTGACAAAGAAGTCCATGAGCTCCTCACATTTGTTGTTGGACATGGCGGTGGAGAGGGAAGGGGACAGGGATTTAAGGAGACGCTTGATAGTGGAAAAAAGCAGCCGGATGTTATCTTTGCAATCCAAGATGATCCTGTAATGGTGAGCAGTTTTGGCAGAGGACAGAGGGCCCGATAATGCTTGATCAATCACTAAACTGGTTGCGTGCCACATACGTTCAAGTCTGTGGCCCTTGAATTTAAGGCAGCAAAGATGGAGACTGTAAAAGGAGGAATTGCCAGGGTGGCAGAGAGTTGGGATTTCACTCGGGGCAAGGGCATCAAAAGGTGGAAATTTCCGTTGTCTTTTTCAAAATATTTTTGGCAAGGATTATTTTGTTCAGCAGTTTCCATGCCCTGCCCTCAATCATGATCACTTGATGGGTTGGCACAGGTACACCTTGTATCACCAGGTATACCTCAGCAACAGGGGTGAATATGGGGACCACCTGGGGTCCAGGACAGGATAGGATCCTCAAAAATTATGGGCACAAGATTTTCTTTTGGAATATTACAAGCGTCCACTTGACAAGGAGCCCGTTGGGGCAGCTGCTTCCTGATTCTGAGACGGGAGAAACCAACAATTCACCCTCAGCAAGATTTTGACCAGCGTTTTCAGCCTCTTTGATGAGCGGCATCCCACACGCACCCCCAAATTACAAGATGCCTGCCACTCATAGCCCCTCCCCCTTACCCAACGAACTTTGGCTTTATCAGTGGCAGAGGCCACATACGGGCGTATTCTGGCACTTCTGCCCAGCACCCCCCACATGTACTTTCGAGGCTAAAGTGTTCAAATCCATCACATCAATTCATGTTGTGATTTCTTTTAAAAACAGCAGCGATAATATATTAAACTTTAACTTCAGTATTAATCACCAAACACCACATTTCCTCTTAATAGCTGTGCAACTGCACCTCAGCATAAGGTGCAGCTTTAGCTCAGTTCAGCCGTGTTAAATCTCTTAATACCCCATGCTTCATGAAGCATGTCACCCATGTTTGCAAATTTTTTCTGCCATGTGCAGTGGCTAACGTAGTGCAGATTACACCAAATATATTATCAAGTAACTACTGTACTTCATCAGCAACTGAATAAATGGAACAAGATCAATGCTGCCCAATTCCTCTCGCCGTCACACAACCTTGATTAGACACTGGATCAGTCTGACTAGTTCACAGTATTACTGTAGATTATTATTAATTGGTGCAGGCCATGGGCATACCCTTCAATACCCAAATCACGTATGCCAGTATGCATAGATCTTTATGCACTAATTGAATTCAGTACAGTGTTAACATTCCTATTTAAGTGCATGCTGTTTTCCCCACTATTTATACCCTTGTAAGGAGCAGACATGAGATGTGCTGCACATAAACAACTTATTTGAAGAACTAATATGAGTTTAGGCCTGCATAAAAGGGCTTAGTTTATAATATTTATACTGGATAAAATACAAATGAGCATTTGCAATAGTCTAATGAGAAGCATACTCCATAGTTTCATGCAGCTCTCATTTTGCATTTAACAAAACATCTTCCAACATAAATTATTGGAGTCTATGGGCCTTTTTCATTAAAAGTGCTGTATTTATACTTAATAAGAGATATTTTATGACATTACTCATGGCAAATTAAAGGATGGCCTGTTTTACCACATGTAATATATTATCAGGGCCACTGATTTAATGTACTAAATAAATTAAATTGTGTTTTATTTTGGGAATGTTGGTGGTTATTTCAGGCTTGAATTCTATGATAGCAGGCACATTTGTACATATGGGTAATTTTTTGTGTTTATGCCCAGACATAAAGCACCGCCTAGGCAAAGCACAGATATACAAATTAGATAGGGAGCATCATGTGCCTGTAACAGAACTCACCTGATTCTCCTTCTGGTGTATGTGTGTCTTCTACAACCTATCCTAGTGCTACCCAAAGTTGGTGCCTTCCTAAGGGTATCAAACTTTGGTTTTCGTATCTTCCAGTTTTTGGGGCTGTTGGAGACCATGTTAACACTTTCTGCTACCTCCTTCCATGTAGTGAACATTGCTCTTCTGTGTGCCCCTCTGTCCCACAGAGGACAATTCTCCTTCCCAGAAACTGCTTCCAGAGGATCTGCTCCTTCTTCTTTCCTTCATGCGGCTCGATGATATTGGAAGAGTTTCAGCAATAATTTGGGCATGGACAAAGTACGAGCTGCTTTCTTTAAGAGTTTCTGATTCAAATGAAATTTTGCCCCACAATCAGCGAGTTCCTAGCAGCAGGCCAAATTTGAACAGGAACTCACAGGAAATACATAAATGGGCCAACCATGAAAGATAATGAGGTCAGCCTTTCTCAAATTTGTCAATCAGTGCAACCTGGTCTACCTGAATCAGCCTTATAATTCCTTTAAAGGAAATCACCGTTTTCATGAAAAAATAATGTTTACCAAACCTCTCTTTGTTTGCCAAATATACAGCTCAACAACACGTTTGATATTGAACCATATCATGAAAATTATATGACAATTTTGGCTTTTCCCCAAATATGTTGAACCCTGTTTCATGAAGACAGAGTCCTTTTAAAAGCAACAGAGTGAAGCAAGTTGTGGAGTAGAGGATGTACTAATACATTAGCTTGAGCTACTCCAAAGTTAGCCTGAAATCATTCTCTTGTATACAACTCTGGCAATGAAATCCTTTTTGTGTGCAAGGTTCTTTCATGCCCCAGTTCTTCTACATTTTGCTGCATTATAAATTTGACTAAATATAGCTATGATGTAGGTAAATTCCGTATATAATGCAAACAAGGGCCCAGAAATTTGTGGCCACCACAAAACCTGCCGGTGCCACCACGGCCGCAGGTTAACAGCAGCCAAAAATGGAGGCACTGGTAGGACAGAAAAATTGGCGCTGAGAACTAATGATTATTAGCCCAGCGATAAACTCATCATGTAACGCCCTCCTGGTGGCGCTCACCCCAGCATCAGACCCCATGTGGCGACCACAAGCAGTGTTGCAGCTTCGAACAGCTTCTGAAAGCGAGGCTGTGATTTCACAAAGCATTGTGGGATCTTAAAAGGGCAATGCATTATTGTTTTATTAAAAAGGCAATGCCTCTTGAAATGATAAAAATAAAAATGATGTAAAAATATGCAGTTTTCAGCCCTTACAGCTCAACTGCCTTCTGAAAAAAAATTAACATTAAAAAGAATTCCCAAATGGGAGTCTTCAGCTCTTAGAATCATGGAATGGTTACAGCACAGGAGGCCATTCGGCCCGTCAAGCCTGTGCCAGCTCTCTGCAAGAACACTTCAGCGAGTCCCACTCCCCTGCCCTTTCCCCGCAGCCCTGCAAATTTTTTTCCTTCAGGTACTTATCCAATTCCCTTTTGAAAGCCACAATTGAATCTGTCTCCACCACTCTTTCAAGCAGTACATTCCAGATCCTAACCACTCACTGCGTAAAAAAGTTTTTCCTCATGTTGCCTTTGGTTCTTCAGCTCTTAAAGCTGAATTGCCTTTCGCACCTCAAAAAATGGGAGAATGGCTCAGCAAGCCAGGGAAGGGGCACCCAGTGTCTCGCACGCAGCACTCCAGCTTTGTGCAGGGGGTCAACACTGCAAGAGAAGTCCTCTACCCACAGGGGCCAGGTGACCCTCCAGAAAGAACAATGTGGGACCACATCAACAATGCAGTAACTGCCAGCAGTGTCGCCCCCAACACCTGGTTCGAGTGCCCAAAGAAGCTTCATGACCTCAGACCAGTGGTCAAGGTCAGTGAATGCATCTTCAAAAGCCATCTCCTACCAACTGCATCACTAGCCTCACAAACTTCTCAATGCATGACTCCCCCCACCTCCCCGACCCCAATCACTCACCTACCAACAATCTGTACCAAACACAAGGCACATCTCCCATTCCTAGCTTCACCTCACCTCCTTGGAGGAGACGGCGTTGGCCATTCTTTGCAGGTGCATGCCTGAGCCCTTGGCCAGCAGTGGGGCTGAAAGGATACAAGATGCTGCTATCCTCATATGTTATCCTCCTTCTGGCATCCACCTCTTGCTTTCCCGCCCTCCCCTCACCACAACTCCACCCTTTTGCCTTTCTCATTTCACACACCCAAGAAATGTAGGCTGCCCAGCCAGTGGTTGGCCAAGAAGAGGGAGAGGTGAGTGAAAAAGAAGAAACACTGTCACTCGATTTCACACTCCCAGCCAGCAGCTCCTCAAGGTCGACCAGCGAGGCCATTTGCAGTGTCCCCCACTGAAAGTCAGCAGCCTTCCACCAGCCATGCTGCAGCCACTGGGGTAGCACTGCATGATATCAGTAGGATAGGAAAAGGCACACACAAGACAGTCACTAAGGGAATGCATAAGGGTGATGAGTTGATTTCTTGATATCATATTGGATGGATAGATGTATAAAGTTGGATTTGAAAGTTTGCTTTGTGGTGGCTTTTATTTCAGCATCGTGACCAAGAGGACACCGTGATGGTCAGTAACAGAGGGAAGGTAAGATGTGGGACAAATGTTGAAAAGGGAATTGGGATTGTGGTCACTGGTACCGCAGACAGATGATTCCATCCTGGATATTCTGGCCAGAAAGGTGCTGCCTGGGATGCATCCTTCCTTCTGCTTCCTCCTCTTCTGTGTCTTCCTCTTCCCTCTCCGAGCGGATGCAGTAAATCTGAAATAAAAGCACAAAATGCTGGAAATACTCAGCAGGTCAGCAGTATCTCGACCTGAGACGTGAACTCTGTTTCTCTCTCCACGGATGTTGCCTGACGTGCTGAGTATTTCCAGCATTTTGTGTCTTCTCAGAGGTCTTTCTTTGCCATCCGAGGCCTTACAAGCATCCAACAGCACTCACTGCACGCTTAAAAAACTTTTAACATCTGTTGCACCAAGCCATTACTTGAATAAAAATTTTTAAAATCCAGGCTAAAAGTTTAAATGCAAACTTACCTGAAAGATGTGTCTGTCCCTTTAAGAGGTGCTGACAGCGCCTCTGTCAGTCTGCTGAATGCTGGGTTTTTATGGCGAGCTTAGGGCCCAGTGCTGAACTCAGCGCTAAGGTGATGTTAAGTCGGCGTGCACCTCACCCTTTCTTAATTTACATTTCCAGGGCCAGCTGAGGCCATCACCAAAATGGCGGCCGCCGAGTCCCATGCCACAGAAGGGCACTAGAGTGGTGGCCGCCATTTTTAGACCGGATTGCGGAAGTGACTCATGGCGGTAAGTGGGCCAATTTCTAGGCCAATGTCTCCTCAATGGAATGAATGCATCAGTTAAGGCTTGTTTGTCACAACACCGACAAAATCATACTTTTAATTTTCTGTTCTTTATAAATGGGTGATATCAATTTTGGAGAATTTCAGAGTCAGTTGGTCCCCTGATTGCTGTTTTATTCTAAGACCAGAGTGTCATATACCATGAATTATTACTATTTGACAAATTTATAATTATTGTTAAAAAGACCAACATCCACAAAACAACAAGACCAAACACACTTTTTAGAAAAAGGAAAACTCAAAATACAGATAAATAAATCCAGGGAAGAAAGCCCTTTAAACTGATGCGTTCCCTTCAAATACTCTTCACAGCACTCAGCTCACCATGGCAGCTTTGATGATGAATTTATCAGCTTATTTGCATGTGGCTTATGTGTCTCTGTGTGTTATGTTGCACATACTAATACCATAGCTTTTTACCATTGTTCAGCTGACCAACACTGTCCCAGCCTGAATGCCATTTGGTAATAAAATGAAGTCTATGTGGTATGTTACAGGAGTAAGTGTCGGTGTGGACTAGTTTCAGAGGAAACTAAATTCCCCCCCACCCCCCAAGAGATGGTATCAGCAATTTTACTGTTGCCACTGACATAACTTGCTTTTAAAACATATTCCTTGTAAAATATATATATTAAAAAACTATATTGCTATAGCTTGCCAGGTTTCAATATTACTTCTGAGCTGCATGACATATTAGCCTTTCTTAACTGGAAGGAACAGGCTTGTGTCAGATGCTCGTTAGCAGTGCTCGATCCAAGTATGAGTGCTTGTCTGAAGACATCTTTCAGCTGGCAAAGCAAATGGAAGTGTAACCATAGCTCCCTGACCACATCCCTGTCGAGGTATTAATGGTACTGTGCTGATAGGTGCAGCATAAAGATGGCCTTGATGACCTGTTATATCTCAGACACTGGAATACATATCTGAAAACAAACATGAGAAAGTTTATTAGGTTTGTCCAGATATATGGTGAAGCAGATTTTCCTGATGTCCTGAGTATTATGCATGTTAAACCATGCTTTCTGTTTTCAACGCTCTGTGAAAAGCGGAAAGAATCTCCACACAACACTGCAGAGGCGAATTAAGGGAGAGCCCTTATATCAAAGTAGCATCAAACAATTCAAATAATTCCTGTTTGTAATCCTGAATCCTGCACACAGGGTTTAAAGCCCCCATTGTATTACATTTCCATCTGTGTGGTGCAAATTTTTGTTCCAATCCAACAATGCTGCTCATTTCTCAGAAATTGTCCCTTTGGTGTTGGTAGTGAGTCCATTTTAGAAGGGATGGCCTCACTCCACTAGTGCTCAAGAGTACTCAGATGATCTGCTGCACTTCATTACATTTTCTAATGTTAGAAACTAGCCAAATATTGCACCAACACTGTTCTAACTTCACCAATTTCATTGGTGGCTAGAGGCTGGTAGGTAGAGCATGCAGGCTTTTAAATATGTATACTGGAGCTCTGCTTTCCCCAATTTCAGTGCAGTGTGAGGAGACATTAGGGCCTAGAAATTCAGTTGCGTTCGCCAGCCGTTAACGCCATAAGAGGGGTATATTTCCAGCGCTAGGCACTTAGCGCCCGGGCGCAGGCCGATCTGCGCCTACGCCCAAATTCAGTAGACATTTAGCGCTGGCGCAAAGTGTTTGCGCCCGCTCAGCTGCGCGCGCAGCTTATGACGTCATTTCGTCGTGCAACGCTGTTTGTGCGCCCCAAACCGGAAATTCAGTGGCGCCCGCCCAATGTGGGCGTGGCGCTGTTAAGAACTGTGAAGTGGAACGCAACAGAGGCCCTGTGGGCCTCGGGGAGCGCTAATTAAAGGGCACTTACACTGACCTATAAAGCCCAGCCATTTTGCTGCAATGACTTTACTGCTTTGGATTTCTGGACAGAGACCAAGGAACAGAGCTTACTGATTTGGGACAACATAGGAGAGGTATTTTTGGCTTCTGGCCAGAGCTTTGACATTTGAATCATTGTGATTTCACTGTTTGCAAGTTTATTATGGGGGCTGTATGGGGTTCCAACCCTCAGTTGCAGCATTATGTGCGAAGGGCTCGCAGACGCTGTGTGAGAGGGCCAGCCATGCCTAGACGCAGAGGGGCCATCAGGCGTCGGCAACGTAGGCCTTACCCACTCAGGCAATACCGGCAGCAGGTGTCCTATCTCACCATGACTGCGGCGCATTGTGTTAAGAGGCTGCGCTTCAGAAGGGAGGTGGTTGCAGAGATCTGCCAGCTGCTTCACAGAGATCTGCGTCCACAGCTGATGTGCAGGACGTCTCTCTCGATGGAAGTGAAGGTCACGGTGGCTCTGAACTTTTATGCAAGCAGCTCCTTCCAAGCCGCTGCTGGGGACATAGCGAACATCTCCCAGTTCGCTGCGCATCGCTGCATCCAGCAGGTCACCGATGCACTTTTCGCGAGGAGACACCAATTCATCTCCTTCCCCATGACCCTAGAGAGGCAGGAACAGCGTGCAGTCGGATTTGGCAGGATCGCGGACTTCCCCATGGTGCAGGGCGCCATTGACTGCACGTATGTGGCTATGCGGGCACCCATCGACAATGCCGAGGATTACTGCAACCGGAAGGGCTACCATTCCCTCAATGTACAGCTGGTGTGTGATCACAGGCAGCGCATCCTAGCTGTCAATGCCCGCTTTCCAGGAAGCAGCCACGATGCATTTATCCTGCGCCAGGCTACTGTGGCTGACATGTTCGAGGCACAGCCTCCACCAAGGGGATGGCTTATTGGGGACAAGGGCTACCCTTTGTGTACATGGCTCATGACCCCGCTCCGCGCGCCCAGGACCCCAGCGGAGGAGGCATACAACGAAAGCCATCAAGCCACAAGGAACATCATAGAGCAAACGATTGGCGTCCTTAAGCAACGGTTCCGCTGCCTGGATCGTTCCGGCGGATCTCTACAGTATTCGCCGGATAGAGTCTCCCAGTTCGTCGTCGTGTGCTGCATGCTGCACAAGCTGGCTATCCGCAGGACTCAGGCACTGCCTCCTGACGTTGCACCACCACCTCAGGAGGACGAGCAGGAGGACCATGAGGAGGAGGAGGAGGAGGAGTACCAGCCCAGGAGGGAGCCACAAGGTCCAAGGGCCGTCCGCCGGCGGCTTATTGAACGACACTTCTAGGCCCCCTGTCAGGGAATGGCCTGTGGCAATGAACGCACCTGAATGCAGCCGCTCCGCAAGCCCTCAGCCGGTTAACGCAACAACCACTTGAAACATGACACCTGGACATGCTGAATAAATAAAAAGCTTTATTTTACAAACTCAGGGCCCTTCCTACATGAAACAGAAAAACAGACGAGACCCCCAAAAAACAGTCAAAAACATCTGTCACTCCCACAACCTGGGGAGGAATAACAAAACTTGCCCATCCAATTGGCCTTCATCATTGGCCTTACAAAAATAAGCCCCCCCCTCCACAACACAAACACCCCCATAAAAACAAAAAATGCCTTCATCTTCGGCCTTACCAAAATAAGCCCCCCGCAGAACACAAACACCCCCATATAAAAAAAACCGCGATCACCACACTCTACTGGGTGTGCCGAGAGGGCGAGTCCTTATGCAGGCTTCTCCGGCCCCTGCCCGACCTGCTGCTCCGCCTCAACCTGGGCCCTGTGGGTGTGGCAAGGCTGGGGGAAGGCTCATGAGGGCCACAATGCGTGACGGCAGATGCCCTTGGGGGTCGGCCTAGACGAGGCCCGGCCCGGGAGGGGCCGGCTGCTGACTGCTGCAGCTGTGGCTGGCCAGCATCAGTCTCAGCAGCAGCTCATCGCACCTTGGCTGGGGGAGTGGCAGTGTCGGCTGCACCAATGGGGGCAAGCTGGCTGATGCCAGGCGCGCGCTGTTCGCCAGAGACACTGGCACTCGGCCGGGCTGGCAGTGCAGCAAGCGCAGCAATCTGGTGGAGGCCAGACCACTGTGCTGCAGCAGGGCGGCGGGTGCCCTGGCGATGCCTCCGTGCCACAGCGAGTGTGGCAGAAGTGAGTGCCCGAACTGCCCTGGTATGTGCCCACATCAGATCTGCCAGTGTCTGGACGGCACCACTCATGGACTCGCGACTCGCGTCCTGCGCTGCCGCGAGTTGCTGGACACCCCTGTCCTGCGCTGCCGCGAGTTGCTGGACACCCCTGTCGTGTGCTGCCGCGAGTTGCTCGACCCCCCTGGCCTGTGATTCCCCGAAAGCGACCACACTATGAGCCAGGGACTCAATGGCCTGAGGCAACTGTCCCACAACCCCCATGAACTCCTTGTGGCGCCGCTCCGACGCCGCGGACATCTCATCAAGGAGGCGCACCTCCTGGGCGAGGACCATCTCCCGACTGGAGGGCGGACTCTCCCTCTGGGGAGAAGGCCGCCGAGCTGCCCGACCCTTCCCGCGTGCCTCGACCCCACTGGGCCCAGGAACTGCCCTCCCCTGCAACACTTCCCCCCTCTGGGGAGAAGGCCGCCGTGCTGCCCGATCCTTCCCGCGTGCCTCGACCCCACTGGGCCCAGGAGCTACACCCCCCTGCAACACTTCCCCCT
Organism: Somniosus microcephalus; assembly: GCF_052327205.1. Taxonomy (NCBI): domain Eukaryota; kingdom Metazoa; phylum Chordata; class Chondrichthyes; order Squaliformes; family Somniosidae; genus Somniosus; species Somniosus microcephalus. The sequence goes on along the minus strand of NC_140988.1, from coordinate 140,517,854 downwards.
GCCTCTCCTCCAGGCCAGACGTCTCCCCTCCATTGCCATCCCCTGGCGCGGATGAAGGTTCCCCCGATGTGCCGCCTTCCTCCTGGTCCTCGTCGTCCTCCTCCTCCAAGGGCCTGGCACTCTGAGCTTCAGGGACCACCTCCTCCTCACCAGCTGAAAGCAGGAAGGCACAAGAGTAGCTTTAGAGTGAGGACAGGGCGTCAGCGAGGGAGGCATGAGTGGTGGCATTATGCGCATTGGTCGGACAGTGGGAAAGGATGTAGATCTGAAGCGCAAGGGCAACGAGAGAGGTCCAACCGGTCATGTCCTTACCAGTGGGTCCCAGTACAGGGTCCGCATCTCCAATGGCAACAGGGCCAGTCACCCGGCCACGCATGAGTCGAGCCACGCTCTCCTCCAGCTCACTGAGCGCCTGGTACTGGGGACGGCCTCCCCCGGTGGCAGACTGGCTCCTCAAATTCCGCGCCAGCTTGGCCTGCAAGAGAAAGGACGGCCTCTAAGTACAGTGTGGTGCCCTGTTGCTGTGTGCACTGCCTCCCATGGTCGAATAGCTTGGCCAGTGTGGTGCCCTGTTGCTGTGTGCACTGCCTCCCATGGTCGAATAGCTTGGCCAGTGTGGTGCCCTGTTGCTGTGTGCACTGCCTCCCATGGTCGAATAGCTTGGCCAGTGTGGTGCCCTGTTGCTGTGTGCACTGCCTCCCATGGTCGAATAGCTTGGCCAGTGTGTTAAGTGCAGAAAGTGCTATTGATGATCATGCCAGTGCCATAGCTGCGGGAGGAGGGCTGGCCATTAGGCCTTTGAGGTCCCTTTGCCCATAATGTGAGGTGCACATGCAAGGATGAGGAGGACACTGGAAAGGGTGCTCACCTTCACCAACCGAGTGAGGTCGTTGTACTTCTTGCGGCATTGGTCCGCACTCCTGGGGACATCGCTGGTGGATGACACCCTGTGGGCGATTTTCTTCCAGGCTCTCCTGTACTGCCTCCTGGGAGCCTTCTTGCCACTGTCCGGGCACAAGATCTCTCTTTTCTTTTCCACACCATTAACCAGCACCCTCAAAGCATGCTCTGAGAAGCGCTGCGCTCGTTCACGGGCCTTCTCCATGGCTTCAGGTGCTATTTGGGTCCACCAGCAGTGTTGAGGCCTAGCTGCAGGGCTCCACTATGCAGGGCGTGGCAGCAGTCAAAGTCGACCCTTCCCCCTTTAAGAGCTGGCCGGCGTCAGGGTGTCTGCTGTCAATCAAAACATGACCGCACCTGCGCTGCGCCTGGCCTCGGCGTTATCAGTCCGCATCGCCGGCTTAGCGCCTGAAGATAGCAGTGCAACGCCAGTTTCAGCGCTCGCCCAAACTCTTGGCCAAATCTACTGAATTTCGGCGAAGTGGCCTACACTTTCCGGCGGGCGCTAACTTTAGCGACCACCCGACTTTACCGCCCCAAAAGTGGCCAGACTGAATTTCTAGGCCATGATGTTCAGCTGCCCACCTGTAACACTCCACATCATTGCTTAGCAAAGTAGAGATGATTCTGCAAGTCCCCTCTCCCTGGAGCCTTGCATTCTGAGAGTACAGACTCGTAAACTTACTCCCAGTATGTCTGAAGCACTAGCAACATAATATAAGCTGACTGCAAAGAAGAGTTCTTCAACACACAAGGCCAAACTTTTATCAGTCCAAAATAACAACAGAAAATGCTGGAAACACTTAGCAGGTCGGGCAGCATTGAGGAGAGAGAAACAGAGTCAACGTTACGAGTCGGGGTTCTGATGAAGGGTTCGACCCAAAATGTTGACTCTGTTTCTCTCTCCTCGATGCTGCCTGACCTGCTGAGTGTTTCCAGCATTTTCTGTTATTTCAGATTTCCAGCCTCCGCAGTATTTTGCTATTGTTCTATCAGTCCAAGTTCATTGGTTCAAGAAGGCACTACTCCTGGACTGTATTTGTTGATCCAGGGTTAGCTCCATGCTCTTTTCCATGAAGGAAGGTAAATGCAATTTGTATCTTTTTAAACCCAAGTTGCATCAGGCAAACACTGCTTGGTCACAAATGGAAACTTGTACTTAAAGGATTAGAACTTATTCCAAATAAATACACCCTAAATCTGTTCAGTTCCATTTTTCCATATAACTAGCTAACTGTAGCCTTTCTATGGACCGTGACTTCCCAAAGAACAGAATATTCCACTAAAAAGCCTTGGATAACAAACACTGCTGTTCTCTACACCAATTACAATCCTAGCCTTGCTGCATTTTGGTGGCTTTGTAATTTGGATATTTGTGAAGCCCAGTTTCAATAATGTATGCATGTACTTGAATTTTCCCAGGGAGCACATGTATATTATGGTCAGTGAGATGCTCTGCTCCAGCAAAATCTGGGCCATATAGATGTTCATGCTTTAGAATAGAACACTTTCTCATCCCTAGTGTCACGCATGTCCACAGATCCCTGAAGGTAGCAGGACAGGTAGATAAGGTGGTTATGAAGGCATGTGGGATATTTTCCTTTATTAGCCGAGGCATAGAATATAAGAGCAGGGAAGGTATGCTTGAACTGTATAAAACACTATTTAGGCAACAGCTAGAGTACTCCGTACAGTTCTGGTCACCGCATTACAGGAAGGATGTGATTGCACTAGAGAGGGTACCAGAAATCTGGTATCAGTTGGAATTAAGTGGGAAGACCACTTAGTTTTATCTAGTGTCAGTTTTCTTGCTCATGCCCATTAGGAACTACGCAGGGACCAACGTTCCCTATAAGGTGCGCTGCCGTGCACTTCTCTGCCGGTCCCACGCAGCCTGGGTTGGCTTTTTCAGTGTAAAGTTATGAATGGGTTGCGCAGCCCTTTAAAGGGGCCATGAATCCCCCAAAAAAGAGAGAACATTGGCTGGGACTGCCAAAGCTGATTTAACAATCCTTAAAGCCAGTAAAGAGGAAACTTGCATCCCAGCAGCCTGTGTGGAATTATAACTCAAGTCCCAAAAATAAAAGTATCGTGAACCAACCCACTGCCCCACCAAGTCCCCAGATTGTGCCTCCTAATTAGATCTAGATAGGTTCTGATTCTGTTTACTTCTCACCCCTACCCCCCAGCAGCTGCTGCCTATTGCAGGGTACATCAGCAGCTGTGTATTATATTTATTTTATTACAAATCATGAGAAAAAAAATGATTGCCCTTGGGAGGGTACAGAGGAGAGCAACAAATATGATTCCAGGTATTAGGAATTTGGTGATGAGGAAGGGTTACTTTGTTTCCTTTGGAAAGGAAAAGAAGTCCAGATGATCAAAATTAAATTTTCAAGATTATGCAAGGAATTGACAAAGTTGATCTGGGTAAATTGGTCACTGTAGTAAAGCATTCAAATATGAGAGGAGACATATTTGTTAAGAGCCTCTATCGGAAATTTTATCTCCAACAAGAGTCTATCCACCGCCCCATGACATTCAATGGCATTGTCATCACCAAATCCTCAACCATCAACATCCTGGGGGGTCGCCACTGACCAGAAACTTAACTGGACCAATCACATAAATACTGCGGCTACAAGAGCAGGTCAGAGGCTGGACATTCTGCAGCAAGTGTCTCACCTCCTGACTCCCCAAAGCCTTTCCACCATCTACAAGGCACAAGTAAGGAGTATGATGGAATACTCTCCACTTGCCTGGATGAGTGCAGCTCCAACATCACACAAGAAGCTCAACACCATCCAGGACAATGCAGCCCGTTTGTTTGGCACCCCATCCACCACCTTAAATATTCACTCCCTCCACCACCAGTGCACCGTGACTGAAGTGTGTACCATCTACAAGATGCACTGCAGCAACTCGCCAAGGCTTCTTCGACAGCACCTCACAAACCCGTGACTTCTACCACCTAGAAGGACAAGGGCAGAAGGCACATGGGAACATCACCATCTCCAAGTTCCTCTCCAAGTCACACACCATCCTGACTTGGAAATATATCGTCCGCTGGGTCAAAATCCTGGAACTCCCTCCTGAACAGCGCTATGGGAGCACTTTCACCACACGGACTGCAGCAATTCAAGGCGGCGGCTCACCACCACCTTCTCAAGGGCAATTAGGGCTGGGCAATAAATGCTGGCCTTGCCAGCGACGCCCACATCCCAGGAACTAATTTTTAAAAATTGCTTAGTACCCCCTCATGATTTTATATCCATATGGACAGAAAATTATGGTGTGGCAACATGTGCCTGAATTCCTGATATGCCTTCTCTGTGCATGAAACTCTGCACTGGGAGCGGTAAACATACAAATTTACCTATAATGAACTATTCAAAAGTGCTGTTAAGGTAAAAATTATAATTGACAAGGAATCCTGCCAGTGCTTTTGATACTCTTATCAATTCACACCAAAAAATGTCTTTATTTATATTCTGGAATTTCTAGCTTCTAATTTCTAGATTCTAATGCTAATGTCCTCTCAAGGAAGCACCTGTTACTCATGTAATGCATTGCTTCAAGGCACAAGTGTAGACTAGAAACCTGAACAATATCATGTTTAAAAACAACTGGATTCTAGCATGTTTTTGCACATCTTCTGTCAGTTGAATGCCTCACATTGTTAGAACTGGTCTAACCGCGCAACACAACATACAAGTTCAGCTGCTTTAATCGCTGTAACCATAACTCTTCACCTATTAACTGATGAAGAAAAATTGACATTTCACAAATTCTTGCCACTTAAAGGAGTGCATTTCTAAATACATGCATAGCTTAAAATCAAAACATGATTTCTATTTATGTTATCAGTACACTCAGTAGCTATGTCTTAGATGAGATGTTAGTAACAAGATTTTTTTTAGAAGTGCAAATTTACAAACTATTTTAACCATAAGTGCTTAAAATGCTCTCCCACTATAAAACATGGTTAGTAGGCAGTACCTTCACTTAGCCAAGACAGAAGAATGGTTTGATTGATCAGATTAATGAGACTAGGATAAGCCATTCTATCAAAGGAAATTCCTCATACCTTTTGTAACAGGATTTAACATTTGTATCAGTCAGTAAATCGTCAGAAAGAGGACATCCAGCTGCCTGAGATTTGCAGGTATAGTTTTAAAGTATCCCCAGAGAGGTTTAATTGCCCTACTGTGGAAATTCAGAATACTTAATATATTTCCAGACTGGACCATTTTGGCTCTGTCGCAGGGTCACCTTCAGCAGGCTGCAGTCACTAGTGCAATATATTAGCATTTATAAATTCAAAGAGTATCTACTCCTCTACTCCATATATTGTATCACACTGCCTTCACTTCATTTTCTGTATGGCATACCCGATAGGCACAGTGTTCCTTGTTGTCATGTTTACACACAGCATATACAAGTAGGGCCTTTTGGAAAATCTACCCTCAAAAGAATTTTGAGCACATCAGGGTTTTCTCCAACTTGTTGGTCCATGCTGCTGCTCATTTGTTATTAATAATATTGAAGGAAATTCCTCTGACTCTATTCATTTCACTGCACAGAGTATTTTCATGGATCTGCGGAGTATCCTAAACAATTCTTGTGGGAACATTCTTGCATAGTTTCAATCGAAAACACACAAAATTTAAGATCAGAAAACAGATAGTTCTATAACATAGAAATACAACAGCTAATGCCTTGTATTTATTAATTAAAAAAATTGAAAGCTAAAAGCAGTCGCCAGCTATAGTCTTTCAGAAGGAACAGAACAACATGGTGGGCACTCTATGTATTATCTATATCATTACTACAAGGTAAGTGTTAAACCTGGACATGTCAACCTATACACAGCATGCATTCGTTTTCAGGCCACAGGTAATGTGGTTTTCTTATAGGAACTGCCTTTTAGCCATGAACACAATACTAAATCCTTGGAACAAAAGGCTGAACTGTAACTAATATATCACAGCGTGACATATTTACAAGGCACACTAAAAGCATTTATCAACTAATTTATACTGAGTTTTGCTTGCATACCCATTCCACCAGGTACCCAAACTGATGGTAATACTCAAAAGTGTGTCAGATTATATTAATGAGGGTGGGTTGGGAAAAATTGCTAACCAATCCTGATTTTGTCATTTACAAAGACAAATAAGATGGAAACAAAAATGTTTTTAATAAATTGGAAGTACATAATACCCAGAAAAACAAAACAAGCACCGTGAACAGTTTAAATAAAAACAAAGGCTGTTATTAGGTAAGCTAAAAGGTTAATGGAAAAGCGCATAGTGGACAACTCTGGTAGTAATGCAAAAAGGTTTTTCAGCTACGTTAAGAGTCAAGAGGACCATAAAAGACTGTATTGGGCCATTAAAAGATGCTCAAGGACATGTTAGAATGGATCCTCAGTGTATGGCAGAGATACTAAGCGAGTACTTTACTCTTGAAGCGATGCTCAACTGACAACATAAAATGGTGCTGTGTACAGTAAAATTGTTAATATTAAAATAAATGAGGATATTGTCTTAGATAGAATAAGGAACCTTAAAATAGATTGGGCTGCCGGCCCAGATGATAACTACTCCAGGATCCTTAAAGAAATGGGAAAAGTGCTATGCGAGCCCCTTGCCCAAATCTTTAATAGCTCGCTAGAGTGAGGGATTGTTGCCTCAGTCTGGAGGGATGCTAACATAGTTCCAATATTTAAAAAGGGGGATAAGGCTGAACAGGGTAACTATAGGCCCATTAACCTGACTTTAGGAATAGGTAAGATGCTCGAAGGTATCATTAGAGATGCTCTATATGACTACTTAGATACAGAGGGCATTATCAGGGACAACAAACACATCTTCTTGAAAAAAAAGGCCGTGAAGACATGATCTTCACCACACGTCAATTACAAGAGAAATGCAGGGAACAGCACCAACCACTGTATATGACCTTCTTTGATCTCACAAATGCCTTCGACACTGTCAACCGTGAGGGATTATGGAGTGTCCTCCTCAAATTCGGCTGCCCTCAAAAGTTTGTCACCATCCTCCGCCTGCTTCACGATGACATGCGAGCAGTGATCTGTTCCACCACAGACCCAATTCACGTACGAACCGGGGTCAAACAAGGCTGTGTCATCGCACCAACACTCTTCTCGATCTTCCTTGTTGCATTGCTCCATCTCACCCTCAGTAAGCTCCCCACTGGAGTGGAGCTAATTTACAGAACAAACGGAAAACCGTTCAACCTCCATCGCCTCCAGTCCAGATCCAAGGTCATCCCATCCACTGTCGTCGAATTACACTATGCAGACGATGCTTGCGTCTGCGTTCACTCGGAGGTCGAACTCCAAACCATCGTCAACACCTTCACCGAACCGTACGAGAGCATGGGCCTTACACTAAACATCCGTAAGACAAAGGTCCTCTACCAACCTGCCCCCGCCACACAGTACTGCCCCCCGATTATCAAAATCCATGACAAGGTCTTGGACAACGTGGACCACTTCCCATACCTCGGGAGCCTACTGTCAACAAGGGCAGACGTCGACGACGAAGTCCAAAACCGCCTTCGGTCGCCTGAGGAAGAGAGTGTTTGAAGACCAGGACCTCAAACCCGGCACTAAGCTCATGGTCTACAGAGCAGCAGTGAAACCCACCCTGCTGTATGTCTCAGAGACATGGACCATATACAGCAGGCACCTCAAAGCACTGGAGAGGTACCACCAACGCTGCCTCCGCAAGATCCTACAAATCCATTGGCAGGATAGGCGCACCAACGTCAGTGTTCTTGCTCAGGCCAACATCCCCAGCATCGAAGCTTTGACCATGCTCAATCAGCTCCAATGGACAGGTCACATTGTCCGCATGCCCGATACGAGACTCCCAAACCAAGCGCTCTACTCGGAGCTCCGGCATGGCAAGAGAGTCCCAGGTGGGCAGAGGAAATGCTTCAAGGGCACCCTCAAAGCCTCCTTGAAAAAGTGTAACATACCTATCGACACCTGGGAATCCCTGGCCCAAGACTGCACAAAGTGGAGGAGAAGCATCCAGGAAGGCGCTGAACACCTCGAGTCTCTTCGCCGGGAGCAAGCGGAAGCCAAGCGCAGGCAGCAGAAGGAGCGCACGTCAACCCAAGCACCCCACCCACCCGCCCCTTCAACCACCGTCTGCCCCACCTGTGACAGAGACTGTAGGTCCCGCATTGGACTCATCAGTCACCTGAGAACTCATTTTTAATGTGGCAGCAAGTCATCCTCGGTTCCGAGGGACTGCCTAAGACAGGGATTAGTGTTAAGACCTTTGCTCTTTACTATCTTCATTAATGATCTAGATATCAGTGTTGGGGAAATAATCTGCAAGTTTGCTGAAGATACCAAATTTTGTGAGAGTGTTAGACTGTAGAGGTTGGTCAACCAGTGCAAGCAGATCACAAAGTGTAGGGAGAATGGGTTCCTGTTTGGCAAATGATGTTTAACTTAGAGAAGTGTAGTGTTATGCATGTGGGCAGGTCTAATGCTAAATATACAACAACAACTTACATTTATGTAGCACCTTTGATGTAGTAAAACATTCCAAGGTGTTTCACAGGAGCGATTATCAAACAAAATTTGACACCAAGCCACATAAGGAGATATTAGGACAGGAGACCAAAAGCTTGGTCAAAGAGATAGGTTTTAATGTGCGTCTTAAAGGAGGAGAGAGGCTCAGATGGAGAGAATTCCAGAGCATAGGGCTTAGGCAGCTGAAGGCATGGCCACCAATGGTGGAGTGATGAATATCGAAAGAGGCCAGAATTGGAGGAATGCAGAAACCTCAGAGGGTTGTAGGGTTGGAGGAGGTTACAGAGATAGGGAGGGTGAGGTAATCGAGGGATTTGAACAATGATAATATTTTTTTAAATCAAGGCATTGCCGGACCAGGAGCCAATGTAGGTCAGCGAGCACAAGCGTGATGGGTGAATGGGACTTGGTGCAAGTTTACAGAATCTACAGGGAACAGAATTGAAGCCCGTGGTGAAAGAAAAAGACCTGGGTGTTATCGTGCATCACTCTCTAAAGGTTAATGACAATGCCATGAAGCTATAGCTAAAGCAAACAGGATTCTATGTTGTATTCACAGGACAGACAGTTCACTACAAAACAAAACATACTATTTTGTCCTTGCATAGGACCTTGGGTTAGGTCTTATTTAGAATGCGGTGTCCAGTTTTTGTCTCCTTACATGGTGGGAGATACTGAGGCTTTGTAAATGCTGCAGAGTGCCACAAATTTAATTCCCAGTTTAAAACATCTTAGTTACCTAGATAGGCTCAAAGGTTTATACACTCCAGAAAACTTTAGTCTCAGGGGTGTTTTAATAGAAGTTTATAAAATAATGAAGCGACTAGATAGTGCTTATATGGACCAATTATTTCAACTGGATAGAGTTATGCGAGTTATATAAGTTATGCAAGTGCAGAACTATGCCGGATGTTAGGCAGTTCCTTTTATAGAGAATCGTGGAACTGTGGAACAGGTTGCCAACTAGTAGGGTGAACAGTGATTCGCTGTATTCCTTCAAGACAGAGCTGGACCTATTGCTGGCTGGGGTGGAGATAATTTTGTACAAGAGGTAGGTACCATGTCATATAAATCAGGGTCAATGTGATCTTCTGGACTAGTTTCGATCACCTAAAGGATCGGCGAGGAATTTTACAGATTTTTCCACGTAACTGACCTCGGTTTTTAATCTGGCTAGCCACGTCTCCCAGGAAATGACATGGCTCTGGGTGGATAGGGAGTGTCTGTATTGTTATGCATTAGATATTACAACTATGTGGGACAGACTAGATGGACCAATTGGTCTTTTACTGTCAGTCATTTCCGTACATTCATAATACGAATTTAGTAATAAAAGCTAATCCCCTCCCCTCTGTTTAACATCCAAAAAAAGTATTTCTCAACATAAACAAGAGTCATGTCCAGTCATGAATACATCACTGAATATTTATTTTACAAACATTTCGTCCAGTCGCACATCACTTCTCAGCTAGACATCTGTCAGAAATGGTCAGCAGGTAACTTTACTCACAGCAATAACATGTTGGCCCTAATTTTCTGCAGGGGTTGTCCTGCTCTCCCACTGTAACTGGTGGGAATCGGCGGAATCCCTAGAGAAACAGCTGAAAATGTTTGTTTCCAGTTTCTCCAGGGGTTCTATTGATCTGCCGCTAAAGTTACGGTGAAAGATCCGGACAATTCCTGCTGCAATGTCACCAACCAAAAAGAACGTCTACATCTTATTTGTTGTGTTCAGTACAATTAGATACCACAGAATAATCGAATCCAGTGCGAGTCTGAACTGGTTTTTAAATATCTAGGATAACAGTAAAGACCTTTAGCAGTGTTAACATAATTTTTTGTTAAAGTCCTCAGACAATTAAAGATATTCTAGTATAGAAGGCATTAAACACGGTAAAGACAATGCACCAGTGAGCCTGATGAGACAGGAGTTTAACAGGATATAGAAAACTGTTGCGTCACTGGATTCCAGTCGACCTTCGGACTGTTGATCGCCATTCGAAGGTTTGACTGATGGATTACAGAGATGCCAGACCTGGGCCTAACCTTTCCTTCTCTCCTGAGCACATGCACAGTCACTTACCCCAAAACAACCCGAATTTCTGGTGTTTTTGCCTTTTTCCACATAAGGGGGAAAAATTGTTTTTTTTCTCCAAGGGTCACTCATTACAGATGAAGAGGTTTAGAAGACATATGTCAATTATTAAACAATTACACAAAATCTGCACATAAAAGATTAAAGAGCATAATTTTTTTAAACTTCATCTTTCAAAACAGCAGGGCTTGATCGAGCCACTCCCCAGAGGCTGGCAGCTGTGAATACCCAACAAACCAGGTCAAAGAGAAGGCTAATCTCTTGCAGATATAGATAATGTCAAGCAGCTTGTTGGCAGTTGGGATCACAGGGGAGACAGGGGAGACCTACCCCTGACAGAAATCTCACATTGTTTTCATTTCTTTCTCTTTTTTTCTTCACCTACTGATAAACCTGAGGTAGACAGGTTTACTTCAAAGGAACTGGCTGTCTCTGCACCAAAAAGGGTGGAAATAGATGTTACAGAGCATGCTCAGTTTGAATCACATCCACAACAATTTAAAGCTGTGACAAAAATGTATGCCCTTTTACATTGTGCAACCACTTCCAATTATTGGATTCTCATTGTTAACATTTACTCTGCAGGACAAATTTGGCAACGATGGAACTGCGTATGATTATGGTTTTTACATGTGCGGTTGCTCAGTCATGAATGGGACTTTAAAATCATTGGATGCTCGCAATTCTTTGGCAGATACAGTCCATCACAAGATCACATTTGTGATTTGTGTAGGGTGAGAGGAGGCTCATGTGGAGCATCAACATAAACCAGTTGGGCTGAATGGCCGGTTTCTATGCTGTAAATTCTATGTAGTTTTGTCATTCTGGCCTTGATCTCCTCCAATCTTGGGAGATGGTCCTTACAGTCCAGCAATAAAGAAAGTACCTTACTAGCCTGCACATAGACTGGGAGGTCTGCTTGTCCATGGCCAGGATCATGATCACAACCTGACTTTATTGCCACTGGTAGCTCTTATTTATTTCCAGCATTAGTGGCAACTTCCATCAAAGGCACCCAAGGAAGCATTGTATTGGCTACAGATTACCCCTATTACCTCACAGGGTTGCCTCTGGTGTTGGTCCTGTAAGTTAAAGAAGCATCAAAGAGGATATATTACAGCAGCTCAATTAGCTCATTAAACTTATCAAAATAATACATTGTTTTATTCTAATTTATAAATATGCTATTTTAAAAAATTATATAAAATAAAAAAGGGTGTGGGATCAAAAAAATTATGTAATTTTTTCCCTACTGTAAGTCATACCTATACAGTACTTCAGTTTGCCTAGACTTATGTTTCTACTGCGAGAAAACAGAAAAGCTACTCTTAGACCTCTGCCAACATCCGTTTCGGTCATTAGAAAGCATGAACTACCATCCTAATGCTGACTTACATCTCCCCTATGGAACAAGTTTCAGCCTCTGCTCAGTGACTCCCTATTTACTATGGCACAGGTACAAGAAATCAAATGCAAATCCTGCCACTCCGTTTTAGAACACCAATGCTCAGAGCTACCACATCACCAATAAGAGTTTTTGTTTATAGAAACAAGGACACCAAAAAAAACTTTCAACTTTAGCAGTACAGCAATCAACTCTAATTCATGATTTTGAGTACCAGTTCTGTCTGCCATTTGAGCTCCATACTCTGGGAAGGAAAAGCCGTCTGGACCAATCTCTTCATTCAGAAGCATATTTCCGTTTCCGTTAATAACTGAGCAGTAACAATGCACTTATGATAAGGTCCATGACTCAAGACTTCTAGGATAAATGAGGAACCATGAAAACCATGGGCAAAATGGGTTTAAAAACTCAAAAATATAACAAGAAAATCAGAAAGGGGTCTTCCTCAATTCCCACACACATCAGTCAATAATCCTTGCAGGATCTTTATTTCCAAGTACTGACAATACTTACAATAACTGTAATTATGTTTTAGGCCAGTTGCATGAAATAAACTGTGTGGTTTCTAAACAAAAACACAGAGACAGGGACTTATCTCTGGGCTACTTAGGCAAAGCAAATTGTTACAGTATGTCATCAATAGTCGCAGTGATGATTTAATCAGATCCATTCCCTGATTCACTTTCTCCTTGTGAAGTTCCATCTTATTTTAAGCTATCTGTTGCTATTCTATTCCGGTTCAATGCAATGTAGAAATCTGATTTCTCCTTAAGGTTAAAAAGAAATTAGGATTTAATCCAGAGTTATTTAAAAGCAACATTGTGACCATTGTTTTTGGGCAGATTCAGTTCCCAAAATATTCAAGAACATTCTGCTCTGAATCATGGTGGAAACTGTAGCATGTTAACAAGCCTCAAAATGAGAAGAGGATAAAAACTTTTTTTCCACAACTGAGTAGTGGATATGTGCAACAGACTCCCAGCAAAGGAAATTGAGCATGAGCTGATTAACTCCTCTAAAATATCCAGTTGGGAATGGGATTTTTTGTTACGGTGATATGCGAGATGATCAGATACTCCCTAGGACATGTTGACTCCTGTACACTAGACAAGGGAACACGGGGTGCCAATGGAGATAGGAGATTGAGCATTTATACTGAACTTTTCTTCAGGAGATTAAATAAGTGAGATAGCATCCATGATAAGGATAAGCCAGACATGGTTAGTGGAAGGATTGGGCTCAATGAGCTGCATCTTCTTCTCTTTTTGTTCTAATGTCAGTTGGCAGGTAAGCACTGAGCTGCAGTAGATTCTATATCCTCTGCAATCTACATTCTTTGTCAGATATAGCCTTTGCCAGATGATTCGAACAGTCTTATAGGAAGGCGATAAAACATGGCCAATGCAAATCCTAAACATGAAAGTAAAATAATAGGATAAACTAAACAAGCTAACTGACCTTCATTCTTAAACATGTTCGCTGTTCACACCTACAAACTACGATTATTAAAGAGCCAACATACCTTCTGATTACTAACATCTATTGTCACATTTGATATTTAATAATAAATTACTGTTTTCAGGTACTTTAAAGAGCACCAAGGTCAGAGATCATAATAAGGGGAAAAATGTCAAAATACAACAAAAGGACACAGTTATATAATGGCCCATATTTTCCGATCCCTACAGGGACACCGTAGGGACATCAGAAATGCCGGTTTCAGGCATGCGAAGCGCATGAACTGAAAACCGGCATTTCCGATCTGTCAAGAATCCTCTTGACAGATCGCACGCCTGCCCTGGAGAAGGGCCTCTGCAGGTGGAGAGTTCCACTTTCTGCAGAACCTCCGCCCACTTAAATCCCTTAAAAATCTTACGCCTGGTAAAAGCAGGCGTAAGGCCTGCCTTTACCAGCATAAGAGCTTAAAAAAGTTTAAAAATTTTTTTTTTAATTCATTTATAATTTTAAAATACTTTAAAAAAAAAGGTAAGTTTATTTTTAGCCCCAGAAAAAACTTCAATTTTTTTTTCCAAAAATTAAATTTTTGTTTAAAATATTTAATTTAATGTAATTTTAACTTCATTTATTTAATGTTTTGATGTGTTTTTTCAGTGATCCCCATTCATACCTTTGACAGGTCTAAGCCCTTCTTTCATTGGTCCCCCATGTCCCACGTGATTCCAGGGAAGCTTGTGAACCACATGCGCCCCTGGGATACCTGGGCCCTGCGCATTTCGTAGAGCAGAGGCCCAGGAGCGGAAGTATACGCACCTCCGTAGCCGTTAGGTAAGGACGTAGATTTTTTCCAGATCGGAGGTCTCCGCACGCAGGAAGCCTCCAATCGGAAAATACGGGCCATATGTGACACCCCCATGACAATTCGCTTGAAATACAAGTGAAATACACTCCCAATTCATAGAACAAATTCTGGCTCAGATTGACTCCAGCCAGAGTCATAGAAGAAGTTACTGGAAGTTTTGAGACTCCAGCCACTCCAGCTGTATCAGTCCCACAAAAACATTGTTCTCCTAAATGTCTTGTGGAATAAGCATTGAGTACATAAAAACTGGCGTTAAGTAGTTTTAGTGGATATAATGGAGCAGTCTGCACATTTTACATTTTAAAAATTTCTCCCCTTTCCTCCTGAAGGCATAATTCAAGGGAATTCGTCACCCTCCACTAGCTCATCCAAGTAGTCAGTTTTTGTCTGCGAACCAAGACTGTGCTTGGTGCCAAGCCAGTTCATCATGGAGAGCATTACCTGAAGATGAACCCGTCATCATGCACATGGAATTTCTAGCAAGGCCAGTGAATAGTGGTCAGGAGCATTTCCTTACCCACAATCCTTAAAACAAGTGATGGTTAACCAAGTAACATGATCATTTATTTGAAGCCGGAGAAGACCATCAGCTCATCCAGCTTGCCCATCAAATTCCCTTTCCTTTCTTTACACTATTTATAAAATTTAATATCTAAATCCTTTTAGTTGCCAGGGATTTGTCTATCTCCTTTTCAAGTTTCTGGATATGAGTGGGTTCATTTTTGCTGGGCCAGATGAATAAGACCTGGATCACTATCATGAGGTTGCTTCCACTTGCCAGACAACAAAGGACCAAATGTGCAGATGGCAACAACGAGACTGTATACTCCAATGTTCACTAATTAGAAAGGTAGATACTGTGAGGCTGCATATGTGCCTTTACTAATAGATAACTAGCAAGCAGACAGATTTGATATATATATATTAAAAGGCTGTATAACTCTCCTCCAATTTACCAACAGAATTTAGCTACATAAAGCATCTGCTTCTCCATTACTGCAAAACAAGGGAAGTTTGCAAAGTGTGGCAACTTACACAAACACTTTAATCTGTGTCTCTACCCAGGTCCTTTCAGGGTTTGTAAATGTACATGCCAACTTGAACCCGGAATATCAGAATCATAAGAACATAAGAACATAAGAAAATAAGAAATAGGAGCAGGAGTAGGCCAATCGTCCCCTCGAGCCTGCTCCGCCATTCAATAAGATCATGGCTGATCTGATCCTAACCGCCAATCTACTATCACAGAACCATCTCCTGAATCTAACAGAATTAGACACACGAAATAGGAGCAGGATCGGGCTACATGGCCCCTGGGCCCGCTCCGCTACCCACAGGGCCATGACCGATCCGAACCTAGACTCATGTCCAAATTCCTGCCCGCTCCCCGTAACCCTTAATTCCCTTTACTTCTAGGGAAACTGTCTATTTCTGTTTTAAATTTATGTAATGATGTAGCTTCTACAGCTTTTTGGGGCAGCATATTCCATGGACCTACCACCCTCTGAGTGAAGTAGTTCCTCCTCATCTCAGTTTTGAAAGAGCAGCCCCTTATTCTAAGACTATGCCCCCTAGTTCTAGTTTCACCCATCATCGGGAACATCCTCCCCGCATCCACCCGATCCAACCCCTTCACAATCTTATATGTTTCAGTAAGATCGCCTCTCATTCTTCTGAACTCCAATGAGTAGAGTCCCAATCTACTCAACCTCTCCTCATATGTCCATCCCCTCATCCCCGGGATTAACCGAGTGAACCTTCTTTGTACTGACTCGAGAGCAAGTATGTCTTTTCTTAAGTATGGACACCAAAACTGTATGCAGTATTCCAGGTGCGGTCTCACCAATACCTTGTACAACTGAAGCAATACCTCCCTATTTTTATATTCTATCCCCCTAGCAATGAAAGCCAACATTCCATTGGCCTTCTTAATCACTTGCTGCACCTGCATACTAACCTTTTGAGTTTCGTGCACCAGGACCCCCAGATCCCTTTGTACTTCAGTACTTTCCAGTTTCTTGCCATTAAGATAATAACTTGCTCTACGATTTTTCCTGCCAAAGTGCATAACCTCACACTTTCCAGTATTGTATTCCATCTGTCAAATCTCTGCCCACTTACTTAGCCTGTCTATGTCCCCTTGCAGGTTTTTTATGTCCGCCTCACTCACTACTTTCCCTCCCATCTTAGTATCATCTGCAAACTTTGATATGTTACACTCGGTCCCCTCCTCCAAATCGTTAATATAGATTGTAACGAGTTGGGGACCCAGCACTGACCCCTGCGGAACACCACTAGTTACTGATTGCCAGTCTGAGAATGAACCATTTATCCCAACTCTCTGCCTTCTGTTAGATAGCCAATCCTCTATCCATGCCAGAATATTACCCCCAATCCTGTGATTTTTTATCTTAAGCAATAATCTTTTGTGTGGCACCTTGTCAAATGCCTTTTGGAAGTCTAAATACACTACGTCCACTGGTTCCCCTTTATCCACCCTATATGTTACTTCCTCAAAGAACTCCAGCAAATTTGTCAAACATGACTTCTCCTTCAAAAAACCATGCTGACTTTGTCCTATTAAATTATGATTATCCAAATGTCCTGTTATTGTCTCCTTAATAATGGACTCCAAAATTTTACCTACCACAGATGTTAGGCTAACCGGTCTATAGTTTCCAGCCTTCTGTCTACTGCCCTTTTTAAATAAGGGTGTTACATTCGCAGTTTTCCAGTCTGCCGGGACCTTTGCTGAGTCCAGGGAGTTTTGGAAAATTATTACCAATGCATCCACAATCCCTACCGCCACTTCCCTCAAGACCCTAGGATGTAAGCCATCAGGTCCAGGTGATTTATCCGCCTTGAGTCCCATTATTTTACCGAGTACCACTTCCTTAGTGATTTTGATCGTGTTTAGCTCCTCCCCCCCTTTAGCCCCCTGTTTGTCCAGTGTTGGGATATTCTTAGTGTCCTCTGCTGTAAAGACTGATACAAAATATTCATTCAGTGTTTTTGCCACCTCCATATTTCCCACCATTAATTTCCCGGTCTCATCCGCTAAGGGGCCAACATTTACTTTAGCCACCCTTTTTCTTTTTATATAACTATAAAAACTCTTACTATCTGTTTTTATATTTTTTGCTAATTTACTTTCATAATCTATCTTCCCTTTCTTAATCAATCTTTTTGTTATTTTTTGCTGTCTTTTAAAGTTTTCCCAATCCTCTATCCTCCCACTAGATTTGGCTACCTTATATGCCCTTGTTTTTAGTCAAATACTATCCTTAATTTCTTTACTTAGCCACGGATGGCTGTCTTTTCTTTTACACCCTTTTCTTCTCAGTGGAATATTTTTTTTTTGGAAGTTGTAAAATAACTCCTTAAATGTACACCACTGATCATGTATCGTCTTACCCTTTAATCTATTTTCCCAATCCACTCTACTCAATTCCACTCTCATACCTTCATAGTCTCCTTTATTCAAGCTTAGCACGCTTGTTTGAGATCCAACCTTCTCACCCTCTAATTGAATATGGAATTCAACCATGTTATGGTCACTCATTCCAAGGGGATCCTTTACTAGGACATTTTTAATTAATCCTGTCTCGTTACACAGGACCAGATCTAAGGTTGCTTGCCCCCTGGTCGGTTCAGTTACATACTGCTCAAGAAACCCATCCCTAATACACTCAATGAACTCTTCCTCAAGGCAGCCCTGCCCAATTTGATTTGCCCAATTAATATGATAGTTAAAATCCCCCATAATTATAGATGTTCCCTTATTACAAGCCTCAACTATTTCCTGATTGATACTCCGTCCAACAGAGTTGCAACTGTTCAGAGGCCTATAGAGTACGCCCACTAGTGTTTTTTCCCCTTATTGTTCCTTACCTCCACCCAAACTGTTTCATTATCCTGATCTTTTGACCCAATATCATTTCTCTGTATTACAGTGATTCCTTCCTTTATTAACATAGCCACCCCACCTCCCCTTCCTCCCTGCCTGTCCTTCCTGATCGTTAAATAACCTGGTATGTTTAATTCCCAGGCATTGTCACCCTGCAGCCATGTTTCTGTAATGGCCACAAGATCATACCCATATGTAGTTATTTGTGCCATTAGCTCATCTATTTTGTTACGAATGCTACGTGCATTCAGATAGAGAACTTTCAAATATGTTTTGTGACACTTAGTTCCTGCTTTTGCCCTTTTTATTACTTTACCTTTTACTCCATATCTTCTGCCCCTTCCTGACATCCTCTGGTTTTTAATTTCCCCACTGCTACCTAAGTCTATGACATTCTCTGCTGTCATTTTTATTATTTGCTCTCTAGGAACCTCCCCCGCACTAGTTAGTTTAAAGCCCTCTCTACAGCCCTAGTTATATGATCCACCAGGACTCTAGTCCCAGCACTGGCCAAGTGAAGCCCGTCCCAACGGAACAGCTCCCTCCTGCCCCAGTACTGGTGCCAGTGTCCCAGGAAGCAAAACCCATTTCTCCCACACCAGTCTTTGAGCCACGCATTTAACTCTCTAATTTTATTTGTCCTAGCCAAATTCGCTCGTGGCTCAGGTAATAATCCCTTGAGGTTCTGTTTTTTAATTTGACCTCTAGCTGCTCATACTCCTTTAACAGAACCGGCTTCCTAGTCCTATCTACGTCGTTTGTACCAACATGGACCACAACAACTGGATCCACCCCCTCCCACTACAAGTTTCTTTCCAGCCCAGAGGAGATGTCCTTAACCCTGGCACCGGGTAGGCAACACAGCCTTCGGGACTCTCGCTCTCGGCTGCAGAGAACTCTATCCCCCTAATAATACTATCCCCTACCACTACAACATTTCTATTTACTCCCCCCTCTTGAATGGCCCCCCGTTCCACGGTGCTGTGGCCAGGTTGCTCATCCTCCCCGCAGTCCCTGCTCCTGTCCCCACAGGGAGTAAGAACCTCAAACCTGTTGGACAAGAGCAAGGGCTGCGGCTCCTCCAGCTCTACCTCCTGGATCCCCGTACCTGCCTCACTCGTAGTCACACCGTCCTGTCCCTGACCATGGGCTACATCTGAATTAATTAACTTCATAGGTGTGACCACCTCCTGATACACAGAGTCCAGGTACTTCTCCCCCTCCCTGATGTGTCGCAGTGTCTGAAGCTCAGACTCCAGCTCATCAACACGGAGCTGGAGTTCCTGTAGCAGCAGACACTTGTCACAGACGTAATCACCGTGAGCCTCAATGGGGTTCACCGGCTCCCACGTCTCGCAACAGTAACACATCACCTGCTCTATTCTATGTAATTAATTACATTTTTATTGTTAGTTATGGACACCCTCTGCCCGATTTTAGATGCTAGTATCCCCTTTAATTAATTAGATTTAAATTAAATCAATCCCTCTAGTTACACCAGTTAAATGGTTTACCAACAGTCACTCTGCACCAGAAAGGCCTTATTAACTACAACCCACAGAGTTAAAGTTTGAAAAGAGCACCTAACACCCCACTTACCCTAACTCACACTTACCCAAACTCAGAGCACTCTTTGATGACTTGCACTCAGTGCTTGCTCGCACTAGGACTGGTCTTTTTATACTGTTTGTTTGTTTACAGCCAAATGAGTCACCCCTGCTGATTGGTTAGAAAACTGGTTTCCACTGCTTGCTGTGCCAATTTACTCCTACTGCAGTGTAACCTTGCTTTAGTCTTCTTAAACCAACAGAATCCCAAATATTTAACTTTTCCCCTTTACTTAAACTGCTTAAGTAATCTTATCAAGAATGATTTAAAGAGAAATAACAATTGAAGAACTCTCACACTTACCCAAACTCAGAGCACTCTTTGATGACTCGCACTCGGTGCTTGTTCGCACTAGGACTGGTCTTTTTATACTGTTTGTTTACAGCCAAATGAGTCACCCCTGCTGATTGGTTAGAAAACTGGTTTCCACTGCCTGCTGTGCCAATTTACTCCTACTGCAGTGTAACCTTGTTTTACTGTTCTTAACCCAACAGAATCCCAAATATTTAACTTTTCCCCTTTACTTAAACTGCTTAAGTAATCTTATCAAGAATGATTTAAAGAGAAATAACAATTAAAGAACTCCCACACTTACCCAAACTCACAGCACTCTTTGATGACTCAGTCCGATTATTCTAAATTAGTCCTGACTTGGATTACTCCACATTCAGAAATTTGGTTCATACTCACTCCCAATTCATAGCACAAATTCTGGCTCAGATTGACTCCAGCCAGACAGAGTCACAGAAGTTGTTACTGGAAGTTTTGAGACTCCAGCCACTCTAACTGTAGCAGTCCTACAAAAATGCTGTTGCCTTGAATGTCTTGTGGAATAAGTACTGAGTACGTAAAAACTGGCGTTAAACAACCACAAATGCAGTGCCAGCAATGGGGTAATAGCGAATGGGCTGCTGTCTTCTGGCGCCTCACTCTCAGAGCCTCTTGCCTCTGCTGCTCTACTTTCTCCTCCATTATTACAGGAAACTCATTTTTATCCGGCACCGATGGGATCGGCGTGGTGCCGGTTTATCAAAAAGTCCGGATTACAGAGAGTTATAGTTAAAAGGTATGAGAGCTCCATACACAGCAACAAATCCAGGCTTCCCTGTTGCTTAGCAACAGGTGCAAGAATCCCGGCCACAGACCAAGCGTCCCTGTTGCTTAGCAACAAGTGCAGGAACCCCCGATTACACAGCCAAGAATCAAGAAAAGGCCACTAATATGAAGAAAAACTTAACTGAACCTACTCTTGAATTTTGCTGGTTAACCGAGATTTCCGGTTGTTTGGGTGCCGGTAAATCGAGAGTTTCCTGTATGTAGAACTGGAGTATGCCCACTGGAAAGGACATTCAAACTTCTGAACACATGGGGAGAAGGTGGGCTTCTAAAGGATTTCGGGTGAACTGAGACTGACAGCACTTTGGTTAATATAGTGCAGATCTCAGTAAAAGAATTGGTATAAAACTCTAGAAATCTCAGTTACAGCAATATCAGATGACTCGGGGTGCAAATCTATGCTAGTGCCACTGACGTAAATGCAGGAAATTCACGTGAGCTGGTCTTTTGCATGTGGGCAGAGCTATGTAAATGAGTTGCAGAAGGTTTCAGCAGATGCATCTGGCAAACGATCAAGGAAATTCCTGTGTAGTGATGCTTCGGTGTAAAACTGCTGTAAATCGGTTACTCAAGAAATTCCTCAGAAAAAAAACACAGCTTGCAGCTCTTATGCTGTAGTTATGCTGAAATGTTCCAGGAAATTCCCAGCCATTATTTCCAATCATTTTGAAATATGTCTTGATCTCCTCATTTTTTAATATTTATTACAGAAGCACTGGCATTTGTACTGGTCTACACACACAGTCACACATACTCAACCATCAAATATTTGCAGTGTGTTGTATAGTTCTCAGGTACTGCTCCACACTTAAGGGCCAAGTCATTTTATATGCACCAGTCTCAGTCCAATTTGTAGCTAGCAGGCCCGACTTATGTTGTCGGCTCAAATTGGCAAAGGTAGTCTGGAGGATGAGTTCATGGAATACATTCGGGATAGTTTCCTAGAATACATCATGGAACCAACCAGGGAACAGGCTATTTTAGATATTGTATTGTATAATGAGACAGGGTTAATTAGCAATCTCATAGTAAAGGATCCTCTGGGGCAGAGTGATCATAATATGATAGGATTTCACATTAAGTTTGAGCATGACTTGCCCAAGTCTGAAACTAGAGTCTTAAGCTTAAATAAAGCCAATTACATAGGTATGATGAGGGGCGAGTTGGTTAAGGTAGATTGGAAAAATAGATTAAAAGGTATGGTGGTAGATAAGCAGTGGCTAGCATTTAAAGAAATATTTCATAATTCTCAACAAAAATACATTCCATTGAGAAACAAAAAAACTCCACGGGAAAAGTGATCCAACCGTGGCTAACTAAAGAAGTTAAGGATAGCATTAGATTGAAAGAAGAAGCTTATAATGTTGCGAAGAATAGTAGTAAGCCTGAGGATTGTGAGAATTTCAGAAATCAGCAAAGGATGACCAAAAAATTGATCAAAAGGGAAAAAATTGAATATGAGAGAAAACTAGCAAGAAATATAAAAGCAGATTGTAAGAGCTTCTACAAGCATGTAAAAAGGAAGAGACTAGCAAAAGTAAACGTTGGTCCCTTAGAGGTTGAGACTGGAGATATTATTATAGGAAATAAGGAAATGGCAGAAACGTTAACCAAATATTTTGTATCTGCCGTCACAGTAGAAGTCACAAAAAGCATACCAAAAATGGTGGGGAACCAAGGGTCTAATGAGGGTGAGGAACTTAACGTAATTAATATAAGTAGAGAAAAAGTACTAGAGAAACTAATGGGACTAAAAGCCAACAAATCCCCTGGACCTGACTGCCTACATCCTGGAGTTCTAAAAGAGGTGCCTGAAGTGATAGTGGATGCGTTGGTTTTGATCTTCCAAAATTCCCTAGATTCTAGAATGGTCCCAGCAGATTGGAAGGTCGCAAATGTAACACCGCTATTGAAGAAAGGAGGGAGAGCGAAAGCAGGGAACTACAAGCCTGACATCAGTCGTTGGGAAAATGCTGGAATCCATTGTTAAGGACGTGCTATCAGGGCACTTAGAAAATCATAACATGATTAGGCAGAGTCAACATGGTTTTATGAAAGGGAAATTGTGTTTGACAAATTTATTTGAGTTTTTTGAGGATGTAACTAGCAGGGTAGATAAAGGGGAACCAGTGAATGTAATATATTTGGATTTCCAAAAGGCATTCAATAAGGTGCCACAGAAAAGGTTATTACACAAGATTGGGGCTCATGGGGTTGGGGGTAATACAGTAGCATTGATAGAGGATTGGTTAACCGACAGCAAACAGGGAGTAGGGATAAACGGATCTTTTTCAGGTTGGCAGGCTGTAACTAGTGGGGTGCCTCAAGGATCAGTGTTGGGGCCTCTGCTATTTACAAACTATATTACTGACCTAGATGAAGGGACCGAGTGTAATATATCCAAGTTTGCTGATGATACAAAGCTAGGTGGGACAGTAAGCTGTGAGGGGAACACAAAGAGTCTGCAAAGGGATATAGATAGACTAAGTGAGTGGGCAGTAAGATGACAGATGGAGTATAATGTACGGAAATGTGAAGTTATTCACTTTGGTAGAAAGAATAGAAAAACAGAATATTTTTTAAATGGTGAGAAACTTTCAAATGTTGGTGTTCAGAGAAATTTGGGTGTCCTCATGCAAGAAACACAGAAAGCTAGCATGCAGGTACAGCAAGCAATAATGTAGGCAAATGGCATGTTGGCCTTTATTGCAAGGGGGTTGAGTATAAGAGTAAGGAAGTCTTGCTACAATTGTGCAGCTGAGACCACACCTAGAGTATTGTGCACAGTTTTGGTCTCCTTATCTAAGGAAAGATATTCTTGCCTTGGAGGTGGTGCAACAAAGGTTCACTAGATTGATTCCTGGGATGAGAGGGCTGTCCTATGATGAGAGATTGTGTAAAATGGGCCTATGCTCTCTGGAGTTTAGAAGAATGAGAGGTGATCTCATTGAAACATAAAAGATTCTGAAGGAGATTGAAAGGTTAGATGCTAAGAGGTTGTTTCCCCTGGCTGGAGTGTCTAGAACTAGGAGGCATAGGGGTCAATTTTAACTCGGGGCGGGGAATTGTCGGGTTCCCCAAATTTAGTGTTTCCCACACGAATCTAAATGGGTCTGTGAGATTGATGCAATTTTAACTCAATTGGCCAATTGATTTCCAGCGTGTGCGAAGCCTTGGCAATTGAGTATTTCCAGTCAGAAAGTCGCAGAATATGACGTTGTACAAGGTATTGGTGAGACCGCACCTGGAATACTGCATACAGTTTTGGTGTCCATACTTAAGAAAAGACATACTTGCTCTCGAGTCAGTACAAAGAAGGTTCACTCGGTTAATCCCGGGGATGGTCATATGAGGAGAGGTTGAGTAGATTGGGACTCTACTCATTGGAGTTCAGAAGAATGAGAGGCGATCTTATTGAAACATATAAGATTGTGAAGGGGCTTGATCGGGTGGATGCGGTGAGGATGTTCCCAATGATGGGTGAAACTAGAACTAGGGGGCATAATCTTAAAATAAGGGGCTGCTCATTCAAAACTGAGATGAGGAGAAACTTCTTCACTCAGAGGGTGGTAGGTTTGTGGAATTTGCTGCCCCAGAAAGCTGTGGAAGCTACATCATTAAATAAATTTAAAACAGAAATAGATAGTTTCCTAGAAGTAAAGGGAATTAAGGGTTACGGGGAGCGGGCAGGAAATTGGACATGAGTCTAGGTTCGGAATGGTCATGGCCCTGTGGGTAGTGGAGTGGGCCCAGGGGCCGTGTAGCCTTGTTCTGCTCCTACTGTGTTCTAATTCTGTGTTAGATTTCAGGAGATGGTTTTATTCCTGTTCCTGGCTGGGGTGGAGATCGCCTTTACAGAAGGTAAGTACTGTAGAAAATATAGGGACAGAGTGATCTCCTGGAAGAATTTCGATCGCCTAGATGGGTCGGAGAGGAATTTCCCAGATTTTTTTCTCCCAAATTGGCCATTGGGTCTTTATCTGGTTTTTCGCCTCTCCCGGGAGATCACATGGGTTCGGGTGGATGCAGAGTGATAGAAGATTTGAGGTTAGGATCAGATCAGCCATGATCTTATTGAATGGTGGAGCAGGCTCGAGGGGCCGATTGGCCTACTCCTGCTCCTATTTCTTATGTTCTTATGTCATCATTGCTGCTGCTTTTGAGGTCCACAGCAAGCCTTGCTTCTTCTGCAGGCTTCCAAAATTTACCATTAAGATGGCACAGGAGCCTGCAGGAGCAACACCAGCAGGAGGGCAGGAGCTGCCCCAAAATTTGATGAGGCTTCACTCCAGGCATTGCTGGATGGTGCTAGGGCCCACAGGGAGGTCCTGTTCCCTTCTTCAGGGAGGAAGAGGCCTCCCAGTCAGACCAAGGCTGTGTGGCTACAGGTGGCAGGGGAAGTCAACTCCTTGGGGCTCACATGGCGCACCTGGATGCAGTGTAGAAAAAGATTCCATGACCTTCATCGCACTGGAAAAGTAAGTACTGTATGAAGTTTCTATCACCCTCAATCTGATCCCCATTGCCTTTCCTCACCAGCACTCAGCTTTAGCAATCTCTTCCTCCACATCCCACTTGACACTCACATCCATGCACACTTACCCATTCCCTCTCTCTCTATGCTCACATTCACATAACTATTCCACCATGCAGCCCTCACACTCCCTCTCACTCTGATGCTTTGAATACAACTGACAACACACAGGGAGGGCCCTTGGTCTTGCAACCTCACTCCATCTTTGTCTCCTTCTAAGTATCTATGCTATGCAATCTCTGC
Source organism: Somniosus microcephalus (assembly GCF_052327205.1). Lineage (NCBI taxonomy): Eukaryota > Metazoa > Chordata > Chondrichthyes > Squaliformes > Somniosidae > Somniosus > Somniosus microcephalus. The sequence continues at coordinate 140,492,150 of NC_140988.1, read as the reverse complement.
ACTCACTCCTTCATTCTCACTCAACTTCCACTTGTCTCCCTCATTGCAGGAAAAGAGAGCTCACAACAGGAGAGAGTGAGCCAGGACAGGAGGAGGGCCGCCCTCATTAGCCCAGCTCACCCCCTGTGAGGAAGCCGTCCTGGAGATTGTCAGGGCTGACAGAGATGCAGAAGTTGGGGAAGGACAGACAGGTGCAGACCCGCAAGCTGCTGACAGAATAGTTTTCCATCTCTCTCATTGGCATTGCATGAATCGCTGATAATGATTCTGAAGCTACATCATATAGACTTATGATCATCTGCAAAATGCAATGTGTATGTAACCTTGACATCACATCTCTAACTTTTTCCTTGACTCCCCCACAGGACCATTGAGAGCCCCTGTCCCCAGTGTGCAGGAGGAAGAGCCTGAGATGCCAGACTCCTCAGAGGAATCTGCAACCTCTGAGGGCGCAGCATCAGCAGAAATAAGCGCACCCAGCACCAGCGCAGACACTCACACCTCGGTGGGATCTTCGGAACATAGCGTAGAGTTGTCACCTGGTGTATCACAGCTCACAGGGACAGCAGTGGAGAGTCCTCGTCGGAGGGCGCAGGACTCTGCCAGCTCGGCTCAGCTGCATGTCGACCCTCTGCCTCTGGGTCCATCCGTAAGATCAGAGGTGATGGAGCTCCATGCACAGATGCAGGAGTCTCTGGCAGGTTTTGTCTCCAGGGTCGCTGCGAGTGTGGAGAGAATGGAGGAGTCCATAGCAAACATGAGCAGAGCCTTTGTGGAGTCAGTGGCGCATGAACGCATCACATGGAAAGGATGGCTACCTACGTGGAAATGATTGTTGCCTCCATGGTAAGGCTGGCTACCGTAGAGGTGGTGATGTGGAGATGCCGGTGTTGGACTGGGGTGGACAAATGTAGGAAGTCACACAACACCAGGTTATAGTCCAACAGCTTTATTTGAAATCACAAGTTTTCGGAGCGCTGCTCCTTCGTCAGGTGAAGTGGAGAGAAGCATACAGGCACAGCATATATAGTCAGAGAAAACTGCCAGATGATTACAGGTAATCTTTCTAACTGCCCTTTATCACACCTCGGCAGAGAGATAATCACAGCAATCAAACGTATGAATGGTGTCCAAACAGGTCAGTCAGTAAAACATTACATCAAAGAACAATGAGGTGGGGTCACAAGGGGTCAAATGTTGCAGATGCTGGGGTCTGTATGAAAAACAGAAAAAAAAACTTTGCTGGAAATCACAGCAGGTCCGGCCGCATCTGTGCAGAGAGAACAAGCCAACGACGACTCGAATCTGGATGACTCTACGTCAGGTGGGGTTACATGTAGCGTGATATGAACCCAAGATCCCGGTTGAGGCCGTCCTCATGAGTGCGGAACTTGGCTATCAGTTTCTGCTCGACGATTTTGCGTTGTCGTGTGTCTCGAAGGCCGCCTTGGAGAATGCTTACCCGAAGATTGGAGACTGAATGTCCTTGACTGCTGAAGTGTTCCCCGACTGGGAGGGAACACTCCTCCCTGGACGGGTACTCAAGGAATGTGCTGATCAGCTGGCTGATGTCTTCACCGCCATCTTCAATCTGTCATTGGCCCAGGCAGTAGTCCCTACATGCTTCAAGACCGCTACCATTATTCCTGTGCCAAAACAAACGGCTGTGACGTGCCTGAACGACTATCGACCTGTCGCACTCACACCCATCATAATGAAGTGTTTCGAGAGACTGGTCCTGGCTCACATCAAAGCCAGTGTTCCCGCCTCTCTTGACCAACACCAGTTTGCCTATCGTGCAAACAGATCAACGGAGGATGCAATCACAACTGCTCTACACTCGGCACTGAATCACTTAGATGGTGAGGAGACCTACATCAGAATGCTGTTCATACACTACAGCTCAGCATTCAACACTATCGTCCCCAACAAGCTGGCCACCAAACTCCAAACTCTTGGCCTGAATACTTCCCTCTGCAACTGGACCCTGGACTTCCTAACAAACAGACCCCAGTCTGTCAAATTAGGTAACCACACCTCCCCCCCCGACCCTGAACACGGGGGCCCCACAAGGATGTGTGCTGAGCCCCCTCCTGTACTCCCTCTTCACCCACGACTGTGTGGCTGTTCATGGTTCCAACACCATCATCAAGTTTGCGGATGATACCACGGTAGTAGGCCAGATCACCAACAATGATGAGTCAGCCTACGGGGAGGAGGTCCAGCATCTCGTGAAGTGGTGCGCCGATAACAACCTGGCCCTTAACATCAAGAAAACCAAAGAAATCATCGTGGACTTCAGGAAGTCTAAAGGTGGAAGTCACACCCCCATCCACATCAATGGGGCTGTGGTGGAAAGGGTGGACAGCTTTAAGTTCCTCGGAGTCCACATCACGGAAGACCTCTCCTGGTCCCTCAATACCTCCTCTCTGGTGAAGAAGGCCCAGCAGCGCCTATATTTCCTAAGGAGGCTGAAGGGATGTAACCTGTCACCCCTGATCCTCTCTAACTTTTACCGCTGCACAATAGAGAGCATCCTGACAAACTGTATCACAGTATGGTATGGCAGCTGTAGCTACTATGACCGGAAAGCCCTGCAGCGGGTAGTCAAAACTGCCCAACGCATTACCGGCACCCGGCTACCGACCATAGAGCACAGATACCAGAAACGCTGTTTACGGAGGTCACGGTCCATCATCAAAGACCCTACCCACCCCAGCCACAGTCTGTTCGCCCTCCTGCCATCTGGGAGACGCTACAGATGCATTCGCACCCGTACGACCAGATTTAGGAACAGCTTCTTTCCCAGGGCTGTCATCCTACTGAACTCCACAAATGAACTCTAAAGCCTGCACATCTGCCAATGCACTTTATTATGGTTATGTTTATGTTAATGTATTACAAGCCAAATGTATGTTGAATGTTTAAATGTCTTAATCTAAATGTGCACTCTTGGGAGCTGCAAGCCTACATTTTGTTGTACTGCACTTGTGCACTAACAATGACAATAAAAGTTGATTTGATTTTTGATTTGATTTTTGATTGTTGTGCGGTGCCCGTTCATCCGTTGTCGCAGTGTCTGCATGGTCTCGCCGATGTACCATGCTCCGGGGCATCCTTTCCTGCAACGTATGAGGTAGACAACGTTGGCCGAGTCACATGAGTATGTACCATGTACCTGGTGGGTGGTGTTCTCACGTGTGATGATGGTATCTGTGTTGATGATCTGGCATGTCTGGCAGAGGTTGCCATGGCAGGGTTGTGTGGTGGAGTGGTCGCTGTTCTCCTGAAAGCTGGGTAATTTGCTGCGAACGATGGTCTTTTTGAGGTTAGGCGGCTGTTTGAAGGCGAGTAGTGGAGGCATGGGGATGGCCTTAGCGAGGTGTTCGTCGTCGTCGATGACATGTTGAAGGCTACGGCGAACATGGCGTAGTTTCTCCGCTGCAGGGAAGTACTGGACGACGAAGGGTACTCTGTTGGTTATGTCCCGTGTTTGTCTTCTGAGGAGGTCTATGCGATTTTTCGCTGTGGCCCGTCGGAACTGTCGATCAACGAGTCGAGCATCATATCCCATTCTTACGAGGGCATCTTTCAGTGTCTGTAGGTGTCCATCGCGTTCCTCCTCATCTGAGCAGATCCTGTGTATTCGCAGGGCTTGTCCATAGGGGATGGCTTCTTTAACGTGGTTAGGGTGGAAGCTGGAGAAGTGGAGCATCGTGAGGTTGTCCGTGGGCTTGCGGTAGAGTGAAGTGCTGAGGTGTCCATCTTTGATGGAGATTCGTGTGTCCAAGAATGAAACCGATTCTGAGGAGTAGTCCATGGTGAGTTTGATGGTGAGATGGAACTTGTTGATGTCATTGTGGAGGAGAGGATGGCTATGGTAGAGGAGAGGAGGGCTACGGCCATGGAGGAGCTTAATCACCAGGGTATGGAAAACATGGTGAGTGTTCAGAATAGCATGACATCTCTTGAGGAGCGATGGGCATCTATTGAACAGAGAAACCAGACCTTTGTGGAAGTCCTTCTAAGTAGGACTGCCATTGCAGATATGGGTCCCCATGGCCCCCCTGATGTGCAGCAAGGTGCTCTCAAGCCACTTGCAGGCACTGAGGGGGACCTGACCCATGAGAGGGAGGTTGGTGGCAGACCTCAAGGAAGTGGGGGCTCCTCTCCAAGCGCTCACACTTCCATGCCACTGCAGAGCCCTCGGTCAGAGCCCCGCCGGAGTCCACACTCAACTGAGATAGACATCTCAACTCCTGCACAGCCGCAGGAGCAGTAGACTGCTGACGAGCCCTCACAGGCTCGCCACCCCAGAGGACGCGCGCCAAAACTGTCGAGACAGGAGCAGCAGGAAAGTGAGCAAGGGGCCTCCACATCTGCTGAAGCCACAGGGGAACCACTACGTAGGAGCATGCGTAAGAGGAAAATAAAGCACAAATAGTCACAAGGGTAGTCACTTGGGTGAAATGTTGTGTATTTTGTAAAAATGCCATCAGTTGTTTGTTTTGCATAAAAATTCTGATGGCAACTGCTGCAGTTCTGACGTGTGTCATTTCGCGAATGGGGCTTTCACATTGAGGGCTTAGGATTACTTGCAGTTGTCAGGATGCTGGTGAAATAGCTCGGAACCAACAGGGTTTGGCCATTGTCGATGCTCAGGTAAGAAGCTGCGAGGCAAAAGAGTTTAATTTACTAGGCTAAGCAAATCTGGCCAGGATGAGTGCATTCCTTGCATCCCGGGCAGCAATGTTCTCGCATAATGCTGCCGCTGGTTGATGGCCCTCTGCAGGATGCTCGTTCTCGCCCTCCACCTCCTCCTCATCCTCATCATCATTATCATCATCTGAGGAGGGTATGTGAGGAACCACTTGGTCCTCAGGAATTTGCAAGCTACGACGCTGTGCCATGTTGTGGAGTGCACAGCAAAGCACGACGATTCTGGAGACCCTGGCTGCTGAGTACTGTAGGGCTCCACCTGATCTATCCAGGCATCTGAAGCGCATCTTCAGCAAGCCGATGGTTTGCTCGATTACGGATCTAGTGGAAATGTGGCTAGAGTTGTAGCGCTCCTCAGCTTCGTTGGCTGGCCTCTTCAACAGCGTCATTAGCCAAGTCCTCATGGGATAGCTCTTGTCTCCAAGCAGCCATCTGTGAAGTTGGTCTGGCGGACTGAATAGTGGAGGCACATTAGACTGGCGCAGTATGAAGGAGTCATGGTAAGTGCCAGGGTACTTGGCAAAAACATGCAAAATCTCCTTCTTGTGGTCAAACACCAGCTGAACGTTAAGGGAGTGGAAGCCCTTGCAGTTGACAAAAATACCTGGATTGCGATGGGGTGCCCTAAGGGCCACATGTATGCAGTCAATGACGCCCTGCACCCTTGGAAAGTCTGCCAGATGAGCTAATCCAACCGCTCACGCCGTCACATTTGCGTGATCCCTGGTGAAATGGATGTGATTGTGCGCGAGGGCAAAGAGGGCATCGGTTACCTGCATGATGCAAGTGTGTGTGGCCGACTGGGAGATGCCGCTGATGTCTGCTGCTGATCTTTGGAATGAGCCTGTGGCAAAAAAGTTGAGTGCGGTGATGACTTTGATGGCCACTGGTAAGGAGTGTCCACCTGGTCCTCTGGGCAGCAGGTCTTGCTGTATCATTGCGCAGATGTCAGTCACTACCTGTCGCGAAAGTCGGAGCCGCCTTTGGCACTGCTGCTCAGTCATGTTGAGGTAGCTGACCCTGTGTCTGTAGGCCCTGTTTGGGGGGTATCTCCTGCGCCGACGGGCTTCCATGCGCTGGCCCCTTCTGGCCTGTGCTGCCTCAGGTGGGTGAGCAGCAGCCTGTCGCTCATGCTCCTGCTGCTGCTGTTGCTGCTGTTGTTCCTGGTTCTGCTGCTGCCGTGCCTGGTGCTGGAGGTCCTCTAATGCCAAGAAGGGAAGGAAAAAAAGGCCTCCTATGCTTCTGGTAGATGCCTCAGTTGAGGAAGCGCTGGGTGAGGGTGGCAAGAGGGGTTTCGCAGGAGGTCACACTGGAGAAGTGTGTGAGGCTCCAACCTTCCACAGGTGTGGTTAAGTCTGGTAAATTTGCCCCAGGCCTGAGACAACAAAGTCCTGCCACCTGCAAATGATGACTGATCAAATCTCCTCTTTAATGGTTGACCTGCAGCTGATAGTCAGCAAGCCAATATTGCTCACGCCAGGTTTCACAGGTGTGATCCCCACCAGGCGTGTTTTACGTGGGAAAAGGGTTAAACAGGCAAGGGCCCGTTAAAATGGGATTATAAAGGCCAATTAGTGCTGTTTAAGGGCCATAAAGACCAGTCCCGCCTGTTGCAGGCGGGACTGATTCGGGTCCATCAGACACGCCTGGGTTAAAATGGCTAGGTGTCGGGAACCAGGCGGGGGGGTCCCGACCCCCAGGATTTACGATTTTAACGCCCCACACGTCTCAAAGCCCACCTGACAGCTGAGTTAAAATTGAGCCCTCAGTCTCAGGATAAGGGGTAGGCCATTTCAGACCGAGATGAAGAGGAATTTCTTCACTCAGAGTGTTGTGAATCTTTGGAATTATCTGCCCCAAAGGGCTGTGAATGCTGAGTCTTTGAGTATATTCAAGGCTGAGATAGATAGATTTTTGGACTCATGGGGAATCAAGGGATATGGAGATCAGGCGGGAAAGTGGAGTTGAGGTTGATGATCAGCCATGATCTTATTAAATGGCGGAGCAGGCTCGAGGGGCCGTCTGGCCTACTCCTGCTCCTATTTCTTATGTTCTTATGTTCCTGTGTCACTTTCTGCCCAAGAGCTTGATGCATGCATCTGAATGATAATGTTGAAATTACATTTAAAAAATTGATTTTTAAAAATGGGTACTTTTCAAAGTTGGCTTTGCATTAGGTTGCAGTTGTACTACAGTGGATGCTCAGCCTAAGTGGTTTCTGGGCGGCTGTCTTGCCTACTAAGCAGAATATTTCTGATGTAGGCATCCCAGTTTTACACAAACCCACTGAACAGAGAGGATATGTAAATTATCCCATGACAAATATAAATATTTTATTTATATATTTTATCCTTGGTTAAAACCTTCCAGGAACACCGTTCAAGATCTGTATTCAATATAAGAGGAAAAAAATGGACAGAACAAAGAAAATTTGATGTCTTTGGCCCCATACTGGGTTCAAGACAGTTATCGTATTTTCTGCAACACAATTAGACATGGAACTTCTGAAGTCACTAATATTTTCGGTGCCTGATGTCATTCTGTTTAGAAACACTGTATTGGACACGTAAACAGCTTTCATCTCAGCAGCTGCTGGTGGCTGATGGCCATGATATAGCTTCGGTAAATTAGATTAAATACATATGTTGAATTGAGGGAGTTTGTAAATACTGGTGCAGCCTCCATCAGTCTTAATAGATGTGTTTGAAGATCTGACACACATTAACCCTTTAAGAATGACTTGCAAATGTGCACCATTATTGAGCAAATTTTGTTGAATTAAACAAAAACCCTTAGAACATTTGTTGCGAATAAAATTTGTACTTTTCATTTGATTGAAAAAATTCATTCAAATATTTAATTCTATGCTCTTATAAGCCCTTTTAATAGCTAACTGGAAATTCATGTTCATTTTGAGAGAAATATATAAATTAACTAAAATTGTATTAAATTGTATTCTCGCTGGAATTATAAGAGATTGTAGAATATTTATCGTGGGTATCAGTTGCAAGGTAACCAGTGTTAACACTGCTTTACAGCTCAGGCCTTTGAAATCCAATCTGACTGGCAGGAAGTAGGATGCCAATGTACACGTAGTGACTTTCAGCCAACACACTGGCATCCTTTGAGACACACAAAGGGAAGTCAGCATCTGGCTGCGTTTATACACCAGACCTCATATTTATACTGGCATGATATGAATGACGTAGCAAGTATAAAGCCAATCATTAGATTGATCTAGTACCAGTATGGCAGGGTGAAGAGTTTACACAGATGGGGCTGCTCCAGAATGGAGTGCAGATAGTACTGGAGACATCATTTGATTTACAGGAAACTTTGCGATATCCGGCACCGACGGGACTGGCGTGATGCCGATCTATGAAAACTTCTGGACAGACCAGCGCTAATGTTGAAGGATGCGGAGGTTTTCATCTCCGTATCTGACAACAAACACTGTTGCTTAGCAACAGCTTGTAAACAGTCGGCCCGTACCTTGGAAGCGTCTCTGTAGCTTAGCAACAGCTTCAGAGAGGCTTTCCAGAGACTGACTGTTTAAGAAAATGCTAGGAGAAGAAAAAAAAGAAAAAAAACCTAACAAAACGGCTGCTGATTTCTGCCGTTAGATCGAGGTTTCCGGACATACAACCTCCGGATAAACCAACATTTCCTGTATATCTGGCTTATACCCAATATTAGAAGGTAAGAAAAGTCATAAACAAGAAAAGTCCATTTGACTTATCAAAATTAGTTGATTTTGCACATTAACTATACTTTTATGGCATCTAGTTGAATTTTGATTAGCCCTAATTTTTTTGCCTGTATTAACTTTGCTTGGTTGATTATTCCAAACATTTATCACTCTGAATGGAGATTTTCTTTCCCCCTGATTTCTATTCGAAATTTACTTTTCACTCATTTTCATTTATGTCCTCTGGTCTTACTTTCCTGATTCATACTTTGAAACAATAATCTTATCTATACGACTTAATATTTTATGCACTTTAATGAGGTCTGCTCTAGGGTTTGGCCGGTGGCAACATCAGTGGGTGCATGTGCCTGAAGGATTTTTGGACTTTTAAAATGGATATGTACCCTTTTAAAATGGAGACACACTTGGGCTGCATTTCAAAATGGAGTTTGGACTTTTGGACTTTAAAAGGGACTGACTGTTGGTTTCTGTGAAGATAGCAGGAACTGTCTGTCTTTTGGGTTGCCATGAGACCTGTCTCAACGCTGACGTCATGAAAGGCAGGAGCGTTTTCATATTCGAACTTGTGTGATTTGGGGAAAACCACCTTTTGTCCATGGAGCCGGGATATCTGGATGGACAATGAGGTTTGCAGGCCAAAAGTAACACCGCTGGACTCTTTCAATGAAAGAGCAGACAAGAACTTAACAAACAGTTAGCAATTCGAGAACTGCTCATCTACAGTAATGGCCTACCATTGTTTTCATCAAGATGACCAATCCAGGGCAGAGACGTCACCAGGAAGGCCAACTAGCATCTCTGCGACCATGGCAACCTGGAATCGCCCAGCCAGTTTTGTGTATTATACAGGGTATAAATATTCTGAACTTTGGAGATTCAGGGCTTGCTTTTCTCTACCATCTGGGACGGGGTTCTCCACGTAACTACGCGTCCCTCAACTCTCCAGGAATGCCCGAAGTGAGTGCCTCGTCGTACTGCCTGAACGTAACTCTCTAGGCCTCATCGCATGCCTGTGTTAGGCACGGTTTTGTCTCTGGAGTCGAACAGAGCCGGGACTCCATGAATCAATGACAAGGGCTGGTAATTATATCCAGCATACACCTCTAGAAATCCCCAGGACCGCCCGCGTGTTTGGCTGCTGAAGAACTGCAAGTGTCCAAGACACAGGCTAGCACGGGTGTGTGTGTGAGGAGGCTTCCAAGTGTGGGTTCTGACCAAACCGGGAGAGAGGTTTAGTTAGAAGGGTTTATTCCATTATCTAGGCTTAGATTCTGGGAAGGGGTTGGTTCAGCGTAACCAACAGGGTGAGTATTTCAGTCTAAAGTTATAAGCTAGTGTCCACGGTCACCTACTCATTATGCCATAAGCGAGAGGAGTAGGGATTGTCGTTTTTGTGAGTGTAATAAAAAGGAATCGATCTTTGACCAACCTGAACCGTTTCGTTTTGTCTGAGTCAATTATAATCTATCCATAGTAACTCCTTGGGTCCGAACTTAGGGGTTGTGGGGCTTGTGGTTCGCAGTATAATTCGGAAGACCAACCGGGTGGCATCAGTATTTGTAGGGAAATGGTGTTAAGGAAATTGGTGGGATTGAAGGCCGATAAATCCCCAGGGCCTGATAATCTACATCCTAGGGTACTTAAGGAAGTGGCCCTAGAAATAGTAGATGTATTGCTGATCATCTTCCAACATTTGATGGAATCTGGAATAGTTCCCATGGATTGGAGGGCAGCTAATGTTACCCCACTATTCAAAAAAGGTGGTAGAGAGAAAACAGGGAATTACAGACCGGTAAGCCTGACATCGGTAGTGGGGAAATGCTAGAGTCCATTATAAAAGATGTAATAGCAGACCACTTGGAAAACAGTGACAGGATCGGACAAAGTCAACATGGATTTACAAAAGATAAATCGTACCTGACTAATCTACTGGAATTTTTTGAGGATGTAACTGGTAAAATAGATAAGGGAGAACCAGTGGATATGGTGTATTTGGACTTTCAAAAGGCTTTCGATAAGGTCCCGCATAAGAGATTAGCGTGTAAAGTTAAGGCACGTGGGATTGGGGGCAAGGTACTGACTTGGATAGAGAACTGGTTGGTAGACAGAAAGCAAAGAGCTGGAATAAATGGGTCTTTTTCCGAGTGGCAGGCAGTGATTAGTGGGGTACCGCCGGGATCGGTCCTAGGACCCCAGCTATTCACAATATATATTAATGATCTAGACGAGGCAACTAGATGTAATGCCTCCAAGTTTGCAGACGACACAAAGCTGGGTGGGCGTGTGTGCTGTGAGGAGGATGCCGAGAAACTCCACTATGATTTAGGCAGGTTGGGTGATTGGGCAGATGCATGGCAGATGCAGTATAATGTGGATAAATGCGAGGTTATCCACTTTGGTGGCAAAAACAGGAAGGCAGATTATCTGAATGGCAATAGATTGGGAGAAGGGGAAGTGCAACGAGACTTGGGTGTCCTTGTACACCAGTCGCTGAAGGTAAGCATGCAGGTGCAGCAGGCGGTTAAGAAGGCAAATGGTATGTTGGCCTTCGTAGCGAGAGGGTTTGTGTACAAGAACAAGGAAGTCTTGCTGCAGTTGTACAGGGCCTTGGTGAGACCACATCTTGAGTATTGTGTGCAGTTTTGGTTGCCTTATCTGAGGAAGGATGTTGTTGCCATGGAGGGAGTGCAGGAAGATTCACCAGACTGATACCTGGGATGGCAGGAATGACGTATGAGGAGAGATTGGGTCGACTGGGCTTATACTCGCGGGAGTTTAGAAGAATGAGAGGGGATCTCATAGAAACTTATAAAATTCTAACAGGACTAGACAGATTAGATGCAGGAAGGATGTTCCCGATGGTCGGGGAGTCCAGAACAGGGGTCATAGTCTAAGGATAAGGGGTAAGCCATTTAGGACAGAGATGAGGAGAGATTTCTTCACCCGGAGAGTGGTGAACCTGTGGAATTCTCTACCACAGAAGGCAGTTGAGGCCAATTCATTAAATATATTCAAGAAGGAGTTAGATATATTTCTTAAGGCTAAAGGGATCAAGGGATATGGGGAGAAGGCAGGGATAGGGTACTGAATTTGGATGATCAGCCATGATCTCATTGAATGGCGGAGCAGGTTCAAGGGGCCGAATGGCCTACTCCTGCTCCTATCTTCTATGTTTCTATGTTTCTGGGGCACGGGTCGACTCAAGGGAGAGTTATAGAAACACGGGGCACGTAAAAACACCCTACACCGCTTTAATTGCCTTCATTCGAAATTGTAAAGCTTAAGCTTTAATCTTTCTCAGCCATCTCCTTTGCACTTGCGTTCAGTCTTGTTGCTCTTTTTTATACCCTTCCTATTGCAAGTACACCTTTTTGTGGCATGGTGTCAAGTGAACTTGCTCCTCTACATGTGATCTGGACCAGTGCATTGTAAAGGCTTAACATAACTCCAGCAGACTTATACGAATGGATATTATTCATTTATATGGAGCTTTGGATGCTGAGAGTGTTTATCAGAAACTCGGACATGCAGATTAGTGGGCAGAAACTCCTCGGTTGCCTCTGTGCCCAAGTTTCTGATAAGCGCTCATGGTTCACAATGCTCTGCACCAGGAGCAGCGTTTTATAAAATCTACCTAACGACTGACGCATGCTGCCGGCCAGGCACACAGTTGCAAACTTACCCCTATTGTGCAGGTATTGAAAGTGGTGCATCTACCGATTACTTCCATTTCTTCTAAGTTACCAGAGCAGATTTTTCTCTCATTACATGCATAAGTGTATCGGGTCACCTGGATTGAAAGTACAATGGAAAATTGGGCAGGGAGGATCATGTGCATGCAATGGAACAGTTAATTGGATGGAAAATTGTGCAAGCTCTATTATGGCTGTAGGCTCCTCATTTTCCTGTTTACACTAAATTCAGTTGATCCTTTATGCCCAAGTGCAACGAGAGAAACATTTAGCTTACGATGTATGAATTCAAATCAATTCACTCAATATTAATGTGCTACATTTTTTTTGCTTTGTATGTAATACATTGCATTTATCAGTGTTAAATTTCATTCGGCATGTATCAGCCAAATTGCATACCCCAACAAAATGCTTTTGCAGATCTCCTGCTGGGTCCTCTATCTACATTGTTTTTCTTATTTTTGAGTTGTCAGCAAATGTAATTTTTGTATCTAAGCCATTTATGTAGGATAGAAATAATAGGAGTCCAGTCTAACATGACATCTCTCACACGTACACTCTGTTTCCTATTGTCATATGAATAATTACATTAATCCTTTTTGTAATATTCCCATCACCTCCAGGCCCAAGTGCATGTTATAAAGTAGGTTTTAATTAAAAAAAATAATACTGCTGCCATTTTTGTTCTGATGTTAGCACTGGGACTTCCATCGATATAAAAACTGGAAGAAGGCTGCACTTTACCACCAGCTTCTGTCTCAGCCACTTCACTTGCCTCTGCAATGGTGGCAACATACCAAGAGCAGAGTTGAGGGCTGGGAGGTGGTGGTGAAGTCCAAGGCCAAAAGCCAGTGAGTGAAGCCACAGAAGATGGGTGTTGATGAGGACCTCGAACCACAGGGGAAAAGACCTAAAGCTGGGAATCAGCAGCAACAGTGCCTGAAGCTGGGAATAAGTGCTGGGCAGAGGGTTATAGAACTATCATAGCAGTTCCATCCTTATATTTGTGACTGAACAAATCAGAAATTACACTTCAGAAATGTTTGTGGGACCCAATTACATGGTTCCTAGCATTAGAGTCTGATTAATAAAAGCGGTAGAAAGAGCAGCAATCCCTGAAATCAGATTGAAAGATACCACACTACAATCATATGTCTCTACAAACATTCATTTTACATTATTATAGACATAACAATTTCAGTAAAGGCAACATGATGGTGAGGATCTTGGAAACACAAAGGCCCGAATTTTCCAGGGTGGTAACGAGCACGATCGGTGGCAGGTTGGGTGGGGAAGGTGTTATTTTTGACAGCAGGTTCATCCGCCCCCAGGCGTCTTTCCCCCGGTGCGCCTGTCATGGCAGAGCTGGTGGGCAACCCAATTGAGATGATTAACAGGTGGTTTACAGGCACTTACCAGCCTTTTTCCCCCTACATTTTAAATTTCCCTACATGGCCACGGGATTGACACAGCTCAGAAAACACATCTGTCAACCTGAGGCGGGAGTTCCATGGACATTGCTCCAGCTGATTACTTAGCAGCATCAAATGTACAGTAAAAGCTCCCACCCGACAGAAGCTGTTGCTCAGTCAATTTCCAGCACAGATTCTGCAGGCTGCAAGTCTTTCCAGCAAAGTCTTCAACCAGTCTCACCTCATTGGAAGAACCTCTCTCACCATTGACAGATTGCTTCCGTCATCTCTACTTCACCTGCCATCTATTCCATCAAATTGGGTGCCGTTTATACTGTCTCATCTTGGTCCTCAGAATCGGACCACAATGAGCCCCAACATCAGCATCACCAGGCACACCAGCAGCATCAACAACAACACCAACATTCTCTGCAATCACCTGATGCGGCACATGACAGAGGGCATCAGCACCTAAGCATATTGCTACCCAGGAGGCCAGGGATGGCCTCATCATGGCCAGATTTAGTTAACTTGATGCCGTATACCCATATGGCTGCAATATGATGCGCCAGGTTAGCACCACCCTACACCAACACCATAAAGCATCTGTACAAAGACCAAGCCATTCCTTTCACATTCATCACCATTGTGGGGGGTACCGTTATGTCTCACCATTCACTGCAACTCACTAAGCCACTTCCAAAGGTGCACACGAATCTCTCCAAGACCGGAAAGTGTTGAAAATAAAGACTTTTATGTTTGACACCACATTAAACAGAAACTTTACATAATCATTGGATAAAACACCCTAGTGGCTACCCTTGTGTGTTGTTCGTTGGTATGATTGCACGAGGATGAGGGTGAGTGTGAGGGGTGGCTAGTGAGATGGGGATGTGATAATGTAGATAGAGAGGGATGGGTGGAGGTGCAAGGTAAGTTGGTGTGAGTAAGGATGTACAGAATTAGGGTAGGGAAGGCAGTGTGATGGGGATGTGATGAGAGGCACAGCAGGATGAAGCTGAGTGTGGCTTTGTACTCATGTATCCTGATCTAATGAGATCATTGAAACATTTGTGGCACTGCACCCAGGACCTCCTGAACATATCCCTGCTTGTGACCTCCTCTACAACCTGCAACCAGGCTGTCTTGGTCTCCTGGCGAGATCTCCTCCGCCCATCGGAAGGGAAGCGGACAACCCTGCATTCTCTGACTCACTCCATAAGCATATGGAGGGAGTCATTGGAGAATCTGGGTGCAGCCCTCTGCCACAGTGCAGTCATTGTCAGTGTTTGCAGCACTCCAATGCTATAGTGCACTGACAGCACTATGTTAGATTAAGCTTAAAAGCCTATAGTAATCTGGGATATTATGATTAAGGTTATCCACCAGGTGGTGCTGTAGCCAATGCTGCTGCTAAGGTCAGAGGTTTGCTTCCTGTTAAGGTCAGATGTTGGCTTCCTGCAGGTCAGCAAAGGTGCAATGCCTGGATGCAAGCCTGCCTGGTTGTTTCGCAGTGGTTTAATAAAGCACTCGTGTTAATTCTAATACCTCGCCTCTTCGAGTCCTTGTCTCACTACATGGATTTATCACATTTGGCGACGAGGTAACTAAAGGACCCTGAATAAAGAAGAAAAGTCTGCCAGGACGTTTAAACAACAAAATTATGAGCTACGGTTAGCTACCAGCTGGAAGAGAGCATAGCTGCCACGGTAGGAACGGTTTCCGCTTTTGATAGTCAAGCACAAACCTGGGAGGAATACTGTGAAGTGTTGGGTTATTTTTTCGAAGCAAATGAAATAAATGATGCCGGAAAAAGGAAAGTCATTCTGCTTAGTTCAGTGGGAAGCCAAACCTACAGTTTGATGAAGAATCTGCTCAGTCCTGAAAAGCCGGGAGACAAATCATTTGTTGAATTAGTGGCTTTGCGAAAAGAACATTTCAACCCTAAGCCTAGTGAGATTGTACAGCGGTTCAAGTTTAATTCAAGGAACAGGAAAGAGGAAGAGAGCATAATGGACTATGTAGCAGTGTTGCGTAAATTAGCACAAGATTGCAATTATGGGAACAACCTGAAAGAAATGCTGCGAGATAGGCTAGTTTGTGGAATTATGGACGACCGAATGCAGCGTAGATTATTATCCAAGTGTTCTGGACCAATGAACATTTTATGTGTGCAGATAGCACCCTCTGGTGGTGGTTATTGTGTTAACAGTTTGTATGCTGGAAAGGTCATCTGATCTTTCTTCCTGTGTGAGGTCATTTGACCTTTGTTCCTTTCTTCCTGAGCGAGGTCATTTGACCTTCCTACCTTTCTTCCTGTTGACCCCAGGAAGCAGTTTTGCTAGGAAGAACCTGACTTGAGTAATGGAGAATCTGCCATGAGAGGTTCCATTCACAATCCAATGTAATCTGATTTCATATGTTAGGCCAAGCGCAATATCTGTGAGTATCTTTGTTCCTTAGCATAATAGCAACGTTGTCAGAGTAATATTTTGATAATACTATGTTTATAAAAGGTTAATATTTGATAGTTATACAATTAGTCTATTCTACTGTTGTAAATATGTTTATATCTTACGTAATATCGAATGTATAGTACTCAGTTTATGTACAAAACATACTTTGTCTTTGTTTACAGTTTCACAAATTTGTTTGAGTAAAGGCTTCAAACAGCAAACGGCTTCAGAAGAATTATTTTGAATAGAGTGTTTAACTTGCTGGATAACTAGATAGGAGCACGTCTAGCGCGGCCAGTACAGTGAAAAGATATCAGTGAAAAGATAGCAATATGGCTAGCTGTGAAGAGCGGAGCAGGAGGAACCCAGAGTAAGCCTTAACCTCGTAGAGCACATCTACCTCACATCAACATGTCAGAAGATAATAACGAAAATGCTTTGCAGCAAGTAGAAGACCTTAAACAGGCAGACGAAACTGTAGAACGTGACAATCCGTCTATAAGCTCCGGTTACTACAGATCGCAAGTTGGTTCACGGTCATCGGGTGGTTCTAGAGTAAGCATAGCCATCGCCAAAGCACGGGCTAAGCTAGTAGCAGCTCAAGCCAGAGCTGCGCATGCGGACAGTGAAATAGAAATAAAAGTAAGACAGGCCCGTCTCCAAGCTGAATCACAAGCCGAACAGGCCCGATCCCAAGCCGAACAGGCCCGACACCAAGCTGACCTGGCCAGTCACCAGGTTGAACGACAAGCTGAACAGGCCCGTCTCCAAGCCACATTAGACGCTCTGCAGCAACAAAAAGAGATAGATGCTGCATTAGCCGAGACACGAGTGTTATTCAGAAGAGTTGAAGTGCATAGCAGCAGAACGGAAGACACAGTGCAGAGGAATAGGATGCTGAATAGAGAAAGTCAGAGGCAAATCCCCTCTCGGTTCCTTGAGACCCCCAACAGAGCCCCCAGCCAAGGCAACCCTGGCACAGGTCCCAGCACCTACAACCTTGCCAAATACCTTGCACGCACCCAACTGGTGACTTCGGGGTTAATCAAGTTTGATGACAGGCCGGAGAATTATCGGGCTTGGAAGTCCTGCTTCCACGATGCCATATCGGGCTTAGACCTGTCGGCAGGAGAGGAGCTCGGCCTCCTTATCAAATGGCTTGGCCCAGAGTCCGCCGGACAGGCCTGCAGGATAAAAGCGGCCAATGTGGGACAGCTGCCAGAGGGGTTGAAGATGGCTTGGGCGAGGCTGGAAGAAAGCTACAGCTCGCCCGAAGCCATTGAAAGGGCTCTCTTTGACAGGTTGGAGAACTTTCCGAGGTTGACGAGTAAGGAACCCCAGAAGCTCCACGACTTTGGAGATCTGCTGTCGGAACTCGAAGTCGCAAAGCAGGACGGCTACCTACCCGGTCTATCGTACTTAGACACTTCCAGAGGGGTAAGTCCCATCATTGAGAAGCTTCCATTTAACCTGCAGGAGAAGTGGATAGTGTTTGGATCAAAGTTCAAGCTAAAGCACAACGTGGCGTTCCCACCATTCTCTGCGTTCGTTAAATTCATCCGTAAAGAAGCCAAAGCTAGGAACGACCCCAGCTTCAACTTCTTCTCCTCCCACCCAGCACTTGCCAGAAGAGACAATTCAACAGACATGGAAAGACACCAATATCTGTCCACAAAATGCAAGTGTCCTCAATTGAGCACACAAAGATTCAGAAGAAACCTGAGGATATGAGCAAACAATGCCCTATCCACAACAAGCCCCATCCTTTAAAGAAGTGCAGAGGCTTCAGGGAGATGTCCCTGGAAGATCGGAAACAATATCTTAAAGAGAACTCTATATGTTTCAGGTGCTGCTCGTCCACGAGCCATCTCGCCAAGAACTGCAAGGTGGATGCAAAATGCACAGAAGGTGAAAGTGATCGGCACGTTTCAGCACTACACCCAGGCCCAGCTCCTTGGAAGTCAGAGACGCCTCCTCCCGCTTCAGAGCACAGCGGGGAGAGAGAGGGAGCTGCTGGTCCAGAGATTACATCCAGGTGCACCGAGGTGTGTGGAGAAGGAGTGAGTGCAAGAGCATGCTCCAAGATATGCCTCGTTAATGTGTACCCCGTAGGACGTCGCACACTAGAAAACAAGCCATCTCAGGTGAGCACACTCAAGACTTCCATCTTGGAGAATGGTTGTCCAAGCTACCTTACCCCATGCAGTAGACAGATCCGCATGGTGTTTGACTCCAGTGCACCATATCACGGCATCTCTCTCAACGACGTACTCCTCACAGGGCCCGATCTTAACAACAGCCTCTTGGGAGTGCTCATGAGATTCAGGAAAGAGCCCGTCGCCATCACTGCCGATATCCAGCACATGTTTCATTGCTTTGTGGTGAGAGAAGACCACAGAGACTTCCTCCGCTTCCTGTGGTATCGGGACAATGACCCTAATAGAGACACTGTGGACTACAGAATGCGTGTCCATGTCTTTGGGAATAGCCCATCCCCTGCTGTCGCCATATACGGACTAAGGAGGGCTGCCAAGGAAGAAGACGACGACTTTGGCAGTGATGTGAGAGGGTTCATCGAACGAGAGTTCTACGTCGACGACGCACTGAAGTCATTCCCGACCAAAGCAGAGGCCATCAGTACCCTCGGACGAGCCCAGGAACTACTTGCACTATCCAACCTCAGGCTGCATAAGATAGCCCCTAACAGATCAGCAGTGATGGAGGCATTCCCCCCTGAAGCTCGTGCTAAGGACGTCAAGGACCTAGACCTCTTCACTGATGACCTCCCACTACAGCGTAGCCTAGGGGTGTCGTGGAACATAGCAACAGACACGTTCACGTTCCAAGTCCTAGACGCCAAGAAACCCTTCACACATAGAGGAGTGTTCTCTACAGTCAACAGCCTATATGACCCTCTCGGCTTCTTAGCCCCTGTCACCATACAAGGCAGGCTGCTCCTCAGGGAACTCTCCACACGCGCTGAAGAGTGGGATTCACCTCTCCCTGAAGAGATGGAAGCAGAGTGGGACAGATGGAGAGACTCACTCCAAGACTTACAGGCGATCCGAATACCTCGCTGCTATTCGTCTTTCTCTCCCTTGAATGCCCAATTCAATGAGCTTTGTGTCTTTGCAGACGCATCCGCTAAGGCCATTGCAAGTGTGGCTTATCTGAGGGTCACCACTCAAGAAGGACAAAGCAAAATCGGCTTCGTCTTTGATAGAGGCAAGTTGGCGCTCCAGCCAGACCTCACGATACCCAGGTTGGAACTGTGCGTAGCAGAACGCAACCTACCCCCTCACAGCAGTCTACGGAAGCTGCATCCTATCATCGACATCGACAGACCGTCTCTGAGTTGGTTCTTCTTTTGTCGCCAGAGGACTCCAGTGACAAATAGAGTTTGGACTATGTGGAGTCGTTAACGACCCCAGACGGGGAGTGTTCTGGACCAATGAACATTTTATGTGTGCAGATAGCACGCTCTGGTGGTGGTTATTGTGTTAACAGTTTGTATGTTGGAAAGGTCATCTGATCTTTCTTCCTGTGTGAGGTCATTTGACCTTTGTTCCTTTCTTCCTGAGCGAGGTCATTTGACCTTCCTACCTTTCTTCCTGTTGACCCCAGGAAGCAGTTTTGCTAGGAAGAACCTGACTTGAGTAATGGAGAATCTGCCATGAGAGGTTCCATTCACAATCCAATGTAATCTGATTTCATATGTTAGGCCAAGCGCAATATCTGTGAGTATCTTTGTTCCTTAGCATAATAGCAACGTTGTCAGAGTAATATTTTGATAATACTATGTTTATAAAAGGTTAATATTTGATAGTTATACAATTAGTCTATTCTACTGTTGTAAATATGTTTATATCTTATGTAATATCGAATGCATAGTACTCAGTTTATGTACAAAACATACTTTGTCTTTGTTTACAGTTTCACAAATTTGTTCGAGTAAAGGCTTCAAACAGCAAACGGCTTCAGAAGAATTATTTTGAATAGAGTGTTTAACTTGCTGGATAACTAGATAGGAGCACATCTAGCGCGGCCAGTACACCAAGACTGGGCTTACTTATGAAAAAGCATTGGAACTTCCTCAAGCCATAGAGACAGCGAACCGAGATGTAAAAGAAATACAGGGTTCAGACAGGGCTAATGCTACGCAAGTTGCAGGTCAGGTTGTTGTGCACAAGTTGAACATGCGTCAGAAACCACAACGTGAGCATATGAAGGCATGTTATAGATGCAAGGACAATCACCTGGCGAGTGAATGCCGGTTTCTGGAGGAAAAGTGCTACAAGTGTGGGAAACAAGGACTCATAAAACGAGCTTGCAGGGCAAAATCACCTGTGGAGGAATCCAAACAAAAAGGGGGAGGACAGCAAAACCAAGGGAGAGAAGTGAAAAAACATGGAGCACACCACATCGGCGGGGAAGCTGAGGAAGAAGAGGACATGTTCATAATGTATAGCATGTTAGAGAACATTCCAAAAGTGGCTCCTATCGCATTGCAACTGACAGTAAATGACTCTAAGGTGAACTTTGAAGTGGATACAGGGTGCGGCGTGACCATAATGAAGAAGGCAGAGTACTCAAAATTGTGGAACCGTGCAAAAGTTCCAGAGTTAAAGCCTTGCTCCCTGCATCTTAAAACATATACAGGTGAACGAGTAGCGACATTAGGTACAGCTAATGTAACTGTGCAACACAGGGACACAGTGGAACAGCTACCTGTAGTTATAGTATTGGGTACCGGACCAAACCTGTTAGGTCGGGGCTGGATAAAAGAACTTAAATTAGGCTGGGGAGCAGTACATCAAATAGATGCGGGCAAACAGTTGACTTTGCAAGAAGTGTTGAGTGAACATGAGAATGTGTTCAAGGAGGAACTTGGCACATTTAATGGCCACCCAGCTAAGATTTATGTAGACAAGGAGGCACCGCCAAGGTTTTTTAAACAACGACCTGTGCCTTATGCCATGAAGTCAAAGGTAGAGGCTGAGCTTGACCGTCTATTGAGAGAGAACATTCTGGAGCCAGTGAAATGTTCGGAATGGGCAGCTCCCATAGTACCTGTTTTAAAACCGGACAATTCGGTAAGACTCTGTGGAGACTATAAATTGACAGTCAATCGGGTGTCCAAACTAGAGCAGTATCAGATTCCCAAAACAGAGGATCTCTTTGCAAACTTGGCTGGAGGAAAGAAATTCACAAAGTTGGAAATGAGTCATGCCTACTTGCAGATTACACTAGATGAGGAATCAAAGAAGTATGTCACCATAAATACACACAAGGGCTTGTTTACATATAACCGCTTACCGTTTGGTGTCTCAT
Source organism: Somniosus microcephalus (assembly GCF_052327205.1). Classification (NCBI taxonomy): domain Eukaryota; kingdom Metazoa; phylum Chordata; class Chondrichthyes; order Squaliformes; family Somniosidae; genus Somniosus; species Somniosus microcephalus. The sequence goes on along the minus strand of NC_140988.1, from coordinate 140,470,831 downwards.
CTAGTCCAGCTATCTTCCAGAGGACAATCGAAGGTGTACTACAAGGAATTCCACATGTTTCCATCTATCTGGATGACATTCTGGTGACGGGAAGAACCGACCAGGAGCATCTGAGCACTCTGAGAGAGGTACTACAGAGATTGGAGAGGGCAGGGTTCCGGCTCAAGAGGAGTAAGTGCACTTTCCTGGGGAATGAGGCAGTGTTCCTGGGTCACAGAGTGGACGCCACCGGGCTCCATCCACTCAAGGAGAAGGTACAAGCACTGCAGGACGCCCCAGCTCCTACAAATGTGGCTGAGTTAAAAGCTTACCTGGGACTGCTGAACTATTGTAACAGGTTTTTACCAAACTTGTCAACTGTGTTAGCACCTCTTCACAAACTACTGTGCAAGGGGACACAGTGGCAGTGGGGAGAGGACCAGGGGGTTTCATTTGAACAGTCCAAGAAACTGATGCTGTCGTCGGATGTGCTGGTTCACTACAATGCAGAGAAAGACATCATTCTCTCTTGTGATGCTTCACCTTACGGGGTGGGGGCAGTTCTTTCACACTGCATGGAAGATGGAACTGAAAGACCAATAGGGTTTATGTCCCGAACTCTAACACCAGCGGAAAAAAACTATTCCCAGTTAGACAAAGAGGGGTTAGTAGTAATGTTTGGGTTACAGAGGTTCCACAAGTACATATATGGCAGGAAGTTCACCATATGCACCGATCATAAACCTCTTCTCTCTCTTTTCAATGAAATGAAAGCAGTTCCACAGATGGTGTCACCCCGGATCCAGAGGTGGGCAGTGACGTTGAGGGCTTATGAGTATGTCATCGTCTACAAGGCGGGCAAGTACCATGGGAACGCAGATGCCTTGAGCCGTCTTCCACTGCCAGGCCCACCTATCCGTGCAGCTCCAGAGGACAGAGTTTTGATGTTGGAGGACACTGACACGGCACTTGTGACTGCAGAGCAAGTAAGAACATGGACAGGTAAAGATCCAGTACTGTCTAGAGTTCGAGAATATGAGGCGAGGGGATGGCCACAGCATCCGGAGGGGGCTGACTTCACACCCTAGTGTCAGGAAAACAGAGCTGAGTGTGCAGGATGGTTGCGTGTTGTGGGGAGCACGAGTGATTATTCCACAGCCAGCACGACAGTCTATCCTAGAGCAACTACATCAGTGTCAGCCTGGGGTCTCGCGTATGAAAGCCTTGGCTAGGAGTTACTTGTGGTGGCCAAAGCTAGATGAGGAGATAGAAAATCTAGTCAAGACATGCAGCACTTGTCAGGAACACCGGAAGGCACCAGCAGCGGCTCCTCTCCACCCCTGGGAGTGGCCGGATAAACCATGGAGAAGATTGCACTTAGATTATGCGGGTCCATTCATGGGGATGATGTTCCTCATAATCATTGATGCACATTCCAAATGGATGGATGTTTATCCTGTAAATTCTGCTTCCGCCACTACTATTATAGACTGCCTGCGTTGGAGCTTCAGTAATCAAGGGCTACCAGAGATCGTGGTGAGTGACAATGCCACTTGTTTTGTGAGTACAGAGACAAAAGAGTTTTTGAGAAAAAATGGCATAGTGCAGGTGACCTCGGCTCCATATCATCCGTCCTCGAATGGACTTGCAGAGAGAGCCGTACAAACATTTAAGGAGATGATGAAAAAAAGTGTAGAAGGGAGTTTAGCAGTCAAAGTGTCACGGGTTCTGTTCAGCTACAGAATAACACCTCAATCCACCACAGGACTCTCTGCTGCGTAGACTACGCTCCACTCTTGACCTTGTCCACCCAGACCTAAAAAGGAAAATGGGAAACAGACAAAACAAACAAAAAGAGAACCATGACAAAAGAACAAAGAGCCGACGTTTTGGAGAAGGAGATGCGGTCCTTACCAGGAATTTCAGTTATGGACCAAAGTGGATTCCTGGCTTCATAGACTCAATGACAGGTCCAGTATCATACAAGGTCATGTTGGGAGATGGTAGGGTAGTACGCAGACATGTAGGTCAGATACTTCCCAGACAAGGGGAAATTGAAATGAAGGTTCCAGATGCAATGACTGAAGACAGGGTTGCCCCCAGTTATCCAAGTGCATCTGTGGTGCCACCACCAGGGACGGAGACAATTCCACAGGAACCTATTCGTCAAGAGGAAACCATCGTTGCAGAGTCAGATACTCTGAGCACTGCTCAGGAGCAGCTGGTGGCTTCACCACAAGCAAGCAGGGACTTTACTGTTAAGACGTTCACAAAGGGCTCGCAAGCCACCAGAGAGATTGATACTGAACTGTTAGATTCGTCAAGTATGGAACATGATGAATGGAGACTCCTTATGTGACCCTCAGGAATGGTTGTTTGTTAAGAAATTCATACTGAAATCTTAAGGGAGGAGGGATATAGTAATCTGGGATGTTATGATTAAGGTTATCCACCAGGTGGTGCTGTAGCCAATGCTACTGCTAAGGTCAGAGGTTTGCTTCCTGTTAAGGTCAGAGGTTGGCTTCCTGCAGGTCAGCAAAGGTGCAATGCCTGGATGCAAGCCTGCCTGGTTGTTTCGCAGTCGTTTAATAAAGTACTCGTGTTAATTCTAATACCTCACCTCTTCGAGTCCTTGTCTCACTACATGGATTTATCACAAAGCCCCATTAAGGTAAGTTCATTTTCAACAGCGGGATGGGGTCAGCAGTGGGGTCGCGACCCGCCATGGACACTGCCCGCAGCGGACCTGCCCAGGTAGGCAAAATTCTGGCCAAGGTGTTTGATCCATACCCAACCTCCAGAAAGTACACTTACTTCAGAGACAGTTGCTTACAGTCAGCATTTGCCTTAAGATGCTTTGGCCCAAATTTTATCAGCTCGCACCTGGCGGAAACTGGGTGGAGGGCAGGGGGGGGAGGGGCGGTCAGTTAAAACAGGGAGTCACTTACCCCCATTGATTCCGCTTCCTTCCTTGTGTGTCCCCATATTAACCTGCTCTTTTGAACAGGTGAGCAGGAAGGAAGTGGGGTCCTGTTTTAAATATGCAGATCAGGTCTCATGATGTCATCGGGACCCGATCTGCAATTTCAACCTGAGACCTGAGCGGGGCAGGGGGAGGGGTTGGGGGAGGGTGCCGGCTTTCCTGTCAGGTAAAACCTGCTGGATCCCGGGCCAGAACAAGCCCAGAAGTGAAGTCTTAAATTTATTTTTCAGATTTTCTTGTGGGCCAGGAGTGCTCCTCTTGGCCTCAAAAAGAAGCTGATTTCTCAGCCTCCCACTCTAATCCCCACCTCACAGACTCCCCCCACTCTGATCCCCACCTCACAGACTCCCCCCACTCTGATCCCCACCTCACAGACTCCCCCCACTCTGATCCCCACCTCACAGACTCCCCCCACTCTGATCCTCACCTCACAGACTCCCCCCACTCTGATCCCCACCTCACAGACTCCCCCCACTCTGATCCTCACCTCACAGACTCCCCACCTCACAGACTCCCCCCACTCTGATCCCCACCTCACAGCCTCCCCCCACTCTGATCCTCACTTCACAGGCTCCCCCCACTGATCCCCACCTCACAGCCTCCCCCCACTGATCCCCACCTCACAGCCTCCCCCCACTCTGATCCCCACCTCACAGCCTCCCCCCACTCTGATCCCCACCTCACAGCCTCCCCCCATTCTGATCCCCACCTCACAGACTCCCCCAACTCTGATCCCGACCTTTCAGCCTTCCCCCCACTCTGATCCCGACCTTTCAGCCTCCCCCCCACTCTGATCCCGACCTTTCAGCATCCCCTCTCCCTCTCATCCTGGCCCCAACCTCTCAGCTTCCCGCCCTCCACTAGATCATGGCTCCGAACTCTCAGCCTCCCCTTTCCCCCAGGTTGTGCTGCGTCCTCGCAGCCTCCCTCCTCTTGCCTCCCCAGATCCCGACCTCACAGTCTCCCCTTCCCCTTGATCCCGGCCCCCAACTCTCAGACTCCCCCGCCCCAGGTCCTGACCTCTCAGTCTTCCCAATCCCCAGATCCTGGCTTGACCTCTCAGCCTCTCCCCCCTCCTCCAGATCAAAGACCCGAACTCTCAGCCTCCCCACTTCCCCCAGATTGTACCGCGGCCGATCGCAGTTCAGATCTCTGAAATGCTCACCCACTCCCGATAGTGGCCCCGTGCTTTCCCCCCCTACTAACTGCAGGGGACTATCCCCACAGGTCCCCGGCTGTGGCCTCCTGTCACTTGTGTGCAGTCGATCTGGCTGGCTGTCGGTCCTGAGTTTGCAACAGATTATTTAAAAAAGGGCCTGGCGTTAAGATCAGCAGGGCCTCCCCGCCTCCGACCTTGCCGGATATTCCCCGCGTGCCCCGCCTCCACATTATTAGGGCCTTTGTTTCTGCAAAGATTTTATCCTAGTGACCTACCTGAGTATGCAAAAAAAACTCATAGGCCACGATTTTGCTGACCTCGGCGGGTCCATAGGGGGCGACGTCAGTGGTGGGTCCCGACCCCGCTGCTTTCTCCATCCCGGCCTCGGAAATGAATTTACTTTGATTGGGCTTGTTAAGCCTGCCCAGCTCGTTTGCCGGCCAATTAGAGGAAGCGGGTCTGGTGACATCATTTGATGACGCATCATCAGCCGATTTCCTTAAAGGGACCATGACCAACTTTATTTTGACAGTTGTGCTGTCAGTGTTCTACAGCATTGAGGTGCAGGGCTGCACCCAGGCTCTCCCATGACTCCCACCATATGCTTATGGAGGGAGTCACAGCACGCAGGGAGCTTCTCTTCCCTTCCCATGGGCGGAAGGGACCTCCCCAGGGGATGAACACAGCCTGGTTGCACATTGCAGAGGAGGACACGAGCAGGAATGTGGTCAGGAGGACCCGAGTGCAGTGCTGCAAACGTTTCAATGATCTCAGTAGATCACACTCAACCTCATCCTGCTGTGCCTCTCATCACATCCCCATCACTCTGCCTTCCCTACCCTACTCCTGCACATCCTTACTCACACCAACTTACCTTGCGCCTCCAACCATCCCTCTCTATCTATGTTATCAAATCCCCATCTCATTAGCCACCCCTTACACTCACCCTCATCCTAGAGCAATCATACCAACTAACAACACACAAGGGTAGGCATGTGGGTGTGTTATGCAATGTTCATGTAGTTTCTGTTAATGTGGTGTCAAACATTGAAACCTTTATTTTCAACACTGCGTTTTTGGACAGATTTGTGTGCACCTTTGGAAGTGGCTTAGTGAGTTGCAGTGAATGGTGAGACATAACGTTACCTCCCGCAATGCTGATGAGTGTGAAAGGAATGGCTTGGGCATTATAGGGATTCTTTATGGTGTTGGTGTGGGGTTGTGCCAACCTGGTGCATCATGTGGCAGCCTGAGTGTACAGTGTAAAGTGAAGTCAATCTGGCCATGGTGAGGCCATCCCTGGCAGCAATGTGCTCGGTGCCGATGCCGTGTGTCCTGTGCAGCATCAAGTGATTGCGGAGAAGGATGGTGTTGTTGCTGGTGCTGCTGGTGTTGGGGCTGATCACGATGGGATTCTGAGGACCAAGGTGAGACAGTATAAATGGCACCCATGCTGATGAAATAGATGGCAGGTGAAGTAGAGATGACAGAAGTAATCTGTCAATGGTGGGAGAGGTAATGAGGTCAGACTGGATGGAGACTTATGTAAAGACTTGTAGCTAGGTGAATCTGTTGTTGAAATGCAGTAAGGAAGAGCTTGTGGCTGAGGGAAGATATCTCTGTAAGGTGGGAGCTTTTACTTGATATTTGAAGCTGTCAAATCAACAGCTGATTCAACGGCCACTGAACTCCTGCCTCAGCTAAACAGATGTGATCCCCGAGCAGCGAGGACCCTGTGGGCGAGCACGTAAATTCAAAAGGTGAGCTCAAATGTGTTCTTAATCATCTCTAATCAAGGTCATAATTACCTGAATTGGGTCCCCCGCCGCTGCATGTCGGGTCTGCTCAGCGCTGACAGACTCGACATCGGGGAAAGGTGCACGGCAGCAGGTTCACAGTAGGGTCCTGACCCGCTGGGGAAAAAAAACACTTTCCCACCCAACCCAACACCCATCACGCCACTGACCCCCCAGAAAATCCAGCCCATTGTTCTTTAGTGAGTACACTGGAGTGTTGAACACTGGAAGTGATGCACACAACTGCAGTGAAATAAACTGGGTCTTTAATGCTAGGTTGATGGGTATGATCTGGTGGCCATTATAGAAACATGGCTGCAAGGCGACCATGACTGGGAACTGAACATCCAGGGGTATTTGACAATTAGGAAGGACAGACAGGAAGGAAAGGGAGGTGGGGTGGCTATGTTAATAAAGGATGGAATCACTGCAATAGTGAGAAATGATATTGGGTCAAAGGATCAGGATAGTGAAACAGTTTGGGTGGAGATAAGGAATAATAAGGGGAAAAAGTCACTAGTGGGTGTAGTCTATAGGCCTCCTAACAGTTGCAACTCTATTGGTCGGAGTATAAATCAGGAAATAGTTGGGGCTTGTAATAAGGGAACAGCTATAATCATGGGGGATTTTAACTTTCATATTGACTGGACAAATCAAATTGGGCAGGGCAGCCTTGAGGAAGAGTTCATAGAGTGCATTAGGGACAGGTTCCTTGAGCAGTATGTTACTGAACCAACCAGGGGGCAGGCAATCTTAGATCTGGTCCTGTGTAATGAGACAGGATTAATAAAAAATGTCCTAGTAAAGGATCCCCTTGGAATGAATGACCATACCATGGTTGAATTCCAAATTCAGTTTGAGGGTGAGAGAGTTGGATCTCAAACCAGCGTACTAAGCTTAAATAAAGGAGACTATGAAGGTATGAGAGCAGAGTTGACTAAAGTGGACTGGGAAAATAGATAAAGGTGTAAGACAGTACATGAGCAGTGGTGTACATTCAAGGAGATATTTCACAACTTTCAAGAAAAATATATTCCACTGAGGAAAAAGGGGCGCGAAAAGAAAAGACAGCCATCCGTGGCTAAGTAAAGTAATAAAGGATAGTATCCGACTGAAAACAAGGGCATATAAAGTAGCCAAATCTAGTGGGAGGATAGAAGATTGGGAAGCATTTAAAAGCCAGCAAAGAATAACTAAAAGATTAATTAAGAAAGGGAAGATAGATTATGAAAGTAAACTAGCAAAAAATATAAAAACAGATAGCAAGAGTTTCTACAGTTATATAAAAAGAAAAAGGGTGGCTAAAGTGAATGTTGGTCCCTTAGAGGACGAGACCAGGAAATTAGTGGTGGGGAACATGGAGATGGCAAAAACGCTGAACAAATATTTTGTATCAGTCTTTACAGTAGAGGACACTAAAAATATCCCAACACTGGACAAACAGGGGGCTATGGGGGGGGAGGGGCTAAACACGATTAAAATCACTAAGGAGGTGGTACTCGGTAATATAATGGGACTAAAGGCGGATAAATCCCCTGGACCTGATGGCTTACATCCTAGGGTCTTGAGAGAAGTAGCGGTAGGGATTGCGGATGCATTGGTGGTAATTTTCCAAAACTCCCTGGATTCAGGAAAGGTCCCAGCAGATTGGAAAACTGCTAATGTAACGCCCTTATTTAAGAAGGGAAGTAGACAAAAAGCTGGAAACTATAGACCAGTTAGCCTAACATCTGTGGTTGGTAAAATGTTGGAGTCCATTATTAAGGAAGCAGTAACAGGACATTTGGATAAGCATAATTTAATCGGACAGAGTCAGCATGGTTTTATGAAGGGGAAGTCATGTCTGACAAATTTGCTCGAATTCTTTGAGGACGTAACAAACAGGGTGGATAAAGGGGAACCAGTGGATATGGTGTATTTGGACTTCCAAAAGGCATTTGACAAGGTGCCACACAAAAGATTATTGCACAAGATAAAAAATCACGGGATTGAGGGTAATATACTGGCATGGGTGGAAGATTGGCTATCTAACAGAAAACAGAGAGTTAGGATAAATGGTTCATTCTCAGGTTGGCAATCAGTAACTAGCGGTGTTCCGCATGGGTCAGTGCTGGGACCCCAACTCTTTACAATCTATATTAACGATTTGGAGGAAGGGACCAAGTGCAACATATCCAAGTTTGCCGACGATACAAAGATGGGAGGGAAAGCAGTGAGTGAGGAGGACATAAAAAACCTGCAAAAGGACATAGACAGGCTAAGTGAGTGGGCAGAAATTTGGCAGATGGAATATAATGTTGGAAAGTGTGAGGTTATGCACTTTGGCAGAAAAAATCAAAGAGCAAGTTATTATCTAAATGGAGAGAAACTGCAAAGTGCTACAGTACAGGGGGATCTGGGGGTCCTGGTGCATGAAACACAGAAGGTTAGTATGCAGGTACAGCAGATGATCAGGAAGGCCAATGGAATCTTGGCTTTTATTGCAAGGGGGATGGAGTATAAAAGCAGGGAAGTCTTGCTTCAGTTATACAGGGTACTGGTGAGGCCACACCTGGAATACTGCGTACAGTTTTGGTTTCCATATTTAAGAAAAGATATACTTGCTCTCGAGGCAGTTCAGAGAAGGTTCAATCGGTTGATTCCGGAGATGAGGGGGTTGACTTATGAGGAAAGGTTGAGTAGGTTGGGCCTCTACTCATTGGAATTCGGAAGAATGAGAGGCGATCTTATCGAAACATATAAGATTGTGAGGGGGCTTGATTGGGTGGATGCGGTGAGGATGGTTCCACTGATGGGTGAGACTAGAACTAGGGGGCATAATCTTAGAATAAGGGGCTGCCCTTTCAAAACTGAGATAAGGAGAAACTTCTTCACTCAATGGGTAGTAAATCTATGGAATTTGCTACCTCAGAGAGCTGTGGAAGCTGCGACATTAAATAAATTTAAAACGGAGATTGACAGTTTCCTAGCTGATAAGGGAATTAGGGGTTACGGGGAGCGGGCAGGGAAGTGGACGTGAGTCTAGGTTCGGATCAGCCATGATCCTATTGAATGGCGGAGCAGGCCCGAGGGGCCGTGTGGCCTACTCCTGCTCCTACTTCTTATGTTCTTATGTTAGTAAACCCCTACCATATTCCATTTTCAATTTGACCAAATCAAAGCAAAGTAGTAATCCTAAATTTACTGATTAAATGAAGTACTGCATCCAAGAAATATAGCAGATCATTTTCCCCTCACATTAAATTAAGAAAACATATTCTCACTTTTCGGTCTTATTGTCCCACACACTTCTCCAGATTTATATCTATATATATAAATCGGTACTTCTGTCATTCTGTCTATCTGTCTATCTGTCTGTCTGTCTATCTGTCTATCTGTCTGTCTGTCATCGCGTGTGCGTTGCGGGTATGCACTCGAAAGTTACAGGGCGTACCTACGCGCGCGTTACCTCCAAAGAAAGCTTACGCTTCCGAGACGGTTTTAAGCGTATTTACGTTTCGGCCGGGCTAAAATCCCGCCCGCGGTATCCCAAAAACCTTCAATGTTCCGCTCATTAGCATCTCATTATCCGCTCATTAGCGACAGAGTGACCTCGAGCTCGACCAATCGTACGCCGGGTTGCTGGCGTGTGCCGCCGGGCCAATCGGTGCGCGTGTGGCCGGGCTTTATCGTTCTGAACCGAGGTGAGTCGCCGCCATCTTGATTCCAAACTTTTCCTTTCTTTTTCCCGCTTTCTGCGTCTTAAAAAAAAACGTTGCTTTTAAAACACATATTGTTTTAAAAAAAAATGATTTAGAAAGTAATTAACTTATCTAATCTCATTAATTTTCCTACCTTTCCCGTTTTTCCAGGTAGGCCTAGAAGCCTCGGCGTCTCCTCCGCACCCACGCCCGAGCTAGGCACCTCCCAGCCCCACTCGAAGGCTGGAGGGCCGAGCCTCAGCCCAGCGCCGCTAGGGTGCGTGCGCAGCAGGAGCTGAGACGTCTCTGGCTCGGCCGGGGGGCGGGGCTTGCTGAGCGTCCAGCGTTACCCTGGCAATCGGGCCCGCCGGACGTCTCGCACAGCCGCAATCGGCGGTCTTCACCTGGGGGGGGGGGGGGCCGCGACCCTCGGGGGGGGGGGGGGCGCGACCCTCGGGGGGGGGGGCCGCGACCCTCGGTGGGGGGGGGTGCCGCGCGCGCAGCAGGAGCAGCTGAGACGCGGCGTCTCTCTCTCTGGCTTGGTCAGCGTCACGGTTGCCCTGGCAACCGGGCCCACCGGCCGAGAGAGACGCCGCGTCTCAGCTCCTGCTGTGCGCGCAATCGGCGGTCTTCACCTCGGGGGGGGGGCGGCCGCGACCCTCGGGGGGGGGTGCCGCGCGCGCAGCAGGAGCAGCTGAGACGCGCCGTCTCTCTCTCTGGCTTGGTCAGCGTCACGGTTGCCCTGGCAACCGGGCCTACCGGCCAAGAGAGACGCCGCGTCTCAGCTCCTGCTGGCGCGCAATCGGCGGTCTTCACCTCGGGGGGGGGGGGGCCGCGACCCTCGGGGGGGGGGCGCCCCCCGCCCTCCCTTCCCCCTACCTTTTCCCCCCTCCCCGCCCTCCCCCCTCCCTTCCCCCTGCCCTTCCCCCCCCGCCCTCCCTCCCCCCTCCCTTCCTCCCCCCCGCCCTCCCTTCCCCGCCCTCCCTCCCTTCCCCGCCCTCCCCCCCCGCCCTTTCCCCTCCTCCCTCCCTTCCTCCCCCCCTCCCCGCCCTCCCTTCCCCCCCTCCCCGCCCTCCCTTCCCCTCCCTCCCCCCTCCCCTCCCCCTCTTCCCTCCCCCCCTCCCCCTCTTCCCTCCCCCCCTCCCCCTATTCCCTCCCCCTCTCTTCCCCCCAGTCGCGCTCTCTCTTCCCCCCAGTCGCGCTCTCTCTTCCCCCCAGTCGCTCTCTCTCTTCCCCCCAGTCGCTCTCTCTCTTCCCCCCAGTCGCTCTCTCTTCCCTCCACTCGCTCTCTCTCTCTCTTCCAACAACAACATTCCCTCGAAAAAGCCTCGGCTCCGCCGGGCACTTCAGCTAGTCTATATATATAAATCGGTACTTCTGTCATTCTGTCTTTCTGTCTATCTGTCTATCTGTCTTTCTGTCTTTCTGTCTGTCTATCTGTCTATCTGTCTATCTGTCTGTCTGTCATCGCGTGTGCGTTGCGGGTATGCACTCGAAAGTTACAGGGCGTACCTACGCGCGCGTTACCTCCAAAGAAAGCTTACGCTTCCGAGACGGTTTTAAGCGTATTTACGTTTCGGCCGGGCTAAAATTGCGCCCGTGGTATCCCAAAAACCTTCAACATTCCGCTCATTAGCATCTCATTATCTGCTCATTAGCGACAGAGTGACCTCGAGCTCGACCAATCGTACGCCGGGTTGCTGGCGTGTGCCGCCGGGCCAATCGGAGCGCGTGTGGCCGGGCTATATCGTTCTGAACCGAGGTGAGTCGCCGCCATCTTGATTCCAAACTTTTCCTTTCTTTTTCCCGCTTTCTGCGTCTTAAAAAAAACGTTGCTTTTAAAACACATATTGTTTTTTAAAAAAATGATTTAGAAAGTAATTAACTTATCTAATCTCATTAATTTTCCTACCTTTCCCCGTTTTTCCAGGTAGGCCTAGAAGCCTCGGCGTCTCCTCCGCACCCACGCCCGAGCTAGGCACCTCCCGGCCCCACTCGAAGGCTGGAGGGCCGAGCCTCAGCCCAGCGCCGCTAGGGTGCGCGCGCAGCAGGAGCTGAGACGTCTCTCTCTGCCGGGGCTTGCTGAGCGTCCAGCGTTACCCTGGCAACGGGCGCAATCGGCGGTCTTCACCTCGGGGGGAGGGGGGCGGCCGCGACCCTCGGGGGGGGGGGGCCGCGACCCTCGGGGGGGGGGCCGTGACCCTCGGGGGGGGGGCCGCGCGCGCAGCAGGAGCAGCTGAGACGCGGCGTCTCTCTCTCTGGCTTGGTCAGCATCACGGTTGCCCTGGCAACCGGGCCCGCCGGCCGAGAGAGACGCCGCGTCTCAGCTCCTGCTGCGCGCGCAATCGGCGGTCTTCACCTCCGGGGGGGGGGGTCGCGACCCTTGGGGGCCGCGACCCTCGGGGGGGGCGCCCGCCGCCCTCCCTCCCCCCCGCCCTCCATCCCCCCCTCCCCTCCCCTCCCCCGCCCTTCCCCCCCGCCCTCCCTCCCCCTGCCCTCCCTTCCCCCCTCCCTCCCTTCCTCCCCCCCCTCCCTCCCTTCCTCCCCGCCCTCCCTTCCCCGCCCTCCCTTCCCCTCCCTCCCCTCCCCCCTGCCCTCCCTTCCCCCCTCCCTCCCTTCCTTCCCCCCTCCCCTCCCCCCGCCCTCCCTTCCCCGCCCTCCCCCTCCCTCCCTTCCCCGCCCTCCCCCTCCCATCCCCCCCGCCCTCCCTTCCCCTCCCCCTCCCATCCCCCCTGCCCTCCCTTCCCCTCCCCTCCCCTCCCTCCCCCCTCCCCTCCCTCTCTTCCCCCCACCCCTCTCCTCCCTCTCTTCCCCCCAGTCGCTCTCTCTCTTCCCCCCAGTCGCTCTCTCTCTTCCCCCCAGTCGCTCTCTCTCTCTCTCTTCCAACAACAACATGCCCTCGAAAAAGCCTCGGCACTGCCGGGCACTTCAGCTAGTTATACCATATACTCACACACACACTTACACAAATTCTGTTAGTTTTTGTTTTTAACTGTTTCAACATATTAGTCAAACGTGCTGACTGTTACCAGGACGCTGGCAATGGGATTCGCCACCCAGCTGATAGCAGCAGATTCAGATCAGCATGGCTTTCCGTCACTGCTAATAAGATGCATCTGATTTCCACTTGCCACTTCTCCATAATGGTGCAACCAAGGTTGGAAATACAAGGTTGGTTGTTTGCAACTTGCTGCAAGCTTATGGCCCCACATTCTATAGGTCAGCATATCAAAGCAGCAGCATACTGTGCCCTCATTCTTTGAAGAAAAGACCAACTAATCTGAGTGAATCTCCCCAATAATGCTCAATATGTACCTGTGTGGCTTCGAATGTGCACACGTAAGGTTCCATTGCTGGCAAATTTCTGTCCACAATATGGACAAATCTTCTCCTTCTCTCCAGTATGCGTCTGAAAGACAAAAGGTAAGCAGCACTCAGTTCAACTGGCACTCGACGAACATGCTGAAGCACTTGTTGATAGCACACAAATCTGAAGCTGGCTTATTATGCATTTTTATATTTAATTTGCCTGCAGTATTTACATCATCTTCTCCTTAATAGTTGACAATTCTTTGTAGTCTGTAGCATACATATGAAACAACGCTGAATATGAACTAATGCTAGGACGCAGGAAGTGATGCCGCCTCCTCCTGAGGCCCACCATTACAGATGCCAGTCTTCAGCCAGAGTCTGGCAGCACCCAGAATATCTATAGGGTTAAAAGATGCTGGAAATACAGTGGCAATTACTATTTTGCTCATAAATATTATGTGCAAAGGATTTGTAACTATAATATAATTTCATCCTGAATCTAAGGTAATTTCTAATTTACAACAAAGATGTACCTCCAGAAGTGTTTTTTCACGAACTGCTGTATTCTCTCCTCACACCAACCTTACATGCTCCAATTTTATTTTGGTATAGATAACACATTTGAGACAAATTGATTGCATATACAATACTGGACCTAAAATATGATACTAATTTGGCAAGATACACCTATAAGGTGTCAGTAAATAATTGAAAATAAATCTTCTGAATTTGATGGTAGCATAAAGTTTCATAAACCTTATTTTTCTTTACTTTGATTCCCCTATATTTTTTTGAGTCTGCTTCTGCTCTAACCAAGGACCTTGTCAGAGAAGCCAGATTCTTAAGTCAGTATTTTCCCAGATGCTCTGCTTCTTGAGATTTCTAGTCTAATGACACATCTAAGAATCCATTAAAACTGTGTATGCATGGTGTAACAGTAGGAGTTCCGCTGGGTGAAGCTATCCCTCTAGGTCTGCCGCCTTGTCATATCGCAGGCCTTCTCTGGGAAATTTGGTACTTTCACCCAGCACAGACCCCAGCAAGAATTGCCATCAGAATATCTTCAGCATTAAGATCTGGTGTTTACAGATCCCACTTGATTTTCCACTCCCACTGGGCCCCTTCTGCTCCATTTATTCCTGCATTGCACCTCAGGTCTCAAGGAACCTGATATTTAGTGCATTATGTTGTGGAAGGTGGTATATCACAAGTGCTACACTGAGTATTTCAGGGGCTGTTATGTACTGCTTGGAGCTTCATACGTCTGAGTATTAAAAGGAGGAACTCCTCAACCTTTTGGTTCCAGGAGCTAAAGTTTTAAGTCAAAATTTCAACTAAGGTGGTGTATTCATAGAGGGCTAGTTTGAAAGAAGCTCCATTTATCTTGGCATTTTTGTTGTCATCTCCATGGAAATGGAAATACTACTCATTCCTAATAGCAAATGAAATCTGACAAAAAATTCATTTTTAACTGATCCCTGGAGCTATAGATGCTGAGAGAATTCCAATATTATGTGAGTAATGCAACGCATATAAATCATATTTTTTTTTCAAATTGAATATTGCACAAATTTAAGTTTATAGATTTATGACTCTTAAGATGACTGCTCTAAGACTACATTTTAATTTGTAGATTTCAATATAATAAGCTGCAAAACCTCTTTTCTGAATGTAAATGTGATTTGATGAACTTAATACAGATTCACATTGAAGAAGAGATTTGTAAAGGTTAAAAAAATATTGTTGTCACTAAAATATTGTTGTCACTAAAGCATACTGTTTATTCTGTGAAATTTTAATAGTATGTCCACTTGAATTATGGAAAACACTCAATAACACAATTATAAAATTTGTCCTTCCAAGCATGGGTTGCGTCTGGAGAGGGCACATTGAGGTATATAACACTAGAGTGAAGTGTGATAGAAGTAGAGATATGTCTTGCTTCCCAACCTAAAACATTAAATTTTAGATAAGCTAATATACTGTGAATTCCCCTCCTTCAAGTGCCTGTTTCCATACTGCGGCACTAAGTCAAGATTCTGTGGAGCAAAGAAGCATGCACATTACATTCAATAAAGCCTCAGTTAAAAAATTCAGAAAAGGAATATAACTTTTCAGGTTCTTGATTATTTTTAAAGCAGTTGAAAGAATAGCATGTTGCTGATTGTGAGATTAATTTTGCTTCTGTGTAATTATGCAGGATTCTACAAATAGCAAATGGCCAGCCTATCTGTTTTTATGGTGGTACTGGGTGAGAGAGAACTGTTTTAATGAGACCAGTGATTCAGTTACTTTCACTGAACAGTGTCAGTGGATTTTTAACATCCACTTGAACTGGCAGATGGTACCTTGGACATCTTAGCTGAGGAATGGCACATCTGGCATTGTTGCACTCCCTCAGTTCCATACTGGAGTGTAGCCTAGATTATGTGCTCAGGTCCTGTTGTGGGGTTTGAAACCACAATCTATGGACTCAAAGACAAGAGCACTGCTGACTGAGCTGAACTGACATTCAGACAGTGGAGTTGAAGGAAGCAGTATAAAATGATAAGTTTATTATTGCGGCTGAAAGCAATATTCCATCCTTCAGTTAACACATTAAACTGAGGTCCTATTTGCCTGTTCCGGTGGTTCAAGTAGATGTGAAAGATCCCACGTTATTATTCAAAGAGGGACAGAGTTCTCCAGGTGACATGACTAATATTCCTTCTTCAACAAACAGCACCAAAAACAGATTAACTGATCATTCACTTCATTGCTTTTGTGAGAGGTTGCTGCTGCAAAAATGTCTGCCACTTTCACAAACATATCAACAGTTACTACACTTCAAAAGTAATAAATTGCGTGAAATGCTTTGATAGACCTCAATATAAGAAGGGATTATATAAATGCAAGTATTTTCCTTTTTTTCTGTTAACAATTTTCCATAATTGTTGTTAAATAATAAAATCTATCAGCAGAGCTATTGGCAATGAAGCTACCAATGAACATTACCACCACCAAACCAAATGATCAGATTCGGACCTCACCTGAGCCCACACACATGAACCAAAATAAAACACTTATAAGAACATAAAAAGCAGGAGCAGGAGTAGGCCATACGGCCCCTCGAGCCTGCTCTGCCATTCAATAAGGTCATGGCCGATCTTCAGCCTCAGCTCCACTTTCCCATCCGATCTCCATACCCCTTGATTCCCCTAGAGTCCAAAAATCTATCTATCTCAGCCTTGAATATACTCAATGACTCAGCATCCACAACCCTTCCAAAGATTCACAACCCTCTGAGTGAAGAAATTTCTCCACATCTCAGTCTTAAAAGGCCGACCCCTTATTGCGAGACTATGCCCCCAGTTCCAGACTCTCCAGCCAGGAGAAACAACCTCTCAGCATCTACCCTGTCAATCCCCCGCAGAATCTGATAGGTTTCAATGAGATCACCTCTCATTCTTCTAAGCTCCAGAGAGTATAAGCCCAATCGACCCAATCTCTCCTCGTGGGACAACCCTCTCATCCCAGGGATCAATCTAGCGAACCTTCGTCGCACCGCCTCCAAGGTAGGTATGTCCTTTCTCAGATAAGGAGACCAAAACTGTACACAGTACTCCAGGTGTGGTCTCACCAAAGCCCTGTACAATTGTAGTAAGACTTCCTTACGCTTGTACTTCAACCCCCTTGCAATAAAGGCCAACATGCCATTTGCCTTCTTAATTGCTTGCTGTACCTGTTTGCTAAATTTCTGTGTTTCCTGCACGAGGACACCTAAATCTCTCTGAACACCAACATTTAATCGTTTCTCACCATTTAAAAAATATCCTGTTTTTCTATTCTTCCTACCAAAGTGAATAACCTCACATTTCCCCACATTATATTCCATCTGCCACCTTATTGTCCACTCACTTAACCTGTCTATATCCCTTTGCAGGCTCTTTGTGTCCTCCTCAGAGCTTACTTTCCCACCCAGCTTTGTTTCATCAGCAAACTTGGATATATTGCACTCAGTCCCTTCATCTAAGTCATTAATATAGATTGTAAATAGCAGAGGCCCAAACACTGATCCTTGCGGTACCCTGCTAGTTACAGTCTGCCAACCGTAAAATGACCCGTTTATCCCTATTCTGTTTTCTGTCCATTCACCAATCCTCTATCCATGCTAATATATTACCCCAACCCCATGAGTTCTTATTTTGCGTAGCAGCCTTTTATGTGGCACCTTATCGAATGCCTTTTAGAAATCCAAATATACTAGATCCACTGGTTCTCCTTTATCTACCCTGCTAGTTACATCCTCAAAAAACTCTAATACAGGAAACTCTCGTTTAAACGGCACCTAAATATCCGGAATTCTCTATTAACCGGCAAAATTCTCGCTCCGAAAACACCTCAATAACCGGCAATGTTGCCGATTCCGAGTCTCCAGCGGTGGCCGAGTTAGTCAGTGGGGGTAGTTCTCCAAACTGCCACGACTTGGCCTCTTGGCGCTATCGGAAGTCGGAGCACCTCAAAAACCCTGTATCAGGAGTCTGACTCTCCCACGCTGCCAGTAGTCTCTTCTGATACGCCATTTTACAGGGGTACAGTACTGTCTGTCTCTCACGCTGCTGGTAGTCATTGGATTGCATTATGGAAATCCCAAAAGTTGGTCCAAGCAAAAGGAAGAGAGTGGTGTTAACTTTAAAACAGAAAATCGATATATGCCAATGACTAGAAAGGGGAGAGAAGCGTATCAACATTATGAATGAATTCAAAATCAGTTCTACATCAAATCGCAGAAGGATAAGCTGCTCAAGTTTTATTCAAGCTCGGAGACATCTCAGAGTATAGAGAAACGGTGTACGCTTCGTAAGCCTAAGCTTGAAGAGCTGGATACTGTGCTTTATGAGTAGTTTTCTCTTAAGCGTTCAGAGGGTGTTCCGATTTCCGGACCCATGCTAATCGAAAAAGCGAAGGATTTCAACACAAAGATGGAGCTCACTGACAAGTGTGCTTTCTCTGAGGGATGGCTAACGTGAAAGGTCACACTTTGAGACAAGCCTGGTGCAAATTGTGGCCTTCTGTAATGTTTGCTGAAGGTTCTTCTTCAGAGGAGGAATTTCATGGGTTCAATGTTCGTCCCAAGAGGACTACAGTAATGGAAGTGGCTGGCATGGTGAAAAATGTAGGCCCAGCAAACCCTCTATGTCACCTCAGTGAAAGTGATATTGAGCAGTGGGTTGATGCAGATAGAGAAGTTGCTGTTGTGCATATGCTAAGTGATGATGAAATAATGGAGAATGTTTTGAATCCAAAGAAAGAAAAGTGAGATGAAAAGTGAAGAGGATGAGATTTCTGAAGAGAACAAGATTTCTTGGGCTAAAGCTGCAGAAGATTTTGTTTCATTACTCAAATTTGCTGAAAGCCATTCTTGCTATTCTGCCCAAGAAGTTATGCACCTCCATATTCTGCATTCCACCTTTCTACAAAGGCAAGAGTCCACTAAGCAAGCAGACACATGTTTAAGAAAGCTTCCAAAAGAGTTGGAGCAGTGGAAGTGCCTGAAGAATCTGTTGAAATGCATGATCTTGATGACCCAGCTGACATGGATATTCCTGATGAACCAGTTGACTTGGAATAAGTGTACAGTCAGCCACCATACTTTATACTGTACTGTACAGTCGTTTATAAGTTTTGTTTTACTGTTAAGTAATTAAAGAGTTATGGATTACCCTCAACTGACAGTACTGTACTTAATCAAGCATCTTCCGCCATCCATTTAACACAACATTCTGTAGTACCCAATTACTGTATACTGCACATTTCTTGATTTTTTTATTTTTATTTGTTAAAAATAGCCTCGGTAGATAACCCTCTCCGTCATCCGGAATTTTTAATAAACCGGCAACACACCAGTCCCGTCGGTGCCAGATACCAAAGAGTTTCCTGTAAATTTGTTAAACATGATTTCCCTTTCATAAAACCATGTTGACTCTGCCTAATCATATTACGATTTTCTAAGTGCCCTGTTACCACTTCCTTAACAATGGATTCCAGCATTTTCCCGACCACTGATATCAGGCTAACTGTAGTTACTTTAAGTTCCTCACTCTTATTTGCCCCTTGGTTCTCTACTATTTTTGGTATGCTTTTTGTGTCTTCTACTGTGAAGACAGATACAAAATTTGTTTGAAGTCTCTGCCATTTCCTTATTCCCCATTATAATTTCACCTGTCTCAACCTCTAAGGGACCAACCTTCCTTTTGCTACTCTCTTCCTTTTTACATACTTGTAAAAGCTCTTCCAATCTGTTCTTTATTATATTTATAAATCAGCAAGAATATGACAGCAGCACAAAAATCTGAAAAACTAGGTTAATTTATAGATCGAACCAGCCAAATTGTTAAATGCTTTGTCATAACACTTACTGTGGCTCAAGTTATTCACCCACATCAGGAACATTGTTGACTCAGACTGACCCATGGATCAATGGAGATGTCAGAGCTAGTGAGTGGTGTTTAATCCAAAAGATCTAGAGCATGACTTTCTTTTTTCTCTGAGAATCACTGAAACTGCTGAGTTTCTTGGTTCGACAATTTTAATCTGGCTAAAAAATGTGGCAGCACCCTACCTTGTTCCAATGTCCAAAGATCTAACACTACATCTTTGTGTTCTTTTATGCTTCAAAATCCTTTAAGCCATTGACAAGTCAACCAATGGTTCATTCATTTGAATGTGCATTTTATTTATTTTATTCATAACTAACACTTCTAAATTGATATTTCTGCTTTATGTCCATCCTTTCCATATTAAGTGTGACAGATTTGTCAACCGTCAATTCATTTATTTGAGTGTGTGAGCTGCCAGCAACAACTGGGTTGGTCAAAGCTGCCACCAGGATTCAAGTACATATGCTTTAAATCTGCCACTGTT
Source organism: Somniosus microcephalus (assembly GCF_052327205.1). Lineage (NCBI taxonomy): Eukaryota > Metazoa > Chordata > Chondrichthyes > Squaliformes > Somniosidae > Somniosus > Somniosus microcephalus. Next base: position 140,451,019 of record NC_140988.1, on the reverse strand, counting down.
TGCTGCTACATTGGCCAGAATTTTCCCCTAAAAAAAGGGGTTTTTGGGGCGTGGGGGTGGTTAAATTGTTAAAAATGAGATTTCCGACCTGATCCCGCCTCCAACCTGCCCACTTCTGGTTTTGCCGGAGGTGGGAGGCAGGCGACCAACCCGCTCCCAGGGGTCATTACCTCAATTTAAATATTATAATGAGGCTGGAAGCCTCTTTTTCCCTGTTCATTTTGTGATTAACTGCCTGTGGACGGGTTTCACACAATTCATGAAACCCGGCAGTTAAACAGAGGCGGGGACTGCTGCATCCAGGAGGTAAGTGGATTTATACCTACCTCCTGGATCCAGGGTCCCGACCATACCCACCCCCCGCAATCGGAGACTCCCCCCACGAGGCCTCCAATCTCATTCCCAGGCCTCCCCCCACAACAATGATGATGAGGCCAGCCACAATCAAACTGGTGGCCAGCCCCGATCCTCCGCACCCCCTCACCCCCGATCCCTGGCCGACTCCCCCCCCCCACGATCCCCGCTTGCATGCCGATCCCCGATCACCCTACCCCACCGTGGTCCCCGACCACCTCCCGTCGCCTGCAGTTCCCCGACCGCGCCCCCCAATCCCCTACCAATCCTGCAACACTCCCCCACCCGCCAATCCTCTCTTCACCCCCTCCTGATTGCCGACACCCCTTCTGCCAACTGCCGACCCCCTTCTGATTACCGACCCACCCACCGCTGTTTGCCGACTCCCCACCCACAATCCCTCCTCCGGACCGACCTCTCAAGCTGGCTGGCTGCAGGCAGGAAACAGAGGCCTCATATTCAAATTAGGCCCTGCTGGTAAAGCCAGCCACGCGCCTCATACCACCACTCCCCACCCCCCCACCCCACCCGCACCCAACCCGCCTCCCTGAAGAAAGTTCTAGTTATTGTGATTGTTTGTTGCACGCCCTGCTCACCCCACCCCAGTATAAAACACTTTACTATATTTTCTGATCATGCTACTTAACAGGACGTCTATAACTGAGTCTGTGAAACAGAATTTACAATATTTTAAGTGGCCCTTTTGACTAAGCTTGACGCACTCCACGGTTGAATGAATATAAAGTTCACCATTTATGCTGGCTCTGTGCCAATGTAAGTTCATAAGATGTGTCAAAGCAGCATTATTACAGGGTCCTAACTGGCTAGTTTCCTTTCATTGAAGCACGTAAACTTCTTAAGTTAAATGACACAAAAACATCCATTTAGATTTGAGTGCATTATTTTGAACAATATGAGAGCAATTAAATCTTTATTCATAAAAACAAAAAAAGATACTCACTAAAAGAATAGAACTGTTTACCAGCTGCTTTCTGTGATGTTGTCTCTCGAGAGACTCGCTTTGTTTTCTTTTTCTCTCCCGGTTGCTTTTACTTTAATGTAGACACTGATTATTTTCTCTCCTCGATGCTGTCTCTCTCTTCTCTGACTTCTCATTCTTAGAATACAGCAGGGTCCAACTCCACTCTCCCTCAGTCTCTTTTTCTTCCCGTCCATCTTTTTCTAACTCTTTCTGTCTCTTTGGTTTTGCTACACCACTCTTGCTTTCTCATTTATTTAAAGGCACCAACATCCTCTCTTTTACCATGTTGTGTTACTTGGGCGGGCAGCCAATAATCGAGCAGGTATTCAGATTCTTCCCAAAGAAAATCAACTGATTTCCGTACTCCGAAAGTGTTCCATCACACGCCATGAGGCTCCAGCAGCTGAAGCTATCAGAATGCACTGCTACCAATATCTTGTATTGTATTAGAAAAACATAGACAGGACCTCCCGCCTCCAGAATATATATGCACAGCTGTGAATGCAATTACCATTTTGGACAGCCCCTTTTGCCAGTGTGGGGAATGAATGACCAAACTTGAGATGTGATTGATAGGGTGTGACAATTCTGCCTAGTAATAACATGCACCAAAATGTTGATTTCATGCTGCTACTCTGGACATTAACAGTATAACAGAATAGAAAACTAATTGGCCTAGAAATTGGGTTGGGGCGCCAAAGTGGCGCAAAAGTCGCCTGAGCGCAGGATTTAGCGCAGCGTTCGAGGCTTTAGCGATCGTCAGATGTTCAGTTTCATTGCTCCTCGAGGGACACGGGGCGAGGCTCAAGGTGCTCCGCATCCCTCTTAGGGCGCTGAAACTGAATATCGCAGCGCAACGTGCCGCAGCGCCACACACTACGGCACAGCACGCTGTGGTACTGCAGGCCTTCCTCCCACTGTTAAGGGCAAGGTGCCTGCAACAGCGCGATCCCCGCTCGCGAGTGCCAGCAAATGAGCCCGGCACCAAGGAGAAGTGCCGGGCTCTCGGGAAACAGCCAGCAATGCCGCGGGGGGGTGGTTAGGAGGTCGGGGACGGAGGTGCTGGCAGGCAGCCGCCCCGCACCTCCACCTTAACTTGCGCCGCTGCCGGCACAGTAAGGCCCCATGAATCGGGCGCGGGTAGCGAGCGGCGCAACTGCGGCGTTCGCTACCAAATATCGCGAACGGGGCGCGAATGGGGCGCTGCGCACACCGATGACGCCATCGGTGGCGGCGCAGCGCAAATGCCTAACACCACCATTAGCGCCCCTACTGAATATCGCGGGAGACGCAGCCAGTGGCGCTACCACCACTGACTGCCTCTTTAGGCGCTAACAGGTGGCGCCACTCACCCAATTTCTCCCCCATTATATATTATATATAGATATAATCTATATGTAATATACATTTTTATCTAAAATACGCATTTTGTAAATATATATCTAATGGGGTTTTCTCTCTAAATAACTTTATTAATATTTAGATTAACTTGAAACAGGATTTATGTGCCCATTAGCAAAACAAGTTCATATAACAAAGAGAACTGGTTGGCAGAGAGAAAGCAAAGAGTTGGAATAAACGGGTCTTTTTCCGAGTGGCAGGCAGTGACTAGTGGGGTGCCGCAGGGATCGGACCTTGGGCCCCAGCTATTCACAATATATATTAATGATCTAGACAAGGGAACTAGATGTAATATCTCCAAATTTGCAGATGACACAAAGCTGGGTGTGCGTGTGTGCTGTGAGGAGGATGCCAAGAAACGCCAGGATGATTTGGACAGGTTGGGTGATTGGGCAAAAGCATGGCAGATGCAATATAACGTGGATAAATGTGAGGTTATCCACTTTGGTGGCAAAAACAGGAAGGTAGGATTATCTGAATGGCAATAGATTGGGAGAAGGGGAAGTGTAACGAGACCTGGGTGTCCTTGTGCACCAGTCGCTGAAGGTAAGCATGCAGGTGCAGCAGGTGGTTAAGAAGGCAAATGGTATGTTGGCCTTCATAGCGAGAGGATTCGAGTACAGGAGCAAGGATGTCTTACTGCAGTTGTACAGGGTCTTAGTGAGACCACACCTTGAGTATTGTGTGCAGTTTTGGTCGCCTTATCTGAGGAAGGATGTTCTTGCCATGGAGGGAGTGCAGCGAAGATTCACCAGACTGATACCTGGGGTGGCAGGAATGACATATGAGGAGAGATTGGGTCGATTGGGCTTATATTCGCTGGAGTTTAGAAGAATGAGAGGGGATCTCACTGAAACTTATAAAATTCTGACAGGACTGGACAGTCTAGATGCAGGAAGGATGTTCCCGATTGTCGGGGAGTCCAGAATCAGGGATCACAGTCTAAGGATAAGGGGTAGGCCATTTAGGACAGAAATGAGGAGGAATTTCTTCACCCAGAGAGTGGTGAACCTGTGGAATTCTCTACCACAGAAGGCAGTAGAGGCCAATTCATTAAATATATTCAAGAAGGAGTTGGATATATTTCTTAAAGTTAAAGGGATCAAAGGGTATGGGGAGAAAGCAGATACTGAAATTGGATGATCAGCCATGATCGCATTGAATGGCGGAGCAAGGCTCGAGGGGCCGAATGGCCTACTCCTGCTCCTATCTTCTATGTTTCTATGTAAAGCAGGCAGGTCACTGGGAGAGTTTAATTATCTAAATGCAATATTAATTTGTCCAAGGCAAATACACAATGCTCAAGTGTACCTGGCACAAGAATTATTGAGATGAGTAAGTTTCAATCATTGTTCCCTCACTTATTTTGAAGCCACTGTTTCATCTCATTGCACTGTACACAGGTTCTGTTTCAGCCGGGAAAAGTTTCTCATCCACAGTAACAGGATTCAGCCTGAACACCTGCAGGTGCAGCCAAGCTCATCGCATGTACTCGCAGTCAGAGGTTTATGATGTTACATGCATTAGGCTATCAGCCTCTTTGGTTCGCAGGCAAGGTTTATTAACAAGAGACCTTAAAACAGCCATAATTTTGTATGAAAGTAATAGATAAATATTGTAAAGGCAATTAACAAGACTTCATTACAATTGTTTAATGGTCTTGAAACTATAACAATTATGTTGCCATTAAACTGCACTTTTGGCACTGGCAACACACTAGATTTTGTTATTCAGGTGTTGAATTGCAGTAACACATGGTCTGCACCAATGTAAGAGAGAGACTACCTTCAAGAAGTGACTTTGTGCTATTTTTCCATTGCAACAATTACAAAAAACTGGTTACAAATGTAGGCAACATCACTTACATCTATTCTAATTCGACGGACTGAAAGAGCTGACATTAGAAAGGTGGCATTCAGAGCGAAAATCTGAGTAAAAAGCATGGAGATCTGTCATCCCTCCCCAAAATTCAAGCGGCAGCAAGCTGCCCAGTCCTCACTCACACTGCAACAGCAATGCTGATGGTACTGCACTGGGTAAGATTCCAAGCTGGGAGAGTTTGGGGGGAATTTTTCAGGGGGTCAGCGGGTGCGGTTGGTGGCAGGTCGGGTGGGAAAATCTTTTGTAGACAAAGGGTAGGTAACCCGCTGTCAACCCAACGCTACGCTACTTTCCCAGATGTCGGGTCTGTCAACGCCAAACAGACCCGACATGCAGCAGCGGGGAGGCAATTTAGGTCATTATGACCTTGTTAAGAGCCACTTAAAAAGTATTTTGAGCTCACCTTTAAATTATATGAGGTCGTCCAAGGGTTCCACGCTGCTAGGGGATCACGTCAGGTAAGCACATTGGGAATTGTGTTACCATGAAATCATCTCTTTACTTGACAGCTGCAAATGTGCTATAAAAGCTCCCATCTCACAGTTGTTCACTTTCCAAGCTCAGAAGCTGTTGCTTTCTGCATTTGGAACACAGATTAAGCTTTAGTTTGGAGTAAACTCTGTATCCAGTGTCACCTCATTGCAACAACCTCTCTCACCAATGACAGATCGCTTCTGTCTTCTCAAGTTCACCTGCCATCTATTACATCAGCACCCTTGTGGCTATCTCACCTTGGTCCTCAGAATCCAACGACAATGAGCCCCAACACCAGCAGCACCAGACACACCGGCAGCACCAACAACAACACCAACCTTCTCCGCAATCAACTGATGCTGCACAGGACACAGGGCATAAGCACCCGAGCACATTGCTGCCCAGGAGGCCAGGGATGGCCTCACCATGGCCAGATTTACTTCACTTGACACTGTACACCCACATGGCTGCCACATGATGCGCCAGGTTGGCACCGCCCCTCACCAACACCATAAAGCATCCCTGCAATGCACAAGTCATTCTTTTCACACTCATCACCATTGCGGGGGGGTACCGTTATATCTCACCATTCACTGCAACTCACTAAGCCACTTCCAAAGGTGCACACAGATCTGTCCAAGAACGCAAAGTGTTGAAAATAAAGATTTCAATGGTTGACAGCACATTAACAGAAACTTCACATGAACATTGGCTAAAACACATAAGTGACCTACCCTTGTGCGTTGTTAGTTGGTATGATTGGACTAGGATGAGGGTGAGTGTGAGGGGTGGCTAGTGAGATGGGAAGTGATAATGTCGATAGAGGGAACGGGTGGAGGTGCAAGGTAAGTGTGTGAGAGTAAGGATATGCAGGAGTAGGGTAGGGAAGGCAGAGTGATGGGGATGTGATGAGTGGCACAGCAGGATGAGGTTGAGTGTGGCTTTGCAGTAACATTTTATGATCTACTGAGATCATTGAAAGGTTTGTGCCACTACAGCCAGGTCCTCCTCACGACATCCCTGATTGTGTCCTCCTGTGCAATGTGAAACCAGGCTGTGTTGATCTCCTGGGGAGGTCTCTTCCGCCCATGGGAAAGGAAGAGGACATCCCTGTGTGCTGTGTTTCCCACCATAAGCACATGGAGGGAGTCATGGGAGAGCCTAGGTGCAGCTCTGCACCTTTGTGCAGTGCTTGTCAGTGTTTGCAGCACCTCAATGCTGTAGAACACTGACAGTACCACTGTCAAAATCAATTTGCTCATGGTCCCTTTAAGGAAACCAGCTGATGACACGTCATCAAGTGACATCATCAGACCCACTTCCTTCAGTTAGAAACATAGAAGAAATATAGAAAAATAGGAGCAGGAGTAGGCCATTCGGCCCTTCGAGCCTGCTCCACCATTCAATATGATCATGGCTGATCCTCTATCTCAATACCATATTCCCGCTCTCTCCACATACCCCTTGATGCCTTTTATGTCTAGAAATCTATCTATCTATCTTAAATATATTCAGTGATTTGGCCTCCACAGCCTTCTGTGGTAGAGAATTCCACAGGTTCACCACCCTCTGAGTGAAGAAATTTCTCCTCATTCAGTAAATGTCCTACCCCGTATCCTGAGACTGTGACCCCTCGTTCTAGACCCCCCCAGACAGGGGAAACATCCTCCCTGCATCCAGTCTGTCTAGCCCTGTCTGAATGTTATACATTTCAATGAGATCCCCTCTCATTCTTCTAAACTCGAGTGAATACAGGCCTAGTCGACCCAATCTCTCCTCATACAATGGTCCTGCCATCCCAGGAATCAGTCTGGTGAACCTTCGCTGCACTCCCTCTATAGCAAGTATATCCTTTCTTAGGTAAGGATACCAAAACTGCATACAGTACTCCAGGTGTGGTCTCACCAAAGCCCTGTATAACTGTAGTATGACATCCTTGCTCCTGTACTCAAATCCTCTTGCAAGGAAGGCCAACATATCATTTGCCTTCCTAACTGCTTGCTGCACCTGCATGAATGCTTTCAGTGACTGGTGTACAAGGACACCCAGGTCCCTCTGTACGTCAACATTTCCCAATCTATCACCATTTAAATAATACTCTGCCTTTCTGTTTTCCCTACCGATGTGGATAACTTCATATTTATCCACGTTATACTGCATCTGCCATGTATTTGCCCACACACTCAACTTGTCTAAATCGCCTTGAAGCCTCTTTGTATCCTCCTCACAACTCACAATCCCACCTAGTTTTGTGTTATCAGCAAACTTGGAAATATTACATTTGGTTCCCTCATCCAAATCATTGATATATATTGTGAATAGCTGGGGCCCAAGCACTGATCAGTGTGGTACCCCACTAGTCACCGCCTGCTATCCCGAAAAAGACCCTTTTATTCCTACTCTCTGTTTCCTGTCTGTTAACCAATTTTCAATCCATGCCAGTATATTACCCCCAATCCCATGTGCTTTAATTTTGCACACTAACCTCTTATGTGGGACTTTATCAAAGGCCTTCTGAAAATCCAAATACACCACATCCACTGGTTCTCCCTTCTCTATTCTACCAGTTATATCCTCAAAAAACTCCAGTAGGTTTGTCAAACACGATTTCCCTTTCATAAATCCATGCTGACTTTGTCTAATCCCGTTGATATTTTCTAACTGTCCTGTTATCACATCCTTTATAATAGACTCTAGCATTTTCCGTACTACTGACATTAGGCTAACTGGTCTGCAGTTCCTTGTTTTCTCTCTCCCTCCTTTTTTAAATAGTGGGGTTACATTTGCCACCCTCCAATCTGCAGGAACTGTTCCATCATATATAAAATTTTGGAAGATGACAACCAATGCATCCACTATTTCCATGGCTACCTCTTTTAGTACTCTGGGATGCAGATTATCAGGCCCTGGGGATTTATCGGCTTTCAGTCCCATTAATTTCTCCAGCACTTTTTTTTACTAGTACTAATTTCCTTTAATTCCTCCTTCTCACTAGACCCTTGGTTCCCTAGCATTTCTGGGAAGTTATTTGTGTCCTCTTCCGTGAAGACAGAACCAAAGTATTTGTTTAATTGCTCTGCCATTTCCTTGTTCCCCATTATAAATTCTCCCATTTAGATTTAGGACCCTAGTTTGGACTTCTTCACTTTCCATTTGAATGAAGAATTCTATCATGTTATGGTCACTCTTCCCTAAAGGACCCCGCACAACAAGATTATTAATTAACCCCTTCTCATTGCACAATACCCAATCTAGGATAGCCTGTTCCCTAGTTGGCTCCTCAACGTACTGGTCTAAAAAAAATCTCGTACACACTCCAGGAATTCATCCTCCACAGTATTATTGCTAATCTGGTTTGGCCAGTCTATATGTTGATTAAAGTCACCCATGATTACTGTAGTACCCTTGTTACATGTATCTCTAATAATTTCCTGTTTGATGCCATCCCCTACATTACTACTACTGTTTGGAGGCCTATAGACAACACCCACCATTGTTTTCTGCCCCTTGGTGCTTCTTAGCTCCACCCAGACTGATTCTAGATCTTGATTTTCTGAGCCAATATCCTTTCTCACTATTGTTCTGATTTCATCCTTTACCAACAATGCCACCCCACCTCCTTTTCTTTTTTGCCTGTCCTTCCTAAATATTGAATATCCTTGGTTATTCAGCTCCCAGCCTTGGTCACCCTGCAGCCATGTCTCCGTAATCGCAATTATATTGTATCTGTTTAGATCTATTTGCGCTGTTAATTAGTCCACCTTATTACGAATGCTTCGTGCATTCAGATACAGTGCCTTTAGATTTGTCTTTTTAACATTTGGCCGGGAAACACGCTGGGTGGGCTTAACAAGCCCAATCAACGTAAAATCACTTTGGACAGCGGGCTGGAGCCAGTAGCGAGGTCGGGGCACGTCACCAACCCCGGCTGCACCGGATCCGCCGAGGTCGCAGAAATCGTGGCCTTTGTCTGTGATATTTATATCCAAAATTGCAAACGCATTCTTTACAACACATTTTCAGTTTTACTGCAATAAGTGCACAGAGGAAATGCACCCAGCAAGGTTGTTCCCTCTAGGCAGTTAACATATCCAAGTAACCCAGTGGCAGATCTAAGGGGAAAGTGACTGCATCCCCCTTATCATTTCATGTAAGTCTAAGACATACATCATCTGCATGGATTTTATTTACTGTGCAGGAAAATTGTAGTAAAATTGAAGTGACACGAAGCTCAGGTTACTGCCTTTATCTATCAACCACAAGCTGCACAGTATCATGTAGAATGAAGCCTCCAGTTTCAGTATTTAAATCACAGGCTTCTACTGACTAACAATCTACCTTCCACAAGCAGGAAAATTTATTTTGCACTTTCATTAGCTTGACCATGCGCTAAAACCCAGAACTTGCGATCTGTCAAGAATCCTCTTGCTTGCGAACCGCATGCGCCCCTGGGAGACGTGGGCCTCTGTGTAGTGTATGTAACCGTTCCACCTTTAAGAGAACTATTTTAAGGGTTGCACTACTTTATCTTGGCTGCTGTATACTGTAATACCGGTGGTGACCACACCGGTATATAAGTGCTGTGTAATGATTTATTGGGCAGTTCCGCCCTGATCTTCGACTAGTAAAGACCTGTTAAAATTTACTCTTGTGGTCTGTGTAATAATTCTCATTATAACACACAGACTTAACAGTGGCGACGAGTACGATCTTACCCTGCGGCAGAGATACATCCAATGCAGTTTGACGGGCGTTGAGAGGAGGCATCCGCCCTCATCATCCAGCTGAGAAAAGACGCAGGTCTGAAGAGCAAAGGAAGAATCCTGACACAAAGTCTTCCATCAGCAACAGGCAGTGATCATCCCTTCTACCACGGTGGTGGGTAAGCCGATCAGCGACGAGCAGCAAGTCGGCCACGTTGGCTGTGAAGTAGGGGAGGGAAAAACGGAGGATATAAGGGCGGAGAACTCGACCACGGCCGGGGAAAAGAGCCGGACAGAAGTCGGGGCCAGAGGCGCTGAGACTGGGGCAGCGTAAGGCACGGGAGCCGCGGTGAATGCAAACGCAGCCGGTGTAAAAGACCGGGCTGCAAGCGGGCTGGGAGACACAACAGCGTCGAGAGAGAGCTCGACCGCGACAAACGCAGCCGGTGTAAAAGACCGGGCTGCAAGCGGGCTGGGAGACGCAACAGCGTCGAGAGAGAGCTCGACCGCGACCGGTGAGAAAGGCCGGGCAGCTACCGAGGCCGCGAGGCGCAGCGACCGGGACAGCGTAAGGCGCGGGAGAAAATTTTAAAAAAACGCGGAGAACTCAGCCGCAGCCGGGGGAAAGGACCGGACTGCAAGAGGGGCTGGGAGGCACGATTTGAAAACCGCTGGGGAGGGCGAACGCAGCAATACGGCAATCGCCATTACAGCCAGCAGGGGAGAAAGGCAAACGCGGGAAGCCGCCATTTTCGTAGGCGGGGAAGAAGACAAGCGCGGGAAACCGCCATTAAAAAAAAAAAGTTAAAGAAAAATTTCTCTTTGTTTCTCAAGAAGATTGCGAGGATGCCTAAGCGTGGTAACATCAACAATTTCGATCCCGATGTTGAAGATTGGGCCACGTATGTAGAACGCATAGAGATATATTGTAAGGCAAATAAAATATCAAATGAAGATAAAGCACTAACCTTACTAAACTCAATGGGTGCGAAGACATACGGGCTATTGAAGCATCTTCTATCACCAGCTAAACGGGCGGATCAGACTTTCACTAATATTGTTGCTGTCCTGAAGAATCATTTGAACCCCACACCGCTGATGTTAGCGGAATGATTTAAATTTTATGCGAGAACGCAACTGAAAGAGGAAAGCAACGCGGAGTATTTAATTGAACTGCGTAAGCTAGCGAAATACTGTCAGTTTGGGGAAAGACTGACAGAGGCACTGAGAGACAAATTCGTGTGTGGATTGTCGAAAGAAGGAACACAAAAGCGGTTGCTTGAAGAGAATGATCTTACACTTGATAAGGCTGTCACTATTGCAGCATCGCACGAAGCCGCAGCGAGAGGCACTGCGGAAATGCAGCTGAAGGCAGCGGTACTCAGCGTAGATCAAATGGCTTTGGGTACAACGAAATGTTATCGTTGTGGAAAGACAACACACGATCAGAACCAATGCTGGTTTAAAAACCAGGAATGTAGAAAATGTGGCAAGCTTGGTCACATAGCTAAAGTATGCCGGTCAGGAAAGAAGACCAGCAACAAAAAGTCATCGCAGGAAAAGTGCAGAAGGGTACATAAGGTGGCTGGGAAGAGTTCGGATGAACAGAATTCGGATTCAGACTCCAACAGCAAGGAACTGGGTAGTCTGAGAATTCACAATGGGAGTAAGGAAGCTGACCGACAAACTATCTGGGTCACACTGCAGATAGCAGGAGTCCAAGTGAAGATGGAATGGGACACCGGATCGGCGTTGACGGTCATGAATAAGCAAGATTACAAAAGGTTATTCACACATATTCCCCTACAGGATACGGAGATAGTATTAAAGACATACACGGGGCAAAGAATATACCCCATCGGAAAGATAAAAGTCAAGGTGGTACACAAGGGCAAAGAACACCAAGGAATGGACATATATGTACTACCTGAGGGAGGTCCACCACTTCTGGGACGGGAGTGGATCAGGAAAATAAATATGGACTGGCACTCCCTAAAAGCAATAACGGTAGATTCCGGAAAGAAAAAAAATGTCAAACCTGCACGATTGTCCATAATATTGGATGAGGGCATATGCAGCAGTGACAGTGACAAAGCAGAGAGTGAGAACTCGGTGAAGACAATCAGCTCAGACTCTGGAACTGATGATGGTAAGACCAGCCCATGTGCAAAAGACAAGTCTAAAATGGACTTGCAGACTAATGATGGAAAAACGAAGGAGTGCATAAATGCTTCAGGAGAGAACAAAGTGATGTAAGAAAAAGGAGACTTACCATCAAGTAACTTTAAAGTAAGCTTTAAGTAACTTATAAACACACTATATACAAGAGAGGTCTTTACCATGCCTCTGGTAGAAGCCTCTTACAATACTGAACAGACCAGTATTTATACCAGTCCAACAGGAAGTGACATATGACAGGAAGTGAGGTATGTACACAGTTCATAGTTCACAGTTCATAGTTCACAGGAAGTGATGACATAACTTCCCGGAAGTTAGCATTTTTATCACATTCTTCCCTCCTGCAGGATTAGGAGGCTGTGGTCTACCTTTTGGTCCGCAGCCGTCGAACAAGGAAGAGTCGCACCCGTTTGGATTCCCGTCGTAGAGGGTCGCTGGTCCGCTTACATGCGGTTGGCCATTGGTCAGAGTCTGTGTGGCCTGGATTGCCCTGTGAAGGGTCGGGGAGATCATGGCTTCGAGTACGAGCCCCAATAGGTTCAAAGTCGGACTGCCTCTGTTCAGAGGGAGGTGCAGAGCTGGTCTGTGGCGGATCAGTACTTTCATGCGCGGTACTGGGAGGGTCGCAACCTTGAGCACGGGGTTCTACCGGCACCAAGCTAGTTGGTGTCCGATCAGGATCCTGGAGAGGGGTACCCGATAGGTCCCAAGAGTTTCCTGGTGAAATGCCATCACCCGATGTCCCACTAGGTCCTGGTGGGCAGGGAGCCAGATCCCGTAATGATACGGTAGATTCTCGGCCGTCGGAATATCGTATGTTTGCATAGGTGGGGTTGGCATCGGTTAGTTCAACCTCGTCTACGAGAGGGTCATTTTTAGACGTCCGAACGTATCTTCGGAGTAATACAAGTCCAGGAGTAGTTAGCCATGACGGGAGTGATGTCCCATGAGATGAGCGACGCTGGAATCCAAAGAACCGCTCATGAGGTGTAGTATTTGTGGCTGTAGAAAGCAGGGACCGTATAGAGTGCAATGCATCCGGAAGCACTGTTTCCCATTGCTGGTCTGGTAGGCCCCGAGATCTTAAAGCGAGACGTACGGAATTCCAGATGATACCGTTATACCTCTCTACCTGCCCATTTCCGATGGGATGGTATGGTGTTGTTTTGCTTGTAGCAATTCCCCGTTCTGAGAGGTAGTCCTTGAGTTCCCTTGACATAAAGGATGGACCCCGATCTGAGTGAATATAAGCCGGCATGCCACAGAGAGAAAATACCTGCTCAAGGCAGCAGATTACTGTGGACGCCAGCATATTGGAGCAGGGGAAGGCAAACGGAAAACGTGAATATTCGTCGATCATGGTGAGCAAATATGTGTTCCGAGTTGAAGAGGGCACTGGGCCCTTAAAATCGATGCTAAGTCGTTGCATCGGTTGGGTTGCATGTATGAGTATACCAGCTGAGGGGCGGAAGAACTGAGGTTTTAATTCCGCACAAAGCCGGCATTCTGAGCATATTTTCTTTACATCTCCAGTGGAAAAAGGGAGATTCCGTGATCGTACGAAATGTAGCATGCGCGTAACGCCAGGATGACACAAACCATTGTGGACATCCATGAGAGTGGAGGATGACATAGTGGAGCAGAATGCCCGTGTGAGGGTGTCCGGGGCCACATTCTCCTTGCCAGGCCGATAGAGAATGGTATAACCAAAAGAGGCCAGTTCCATCCTCCAAAGTTGTATTTTATTATTCTTAATTTTGGTTCGTTTTCGATTATCGAGCATGAAGGCGACTGATCGTTGGTCCGTGATCAATGTAAAGTGCTGGCGAGCTAGAAAATGGTTCCACTTCCGTACTGCCTCTATGATGGCTGTGGCTTCTTTCTCAACCGGAGGATAATGTAGCTCGGCACCTTGTAAGGTCCTGGACATAAATGCTACAGGACGACCTTCCTGATTCAGAGTAGCTGAGATCGCCACCTCCGAGGCATCACATTCAACCACGAAAGGGAGATTCTCATCGATGGAGTGAAGAGCCGCTTTCTCCAACTGTTTTTTGAGAAGGTTAAAGGCTGCAACAGCCGCTGTTCCCAGTGGAAATGATCTAGCATGCAGCAAGGGTTGGATTTTGTCCGAAAAATGAGGAATCCATTTAGCGTAGTATGCAAACAGACCGAGAGCCCGACGTAAAGAAGCCGGATTCTTAGGTGACGGGAGCTCTTGGAGCGGGCGAAGTCTTTCTGGGTCTGGCTTAATGATACCATTGCCTACGCAGTAGCCAAGGATGTTGATGGTCGGTTGCGACTCAACAGATTTGGATTCATTCAGGGTCAAATTACGGCGATGGAGGGCATCCCGAAATTTTTGGAGGTTGGAGTCGTGTTCCTGTTGATCGTGACCTGCAATGGTAATGTTATCAAGATAGGGAAAAGTGTCCCTTAGGTTTTCCTGCTTAACCAGGCCATCCATTGCCCGTTGAAAGACAGCCACTCCATTAGTAACCCCGAATGGGAGGCGACGAAATTGGTACAGCCGTCCATTAGCCTCAAAGGCTGTGTACTGCTTATCTGAGACCTTCAAGGGTAACTGATGATAGGCACTTTTTAAATCGTAAGTTGAGAACACTTTGTATTCGGCCAGTTTATTAACCATATCATCAATGCGTGGCAATGGGTAGGCGTCCAAGTCGGTATATTGATTGATGGTTTGCGAATAATCGATGCATAGTCGCTGTTTGTGAGGTTTTAGAGGGTTCTTGACAATGACGACTTGAGCCCGCCAGGGCGACGAACATGGTTCAATGATATCCTCTGCTAGAAGTCGAGAGATTTCAGCCGCAATAAAAGATTGGTCTTCCTGATTAAAGCGCCGCGATTTCGTTATTATCGGTTGGCATTGAGGCGGAATACTGGCAAATAATGAGGGTTCATCAAGTGAAGCTGCTGATAATGCACAAAAAGGTAATTTAGATGGTATATTAGAAATAGTAAGTCCGGGTTTGGATCCACCAAACTCAATGGTGAGTTTCTTATGCTGTTTTTGGAAGTCCAGCCCTAAGAGGAGATCACTACATAAGTCTTTGAGCACCGAAAGTCGGGTGGAGGGATACATACGACCATGAAGTGTCATATCAACAACACAAAAGCCGGAGATTCTGGTATTAAGTGATGACTGGGCCATCGCAATTGCCTGGTCCGATGGGAAGACATGTAGTTTCAATTTCGCAACAATCTGTTCCTTAATGAAACTATCAGTACTTCCTGAGTCAATTAAGGCATCTAAGGTATGCCCTTTAATTGAAATTTTTGTGGCTGCCTGAGACAGGTTCTGTGGGCAAGCAGCTGTAATTGGTGTCGTTGCACAGAGAGTGGCTAAAACTCTCGGTGTGCTTCTTCGGGAGAGAGCTCGAGAGGAAGCTTGATAGGTCCTAGCTGGAGCATCTTGATAGGCCCTAATTGGGGCAGTTCGGTAGGTCTTAGCTGGATTGGCCCTCGTAGAGGCCCTTGATAGGCAAACTTTAGCAAAGTGTCCTTTTTTCCCGCAATAACTGCAGATTGCATTGCGAGCAGGGCAGGTTTTCCTAGGGTGAAAAGCATCTCCACAAAAGAAGCATTCCTTCCTAGATTGCCAAGAGGCTGCTAAAGTGGGGTCATCCTCCTCTTCTTCATCAGAATTATCAGAATTAGATTCCCCCATGATAGGGTTCACCTGAGACCGCTTGAATTGTCTGGTTGCAGCTACAGCAGCAGATCGAGATCTGGGCAGCTGATAGAGGTCTGCATTTCTCTTTGCCAAATCCAGTGAACAAGCTAGGTCAAAAGCTTTTTGTAGCTCAAGTGTTTTACTTTCTAGTAGACGCTGGCGTATAAATGGAGAGGCAATCCCGCAGATGAAAGCATCACGAATCATTTCTTGGCGGTACAGCTCAGCTGAGGCTGCCTGAAAGTTACAATCTACGCTGAGCCTGCGAAGTTCTTGCAGGAATTCGTCAATTGATTCCCCTGGCCCTTGTCGGGCTGTGGCCAGTAGATGTCTAGCATAGACCTCATTTGGGGTCTTCGCATACAGTTTCTTAAGTGCCCGAATCACCTCTTCGTAATTATCCCAGTCATCAACATATTCGAACACTTTTGGGGTCACATAATTGACAAGTATCTTCAATTTAGCAGGAGCATCCACTTTACATTCATCCAGAAAATTCTCAAAAGTACGATACCAATGCTTCCATACCCTGCCAGCTGCTGGTGTATTCGGGTCCAAGTCCAGACGAATAGGTCTAAGGATTTTCTCCATGATGGGTGGTTCCCTGGATCCTTAACTTCCGAGTTTGTCTGAAGGTCTAGTATTTGTCAGTGTAAATACTAAGTTACTTAAATTGATGTAAGAAAAAGGAGACTTACCATCAAGTAACTTTAAAGTAAGCTTTAAGTAACTTATAAACACACTATATACAAGAGAGGTCTTTACCATGCCTCTGGTAGAAGCCTCTTACAATACTGAACAGACCAGTATTTATACCAGTCCAACAGGAAGTGACATATGACAGGAAGTGAGGTATGTACACAGTTCATAGTTCACAGTTCATAGTTCACAGGAAGTGATGACATAACTTCCCGGAAGTTAGCATTTTTATCACACAAAGTATCAGAACAGAATTCCACTGAACAACAACAACATAGTTTGACAGAGAATTCTGAGTCTGTCCAGTCTACAGACATGCACATTTCTGAGGAACACCGGACTCGAACTCAACTCAATTTCAAACTACAACAGCAATTAGAACAAATGATTCGCCGTTTTGAGCAAGAGATGAATGCAAAGAAAAAGTTCTTTGACACGGAGTTGGAAAATCTGGGAAGACAGCAGAAGCAACTGATTGAGAAAATGGATCAGGAACACACAAACCGTCTGCGCGATGAGGCCAAACGAATCAAAGCTGAGCAAGAAAGGGAATATGTCAAATTCATCGATCAGTTGAAAGCTAAGAAGAAAGAGCACCCTTTTGTGAGCAGTGTCAGCAGTAATCAGCCACTCAGGGAATTGGTGGCAGAGGCAAAAGCTGAAGTGATGGAGGAAATAGAAGACAATAGAGAAGAAGCAGAAGATGATGACTCATCTGAACCATTATCACCCCTACCAGGTCACGCACGTGGTCCCTCCGAACTGAGCCAAATCAGTCTGGAAGTAGAAAAACTTCCCAAGGTACTCGAGCCTTTAGAAGTCAGCAATGCTGGTTCTGAAGTTACGAAAGTTCAAGCTGTTAAGTCCAGTGAAGGACTATTAGATGAGTCACCCCAGCAACGAGAACCTACTACACCACCGAGAACTACTACACCACCGAGGCGTTATCCAGACCGAGTCAGGAGACGCAGGAGGCGCCTCCGCAGAGACTGAATCTGTGAACTGTTTTTACATGAAGTTGTGTATATATGTTATGATGTTATGCTTAATGGGGAATATATATACTGTTAAGCTAAAAAGGGAGGATTGTAGTGTATGTAACCGTTCCACCTTTAAGAGAACTATTTTAAGGGTTGCACTACTTTATCTTGGCTGCTGTATACTGTAATACCGGTGGTGACCACACCGGTATATAAGTGCTGTGTAATGATTTATTGGGCAGTTCCGCCCTGACCTTCGACTAGTAAAGACCTGTTAAAATTTACTCTTGTGGTCTGTGTAATAATTCTCATTATAACACACAGACTTAACACTCTGCCCGCGCGTACCCGGAGAGGCCTAGGATCACAAGCCTCCATACCTCCCGGGCCACCAGGTACATTCATAGATTTTTTACAAGTCGGAGGCATCGCACTCCTCCGATCGCAAATTTTGGGCCAATGCGTTCTCTGCTCTAAAACTAAAACTAATTGTGTGAATAGGAAATTTATACTAAGCAATGAGAGAAGTGGACATGGACATGCAAGATCTCATGTGTAAATTGGAATTTCTACAATTGTCTTTGAGCCATTTGGCAAAAATATTGTGCACTCCATAACTAGATTAACACACCGTTCTACATTCATACCAATTAATTTGCTTGTTGGCTATTTGAGAATAAGTAAATAATCATTGTTATAGGTGTTATGTGATTGCTGCCTTTTTTCTCAATCCCTCTGATAAAATTGTGTTTCCCATGATTTTGTTACCAGGTTGTAAATTATGAAGAAAAAAGTGCATTCTCCTGTTTTATTTGAATAGAGGAAAATTTAGCCCCTTGGTAGCTGTTTCGTTCAATATCAAACATTTAGATAAACCCATCATGTGGAAATCGGTAGTAGAATACCCTTAACCATTCACCTCTAGCTGGTAAAAGTGAATTATTTTTGTGCTATGATTATATATACTACATCACCACATTATAGGCCTAAATGCAAAATTTCTCTTGACTTTTTGCAAGGCAGATCAAGGGTGTAGAAGGAAATTTTATCCTGTATCTGGACTGCACTGGACCTGACAAAGAGTGGTTTATGCTGGCATTTGGCACTAGAAGTGAAATATTATTTAATTTCTCAAACATTGACTTCTGTCTTCATCACAAGCACAAGAAATTCACCAAAAAGTAAGAAATGCATGACAATAAATTATTTGCTGACAATTAAACCATATGCTAATTGTATATTTTCCTTACTCATCAAATATTTATTTTAAAAAACAGCTGACTTTTCAGTAAAATATTGTTTTAAGTATCAGTTATTGCAATGGAACCAAACAAGAACTACTGTCTTTGAACAATTTGTACAAAATGATTTGTTAATATTTATAGCTCTGATTATTTAGATTTCTCAAACCTGGAGTTAATCATTACAGACTTTGAATGCCAGACTTTTGTGTTACTCCTGTGAAAGACTGTCATCACTCATGTCCATGTTGGCCATCTTCCCTACTCATAGCAGAATTGTCATAACTGGTCATCATCAATTAAATTTCACTCTGTATTGTCCACAATAAACATAGGGGTTGCATTCCCTCACACAAAAGGATTATTGACTGTACAGGTGCCTTATTGTAAAGAAAGAAGGAACTTGAATTTATATGGACCCATTCATGACCTCAGAACGTCCCAAAGCACTTTACAGCCAATGAAGTACTTTTGAAGTGTAGTCACTGTTGTATTGTAGGAAAAGTGATGGCCAATTTGCACACAAGATCCCAGCAATGTGATAATGACCAGATCATTTGTTTTGGTGATGTTGTTTGAGGGATAAATACTGGCCAGGACACGAATGGAAACTCCCCTGCTCTTCTTCAAAATAGTGCCGCGGGATCTTTTACATCCACCTGAGAGGGCAGGTTTAATGTCTCATCCTAAAGACGGCACCTCCGGCAGTGCACAACTCCCTCAGTGCAGTACTGCAGTATCAACCTAGATTATGCACTCAAGTCTCTGGAGTGGGACTATGAACCCACAATTCTCTGACTCAAGAGGCAAGAGTGCTACCAACTGAGCCATGGGTGACACAAATGTTTGTAATGTTAAACATTTCATACACTATCTAATCAGTCAGCCTGGTGAATTATTACAAGTAATAGGAGATTCATCAGATCATTCTTGCACTCCATCATGTTGACTGACATTAATTAAGCATTAAAATAACTGCTACATACCATCAATATTTACTTTTTTAATTCTCCAGCCCTTGAACCTTAACTCCAAAATTCTGTGAGCTGTTCAAGTAGACAATCCCCAGTAGATTAATTATTTGCAAAAGACATCTGCAGCCCCTCCAGACAAACCTACACTGAAGCATCTTTTAAACTGTTGAAGCATTCATTGTCTCAGCACAGAATGTCAACTTTAATGCTGCATGATTAATTATACCTGAAGCTGAAACCATCACACCGCAGTAAGTAAAGGAGAAACACTTATGGGGGATGTTTTTGTCATTGTGTTGTGGAACTTATGAATAATGCATTTATTTAAACTTATACGATCAACCACGGCAGTTTGTAATATCTAAAAAAAAACAATTTTTTGCAGTTTTCTTTGGTGATTTGAGTCCAATTTTCCTTGTAGATGGCTCACGTGCAAACTTGTGTGTAATGAAGTCTGATTTTCTAGTGATAAGTCTGTACTTTCCTCTTGTGTATAATACAGATTGATATTAAGAATACAATTAAATGAGGTGTAAAGAAGTCCATGTTGCACCATGTCATTTTCTCAGCAAAATTAGGGAGGAATGCTTGCTGAGAGTGTCATAAGGGAAAACTGTTGATTATTTACTATTTACTGTACAGAGAAATTGAAAATATGCATATAAAGCATACATTTAGAACTTTGCCATAAACAGCTTTATCCCCATAAATGGTTAAGTGGCCAATTTTTTCTGCTAAACATATAAACATAGAAACATAGAAGATAGGAGCAGGAGTAGGCCACTCGGCCCCTCGAGCCTGCTCCGCCATTCAATGCGATCATGGCTGATCATCCAAGTTCAGTACCCGGTACCTGCTTTCTCCCCATACCCCTTGATCCCTTTAGCCTTAAGAAATATATCCAACTCCTTCTTGAATATATTTAATGAATTGGCCGCTACTGCCTTCTGTGGTAGAGAATTCCACAGGTTCACCACTCTCTGGGTGAAGAAATTCCTCCTAATTTCTGTCCTAAAAGGCCTACCCCTTATCCTTAGACTGTGACCCCTGGTTCAGGATTCCCTAACCATCGGGAACAACCTCCCTGCATCTAGTCTGTCCAGTCCTGCCAGAATTTTATAAGTTTCAATGAGATCCCCTCTCATTCTTCTAAACTCCACTGAGTACAAGCCCAATCGACCCAATCTCTCCTCATACGTCATTCCTGCCATCCCAGGTATCAGCCTGGTGAATCTTCGCTGAACTCCTTCCATGGCAAGAATATCCTTCCTCAGATAAGACGATCAAAACTGCACACAATACTCAAGATGTGGTCTCACCAAGGCCCTGTACAACTGTAGCAAGACATCCTTGTTCCTGTACTCAAACCCTCTCGCTATGAAGGCCATCATACCATTTGGCTTATTAACCGCCTGCTGCACCTGCATGCTTACCTTCAGCGACTGGTGCACAAGGACACCCAGGTCTCGTTGCACTTCCCCTTCTCCCAATCTATTGCCATTCAGATAATAATCTGCCTTCTTGTTTTTGACACCAAAGTGGATAACCTCACATTTCTCCACGTTATATTGCATCTGCCATGCTTCTGCCAATCACCCAACCTGTCCAAATCATCCTGTAGTTTTTTGGCATCCACCTCACAGCACACACGTCCACCCAGCTTTGTGTCATCTGCAAATTTGGAGATATTTCATCTAGTTCCCTTGTCTAGATCATTAATATATATTGTGAATAGCTGGGGTCCAAGGACCGATCCCTGCGGTACCCCACTAGTCACTGCCTGCCACTCGGAAAAAGACCCGTTTATTCCAACTCTTTGCTTTCTATCTGCCAACCAGTTCTCTATCCAAGTCAATACCTTCCCCCCAGTCCCATGTGCCTTAACTTTACACGCTAATCTCTTATGTGGGACCTTATCAAAAGCCTTCTGAAAGTCCAAATACACCACATCCACTGGTTCTCCCTTATCTATTTTACTAGTTACATCCTCAAAAAATTCCAGTAGATTAGTCAAGCACGATTTACCTTTTGTAAATCCATGTTGGCTTTGCCCGATCCTGTCACTGTTCTCCAAGTGATCTGCTATTACATCTTTTATAATGGACTCTAGCATTTTCTCCACTACCGATGTCAGGCTTACCAGTCTGTAATTCCCCGTTTTCTCCCTACCACATTTTTTGAATAGTGGGGTAACATTAGCTACCCTCCAATCCATGGGTACTGTTCCAGATTCCATTGAATATTGGAAGATGATCAGCAATGCATCTACTATTTCTAGGGCCACTTCCTTAAGTACCCTAGGA
This sequence comes from Somniosus microcephalus, assembly GCF_052327205.1. Lineage (NCBI taxonomy): Eukaryota > Metazoa > Chordata > Chondrichthyes > Squaliformes > Somniosidae > Somniosus > Somniosus microcephalus. The sequence goes on along the minus strand of NC_140988.1, from coordinate 140,429,149 downwards.
TGTAGATTATCAGGCCCTGGGGATTTATCGGCCTTCAATCCCATCAATTTCCCTAACACCATTTCCCTACAAATACCGATTTCTTTCAGTTCCTCCCTTTCATCAGGCCCTATATTCCCCGACATTTCTGGGAGGTTATTTGTGTCCTCCTTTGTGAAGACAGAACCAAAATATGGATTTAATTGGTCTGCCATTTCTTTGTTCCCCATTATAAATTCCCCTGATTCTGACTGCAAGGGACCTACGCTTGATTTCACCAATCTTTTTCTCTTCACATATCTATAAAAGCTTTTACAGTCAGTTTTTATGTTTCCTGCAAGCTTACTCTCATATTCTATTTTCCCTTTCTTAATTAATCCCTTTGTCCTCCTTTGTTGAATCCTAAACTGCTCCCAATCCTCAGGTTTACTGCTTTTTCTGGCCAATTTATATGTCCTCGCCTTGGATCTTATGCTATCCCTAATTTCCCTCGTTAGCCACGGTTGAGTCACCTTTTTTGTTTTATTTTTATGCCAAACTGGGATGAACAAATTCTGTAGTTCATCCATGCGGTCTTTGAATGCTTACCATTGCCTATCCACCGTTAACCCTTTGCGTGACATTCCCCAATCAATCCTACCTAATTCGCGCCTCAGACCATCGTAGTTTCCTTTATTTAAATTCAGGACCCTAGTCTCTGAGTCAACTACTTCATTCTCCATCTTAATAAAGAATTCGCTCATATTATGATCGCTCCGACCCAAGGGGTCTCGTACAACAAGATTGCTTATTAATCCTCTCTCGTTACATAATACCCAGTCTAAGATGGCCTGATCTCTGGTTGGTTCCTCGACATACTGGTCCAGGAAACCATCCCGTAAACACTCCAGGAATTCCTCCTCCACAGTATTGTTACTAATTTGGTTAGCCCAATCTATATGTAGATTAAAGTCACCCATGATGACTGCTGTGCCCTTTTTGCACGCTTCTCTAATTTCCCTTTTAATACCATCCCCAACCTCCGCATTACTGTTTGGAGGTCTATGTACCACTCCCACTAACGTTTTCTGCCCCTTGGTATTTCTCAGTTCTACCCATACAGATTCCACATCATCAGAGGTAATATTCTTCCTTACAATTGTGTTAATCCCTTCTTTAACCAGTAATGCTACCCCACCTCCCTTTCCCTTTTGCCTATCTTTCCTGAATATTAAATACCCCTGGATGTTGAGTTCCCAGCCTTCGCCACCATGTTTCCGTAATCCCAATCAAATCATATTCGTTTACCTCTATTTGCGCAGCTAATTCATCCACCTTATTACGAATGCTCCAGTCATTAAGACACAACGCCTTCAGGCTTGTTTTTTTAACGCTCTTAGACCTATTCGAATTATTATTTACTGTGGCCATGTTTGATTTAAACCGTTGATTTCTCTGACTGCCACTTTTGTTTTTCTCCTTCCTACCTTTTGCTTTTATCCTTGTTTCCCTTTCCTCTGTCCCCCTGCTCAGGTTCCCAACCCCCTGCCATTTTAGTTTAAACCCTCCCCCAGAGCACTAGCAAGCACTCCCCCTAGGACATCGGTCCCGGCCCTGCCCAGGTGCAAACCGTCCGGTTTGAACTGGTCCCACCTCCCCCAGAACCGGTTCCAATGTCCCAGGAATTTGAATCCCTCCCCCTAGCACCAGTCCTCTAGCCACGTATTCATCTGAAATATTCTTCTATTTCTACTCTGACTAGCACGTGGCACTGGTAGCAATCCTGAGATTACTACCTTTGAGGTCCTATTTTTTAATTTACCTAACTCCCTATACTCAGCTTTTAGGACCTCATCCCATTTTTTACCTATATCGTTGGTACCTATATGCACCACGACAACTGGCTGTTCACCCTCCCCTTCCAAGATGTTCTGAGCTGCTCTGAGACATCCTTGACCCTTGCACCAGGGAGGCAACACACCATCCTGGAGTCTCGTTTGCAGCCGCAGAAATGCCTATCTATTCCCCTTACAATAGAATCCCCTATTACTATAGCTCTACTCCTCTTTTTCCTCCCATCCTGTGCAGCAGAGCCACCCCTGGTGCCAGGAAGTTGGCTGCTGCTGCCTTCCCCTGGTAAGCCATCCCCCCCAATCAGTATCCAAAGCAGTATATCTGTTTGAGAGGGGGATGGCCACAGGGGACCACTGCACTACCTGCCTGCGCCTACTACTCTGCCTGTTGGTCACCCATTCCCTTTCTGCCTGTGCCACCTTTACCTGCGGTGTGACCAACTGATTAAATGTGCTATTCCCGACGTCCTCAGCATCGCGAATGGTCCAGTATGTATCTACTCGCTGCTCCAGCACCGCAATGCGGTCTGCCAGTAGCTGCAACTGGACACACTTCCTGCACACATGGTTGTCAGGGACACAGGAAGTGTCCGAGTTGCCACATAGCGCAGGAGGAGCATACCACGGCACTGGGCTGTCCTGCCATGACTTCCCCTTTAATTAATTTAAATTAAATCAAATCAATCCCACCAATTACACTACAGTTAAATGATATACTTAAGTGCTCTGGTTTACAAACAGTCCCCACTACACCACAGAGACTTTAGAAACTATAAACCATATAGGGGGAGGAATTACTGTCGCTGCTATTATTGTGCACACATTTAACATACTCGGGAGTAAATTAACCTGTTATATTAACAGAGACATTAACCACTTATTTTCAATGGATTAACACCTCTGTTAACAGCAAAGAGAGGAAATTAATACAAGGATTAATATCAACAATAGCATTCCACCAACAATTGAGGAGCCACCACAGGAAGGACAGCAGGGTGAAGAGAATGAGATTGGGCATGGTGATGAGGATCAGAGTTACATATTTTCCATCCAAGTGGTCAGTTTCCAGCCCACTGCAGAGGCCGACTGAAAGGACACCAAGTATACCCTTAATACAGATGGCCTAGACTTGGTCCTCTGTAACCATCTGATGGAATTTCAGGCTGATCGTGTTTGATAACACTTTTGCTGATAAACTCGTTGAACAGAGTTGAGGAAATAACAGTCAACAATAATATTAACAAATATTAATAATAGTAAACTGCAGTAAATGTTAAGTAGGTGGCAAAGTCTATCTGCACCACCTCCAGTCCGGTCTTGCTTACTGCACCAAATCTGATTTTGTTTCTCTGTTAAAACAGTTATAAATAGAGGGTGTGAGACACAATTGCTGTGAGCTTTAGGAGTATATTTTCTGACCGCTGCTGCCCCTGTATGGATGCTTAATGTTCTGGTACTAAATTGCTCTGTACTTTTTTTTATTGCATAACATAGGAACATTAGGAACAGGAGTAGGCCATTCAGTCCCTCGAGGCTACTCCACCATTCAATTAGATCATGGCTGATCTGCACCTCAACTCCATTTACCTGCCCTTGCCCCATATCCCTTGAAACCCTTATCTAACAAAAATCTATCTCAGTCTTGGAAGCTCCAATTGTCCCAACATCCGCAGCCTTTTAAGGGAGCAAGTTCCAGGTTTCAACTACCCTTTGTGTGAAAATTATCGTAATTTATTTATATATAAACTTTTACTATTACTACTACAAAAATAAAGCAGGTTAAGAAAAGTGTTACAAAGGTACACAGGGGGAGAAATTGGGTGAGTAGCGCCACCTGTTAGCGCCTAAAGAGGCAGTTAGTGGCTGTAGCGCCACTGGCTGCGTCTCCGGCGATATTCAGTAGGGGCGCTAATGGTGGTGTTAGGCATTTGCGCTGCGCCGCCACCGATGACGTCATCGGTGTGCGCAGCGCCCCATTCGTGCCCCGTTCGCGATATTTGGTAGCGAACACTGCAGTTGCGCTGCTCGCTACCCGCGCCCGGTTCACGGGGCCTTACTGTGCCGGCAGCGGCGCAAGTTAAGGTGGAGGTGCGGGGCGGCCGCTTTTCCGGCGGCCGCCTGCCAACACCTCCGTCCCTGGCCTCCTAACCGCCCCCCCCCCCCCCCGGCAGCATTGCCGGCTGTTTCCCGAGAGCCCGGCACTTCTCCTTGGTGCCGGGCTCATTTGCCGGCACTCGTGAGCGGGGATCGCGCTGTTGCAGGCACCTCCCCCTTAACAGTGGAAGGCCTGCAGTACCGCAGCGTGCCGTGCCGCAGCATGTGGCGCTGCGGCACGTTGTGCTGCGATAATCAGTTTCAGCGCCCTAAGAGGGACGCGGAGCGCCTCGAGCCTCGCCCCGTCTCCCTCGAGGGGCACTGAAACTGAATTTCTGGCGATCGGTATCACTCCGATCGCTGCGCTAAATCCTGCGCTCAGGCGACTTTTGCGCCACTTTGGCGCCCCAACCCAATTTCTAGGCCACAGAGTTTTGAGCACCAGTGTTAATTATTCATGCAGATCAGAAAATAGACCACCTAAAATATTAGGTTCCCACTACAGGCTACAAAATGGTGAAGCGAGAGAGCTGGCAGTTATTTATCACTTCAATCATTTTTAATTGTGTTTGCTGGGACAATAAGCTCTCTGAAATGGTGTACCTCTTCTTCAATGCCAGGATTAAAAAGGGCACAAGAGAGTGAGGAAGTCATAATTGCTGTACTTGTGATTACACATTTTACACCAGGATGAATAATGCTAATAGTCTTCTACCAATACTAGTACAGGAAAATTAGTCCTTATAATTTGGAGGATTATTGGCATGGCAAGATTAATACTGAAGCAGTGAATGTTCCTTTTGTTCTGCCTCCACCTGTACTCAAATTGTGCACATGTGGCAATACTGAGAGAGAGGGGCCTGACACCCCAGAGTTTCGTACTTTTTCCTTTTGCGATTTCTCATTTCACTTCACAGCATGGCATTTACAATCATTCTGAAGCAATTTCACATTTCGTTCACCTTTCACATCTTCTCAGAATCCCTCCAAAATGATTGTTCAGCATGAAATAACTTGGAAGTTCATTCTGCATTTGATTGATCCCAGTGGTTAAAATTTACAAGCACTAGGCAAAGATCAGATTTCTGAGAGGCCACAACAAACATGGAGAAGCTCTCAGCTCTAATGCACAAGCTTTTCAAAGCATGTCACAGAACGGTTGGCACTAAAACACATCTAAATTTAAATGCCACATGTATAGGGGAAATAAAACGTAATTGTGGACAATGTTTGGATATTCACTTGAGCAATTTAAATTGTTGCTTTCTTTTCTTACAGCACAGAGGGAGGCCATTCAGCACCAGGTCTCAGAAAGAGCTTTCCATTTAATCCCAGTCCCCTGCCCTTTTCTAATATTTATCCACTTTGCTTTTAAAAGTTAATATGAATGCTGCTTCCGCCACTGTTTCTGGTGGAACACTGTGGGGCAATATTTAAGTAGCTCGTGAAATGGGTATGAGTTTAGTGGAGCCATTTTGAGGCCCGAGCCTGATTAACATGCCACCAGTGAGCTTCAGGCATAAAGCTGTAGCTTGCTGGTTCTGCGAGGTTGGCTCCTATGTTAAGCCTTCTGGCAGGTTGAACAGGGTGAGTCGGGAGGGGTGGGGCGGGCGGGGGGGCCTCGAATGGGAGAGCAGCAGGCTAGAGTTTTGTTGGGGGTCCAGGAAGAGTATTCCTGCTCCTGCTGGGTAAACCAAAAAACATAAATCACAAGTTTCCTGGGCCATTTTGTGAGGCAATGCAGGATTTCTACCTGCCACAATGTTTGCCCCATATTAAACTTACATAGTCAGGCACTTAGAATATGGAGATGCATAATGCCTCTGATACACTGAGCGATGGGGGGGGCGGGGCTTGGGGGCAGAGGCAAGAGTTAGGCTCAGAAAGTGCCCTTAATGGCTGGTAAAGAGGGACAGATAGAAAATGGAGCTGGGAGACATGGAGACCAGGTGCAGCAACAACATATAAAGCCTGCTGCTGCTTAATGGGGAAAGAGAGCAATCTGGCAGAGAAGGATGATAGCCAGATCGAAGAAATGAGCCACAAACGTCAGGGAGCCTGACCTGAACGTCCTTCTAACAGACTGGTCAAAGTAAGCCAGACCCTTCCTTTCAATCTCATTATATGTGTGGAACTCCTTCATTCATATCCCTCACAATGCTCTAGGGCCATACTCTGAACCTTTCTCCTATCCTGTGTCACCAGCAACCTACAATATTCACCTTCCCTCACAGTGTGCCATGCATGAGCAAGCCTCCGTAATTCACAACACCTATTTTTTCTTGCTTTCTTATTGTAAAAACATACATGCACAGTAAAACCACTTTGTGATATGAAGTCCTATATTCCAAAGTACGCCTGCTGTTTGTTTGGTTTAAGTATTTCAGAGGATTTTTGTAGGTCAATTTACAATGAAGCACTCTACAATGAGTGGTTGACCTCCTGACCGCTCAAAAACTCTCCACCATCTACAAGGCTCACGTCAGGAGTGTGATGAAACACTCACCACTCGCCTGGTTGGGTGCCGCCATAACACCACTCAAGAAGCTCAATGCCATCTACAAAAAAGCTGTATGCTTGATTGACAGCCTGATGCTGAAATCAGCATTCACCCTTTTACTTCCGGCACACTATGGCTGCAATATGTAAGATAGAAAGAATGCAGTGTAGCAACTCGTTAAGCTTATTTCAACATTTCCCTCATCTGCAACCTCTACTACTAAGAAGGACAAGAGCAGAAATGTCACGAGAACACCATCACCTCCAAGTCACACACCGTCCTGACTTGGACTATTCTTTCATTGTCGCTGGGTCAATATTTTGAAATTTCCCTACCTAACAGCATTGTGGTCATCAGCACAAGGATTGTGATAGTTCAAGGAGAAGGTCCACCTTCTCAGGGCTACTAGAGATAGACAATAAATGCGGTCTGGTCAGCATTACCCATATCCTGAAAATAAAATGAGGAATTTAGATGCTCATGTTCACACTCCAATGCTCTGAGGTTCTCTTAACGATCCAGCTCCCCACAAGCACCGTTCCTACCACATACACAAATTCTACTAAGTTGTTGAATTTTGTAAGATTGTGAATTTTTAAGATGTGGATAATTTCAAAATTCATATACAGTTGTGTCTGACTAACAAGGTGCACCCTTTAATTTATACAATTATAGTAGTTTTTGCCACAATCTGAGATGAAATCTTTCACTTTGGTACCAGAGTGGTGATAGCCAGAGATTGTCACATCTGAACTACAGTAAATTAGGATATCTTGTGAGAACTATAGATATAAAGGAAGTCAACGTATTCTTCCCTTTTAAAGCATCAATAATGGTTGGATATGTCAGACCTCTGGAGAGAACATTCACCTATTATGTGTTGGGTATGTTTTCTCATTTCTAGTGTTCATCAACAACAAAATTAGTTATGGTGTCTGCAAAAGTTATTTTTCAATTCGCGCAGTAATGCACAAATTTGAACATGTAAAATGTATGTCCATGATATTTCTTGCCATGATTTGACAAGGTTGAGATTCTGCCACAATGATAGCAAGAATCCAAGGATGTTTAATATTTATATTTATTCGGGTAACCTGGCTGTAGCAGTGTTAAAGCAGGTTTGTGCTACCATTTTCACATCTTGCTGTAAAAACAGAAGCAAATGACATATTCTGCTACCTGCCTTAGTAGGACATTACTGCTGCTCTCCGTGCTCAGTGAAAAATGACATCCCAAGCGCCAAATTCAGACACTGACCACTGACTATAAAAACAAACCTCCAAAATATTTTGATTTTAATGTTTTGCCCAATAATACTTAGGTCAAGTAAAGAAAGCTCACTAATGCCCACAATGATAAACGTGCATGGGAAGGTATAAGTAATAGCAAAAATACTTTTGCAGAAGATGCTTCACAACTGTGAAAATGAGTTACGTTACTCAATCTATTAAAATAGCTTGGATTTTCTTCATGAGGCATTTTGTTGCCAAATAATTAAGGCAATCACCTTACAGAAATATACATTTAAAAATAAGCCTCACAGTTTTCACCACTAGAAATTACATGTTTTCAATAATGTAATTTTAAAAAAAGATTGATATATAAGAACTTGTTTTGTCTAAGATTGTATATGCCTGTTTATGTTCTATGGGCAAGTACAGAAGATTTTTAATATGCAGAAATGTCTTCCATAAAATCTAATCTTGGCTGTTTTAGTATTTAACTGAACTACTTCAGGCAATAAAGAGGTTATCCACATGAATAGCTGCACCTGATGACTAAGGCTTGACTAGTGTCAATCGGTCTTGCATCTGTAACCATGCATAATATTAAAGATATGTTGTGTTGATTTTTTCAAGCAAAAGATCGAGGAATTTTAAGCGCAAACAATGTCCAGCACTAATTGAGTTTCCGCGATCTTTTGCACTGGTTTAAAAAAAACATCGAGCTGGAAGCTGGCCCCTCCACAAAACTGGTCACGCCCCCAGATTGAATTAATAACCAAGGCGAGTTTCCGCTAATTGTGCCCATTTGCGGGCCTTCGAGGAGGCTCGTAAAATTAAGCTATTCTTTTTTATAGTTGTATGGGCACATTTTAAAAGATTTAAATATTTAAAACTGTTTAATTTATTAAGAAACTGACTACTGTACACTAATGAAACTAGTAAATGGTTCTATATAGTTTTTTTAAGTCATTTTCAGTCATTTAAAATCAGGTTACTCACAGGTGGTGGACTAGACACTCTTATTAAAAATGCTTATGTTTTGTGATAAACCCGTTTTCAGATGTATTAATAAAATTGCACCAGGTACTCTTAAATATATCAAGGAATATTTTTAATGCAAGAAAAAAAAATTACATTCTAAAACGCTGCCTGATTGCGCTGGTTCATGGAAGATTTTACGTTTGGCGCTATGCAAATACATTTGGGCAGAAACTTGAGCAAGAAATTCAATTCAGTAAACTACCACAATTTTGAGCGCAATTTGTGCCCAGGTTGCCAATTATGCTCAAAACGGAAACTCTACCCCCTGTTATTTAGTGAAGTGCCAGTTAAATGCTGGCTGTGTTGTTGGATAAGGATAATGTAGGTAACATTATCCATTTATCACTTAAAGTCAGAAATAGTCTCAATAAGTGCTTTACATGTATTTGCATAATATGTTTAATCACAATAATTTTTGTAGATTAAGTAGAGGGAACCGAATGGAATAATTTTTATTTATTTGTTCTCGGGACATGGGCGACACCGACAAGGTCAGATTTATAAAAAAAGACTTGCATTTATATAGCGTCTTTCATGACCACTGGACATCCCAAAGCGCTTTACAGCCAATGAACTACATTTTTTTTTAAGTGTAGTCACTGTTGTAATATTACCCATCCTTACTTGCCCTAAAAAGGTGGTGGTGGGTCTTCTCCGTGAACCACTACAATTCTTGTGGCAATGGGGCTCCCTCAATGGTGTCAGGTAGGGAATTCCAAAATATTGACCCAGTGACGATAAAGGCCTGATACAATGCCCAGGTCCTTGCCAATAAGTTCATCTGATTTAATGTGTGATCATAATTGTAAGTACCCAGGTCTGGACAATTACACAATAATAGGTCTCCACTTTAGGCAAGATCCAAAATATTACACAGTGCAGACTGCATCTTTGGTTATTTTTATTTCCCTTTTCTCCCTGCTGAAGGCAGACCTTTGTGGCACTGCTCTGGTTCATCGCCCAAGTTGGCATTCTTTACATGTGAGCCAGCACAGCACATGTCAGCATATTATTGGACTGTGGAGGGCATCACAGCAGATGGTAATGCTGTCCTCAACCATTGTCCATGTGTACACTTTCCAGAAAAGGTCACTAAATAGTAATCTACCTAGCCCAAGGTTGCTGAAACCATTGTAGAATCCACAAATGCTGCTCTAGCTGAGATCAGCCACACTGGGGACTAACCTTGAGGTGTTGTGGTCTGTATCATTTAATACTATATCTAGTGGTGTCTTTATTCACTAGGCCATTTAATTTCTATTTCTGAAATGTTTTATGAATGGCATTATGTTTGAAAAAGATGAATGAAGCAAATTGAAGTTGTCTGTCCACAGAAAGAAAACAATGACTTGGAAAATTCAACTTGTCCCTCAAATTAAAGTGGTTGGGGCACTGAAATGTTTTTCAATCACAGTATGTGAAGCCAGATATTTGAGCCTAAGTATTATTTATATTTAGTATTTAGCAAATACTAATCAGTTCTCAAGAGGTGTGTAACTTATAAATCTCACAGCTACAATGAAGTCAGATGTGCAGGCAGAACAATAGGCAAATCATTTACAGCAACAGCAAGTGCCAGTGGGAAAAAAAGGTTTGTGATATAACCTTTAGCTATCAGGCACATTCATGCAGAGATCTAATAATTCTGAAACTGTCTACATGTAGAAATACTGCAGTAAGACATGGAGGCCCTGAAACAAATATGGGTACCACCCTCCTCACTACACTATCAGATGAAGAAGTGCTCTGTATACTTTGTTACATGTTGAGCTGATTGTGACTGCAGTCAGACAAACTTTGAGAAGTGCTGAGACTGGCCTGTTCAAGCACACCTGATTCAAACACCAACAGTTGTAATGAGGATAATCTGCTTCTGTATGCCTCTACAAGAGACTTTAGGTGTATTGCACCATGTTGGGTGTAAGGAGGATAAGTTTCATGTTCTACTTTTTAAAATTTGTTTTGATAGGTATATTGAGTCTGCGATAATCTACTGGGAAGTGAGTGCAGAGTGCTGTTGTCTAATTCTAAGTGTTATATGGGTAACTATGCATCTGATTTCTGGCAGTTTATTAGAGAGATGGGTTTCCGGAGAAGTTCACACGTTGGTTTTTGCCTCACTTTTCAGCTTCACAAATACCTGAAATCAGATCCCCAAAATACCAAATACTGTACTGTACATAGTGGCTTGAGTATCTCATCATTTTAATCTTGAATGTCTCCAACACAGAGCAGCTCGGTGACACAGCATGGAGCAGCCACAATCTGGAGTTCTCTCCTTTCTCCAGGGCAGAACAATCTGCATTTGCGTTATTCTGTGGTCTACATAATCAGTGAGCTGATACTCGTTCTGTATAGCGTTGCTGTTTTCATCAGAGAACTGGCCATCCCTTAGTTTTGCAGCTATCATTGTTACTGGTATTGGTATCACTGATTTGCCATTCAGAGATAATGGGCCGTATATTCCGATCCCTACAGGTGTGTACGCGCTGTGTACCCACCTATAGGGACATCGGAAATGCCGGTTTCAGACATGCACAGCGCATGCGCTGAAAACCGGCATTTCCGATCTGTCAAGCTTCCAGCTACTTGCCTAGCTATGGTAAACACAGTCATTAGGGTATTGGTTTGCAGGGTTATCTGGAGCTAAGTAGGAAGAATCCCAGCCCCGGTGAAAGATCTGCTTCTCCGGGTCATATTAATGTGCCAGGCTGGTTGGTCAATCATTAACTGGAGTGTCCAGCGGCATCACTGTATCAGCCATTGAGTTTATGGCAGGATTTACAGCAGTGTATTTTACAGCAAACAAAGTTTATTTACTCAGCAAACAGCAAAGTAAACAAAAGTCTAATTACAGAGTCTATTTAAAAAGAATCTCTACGAACTACAGCAAACAGAACCCATGACCGAAACTGCAACAACTTCTCCCGATAAAAGCAGGGTGATTTCTCCAGCAAAATGCAGCAATTGGTGGACAGTTACATAATACAAATTATGTGTGTAAAATTAATGTGCGGTCTCCAGGTGTAATTGAGAGGTGCATTGCACAATCATCTCCATTCTGGCCGGGAATAGTGTTGTCACTATATGCAACCATCATTAACACTGTCCTAAACTACTGAGACCTGTCTGGCTCAGACAGATTACCGAGTCTTGTCACACAATGGTGACTTATTCCAATCTTCCATCAATCAGGAAGTCATCTGCAAATCAGACTCCATTTACTTCCCATCCACCAAGGAGGACAGTCAATAGGTGGTCATTTGACAACTGCGAAACATGCAATTGAGCCTTCCTCGGGAAATCGCCATGAGTGGCATGGGGAGCACCACAATTGCCGTTTGTGGGACCTTATGTGAACAAATTGGTTGTGGTGTTTATCTACATAGCAACAGAAATTATGGCCGGAATATTCTGGCGTCCATGTGGGCGCGATTGGAGGCGGGCCAGGAGGGAAATGTGAAATAACTTGGAGCGGGTCGGGAACCCACCGTCATCCTGCCCCCATGTGCTTTTCCTTCGGGCGCATTTGCCAGCATGGCAGCGACCCGAACGGCAGAGGTAATTTAGATGATTATTAGGTACTAGTCAGACCCTTAAACTGCTTTTTAACCCCACCTTTTAAATATCCCTGGATGACCATGGGACTCATGCTGCACGGGAACCACGCCTGTGAGCCTGAGGCAGAAGTTGAGTGGCCAGTGATCCAGCTCATTAGTGCACAGCATGAAAAGTATAATAAAAACTCCCACCTGACACCTGGTCACTTTCCTAAGGCAGATGCTGTTGCTGAGTTCATTGTCAGCACAGGTTTAGCTTTCTAGAGGTTGCAAGACTTTTCAGCAAAGTCAGGATCCACTGTCACCTCATTGGTAGAACCTATCAAACAATTGACATCTTGCTTCTGTCATCTCTACTTGACCTATTACATAAGCATGGCTGCCGTTTATACTGTCTTAACTTGGTCCTCAGAATCGGGCCACGATGAGCCCCCAACACCAGCAGCACCAGGCACCCCAGCAGCACCAACAACACCACCACCAACCTTCTCCTCAACCACCTGATGCTGCACAGGACATAAGGCATCAGCGCAGGGCTGCACCGCGCCGGAAGCGATACCCCCAAAACAGGGTATACAGGCAAAGGATGAGCTTCCTCAACATGACTGAGCAGCAGTGCCAAAGGAGGCTCAGGCTATTGCGCCAGATCATCACAGACATTTGCAGCTTGATGGAGCAAGACCTGCAGCCCAGAGGACCTGGTGGACACGCCTTGCCAGTGGCTGTCAAAGTCACCAGTGCCCTCAACTTCTTCGCCTCCTTCTAGGGATCTGCAGCAGCACATTTGCGACATCTCGCAGTCGGCCGCCCACAGATGCATCACACAGGTTACCGATGCCCTCTTTGACAAGTCAGCCATTTATATCAACTTTAACACTGATGAAGCCAGTGTTACTGAGTGGGCACTGGCCTTTGACGCTCTGGCTGCCTTCCCACGGGTGTAGGGCATCATCGACTGCACACATGTGGCCATCAGGATACCCCATCATCAGCCAAGAGTCTTTGTCAACCGCCAGGGCTTCCACTCCCTCAATGTGCAGCTCGTTTCCAACCATAGTAACATCATCATGCATGTGTGTGCCAAATTCCCTGGCAGCTGCCATGACTCTTTCGTCCTGTGCCAGTCCACCCTTGCTCAGCTCTTCGCTCTTCCAAACAGACTTTCCGGCTGGCTGCTTGGAGACAAGGGCTATCCACTGAAGACGTGGCTCCTGACATCCTTGAGGAGGCCAAGTACTGAGGCTGAGGAGAGATATAATGAGAGCTACATTTCCACCAGATGTGTCACAGAGCAGACAATAGGCATACTGAAGATGCGCTTCAGATGCCTTGACAGATCAGGTGGAGCCCTTCAGTACGCACCAGCCAGGGTCTCCAGAATCGTTGTGGTCTGCTGTGCCCTGCACAACATAGCGCAACAGCGGGGATTAGAGCTGCATGAGGAACATCAGCTGGAAGACGAGGAGGCGCAGGAGCAGGAGGAACCTGCGGTCCAGATCCCATCAGCACCCGAGCACACTGCTGCCCAGGAGACCAGGGATGGCCTCATCATGGCCAGATTTACTTAACTTCTGACATTTCATGCATATGGCTGCCACATGCTGCGCCAGGTTCGCACCACCCCACAGCAACACCATAAAGCATCCTGACAATGACCAAGCCATTCCTTTCACACTGACCACCATTGCTGGAGATACCCTTATGTCGCACCATTCACTAAGCCACTTCCAAAGTTGCACACAAATTTTTCCATGGAAAGTGGTGAAAATAAATATTTTTATCTGTGACATCACAGTAACGGAAACTTTACACAAACATTTATTAAAACACCCAAGTGGTTACCCTTGTGCATCTACTTGTGTTTCATCTTTCTCTTATGTGTACTTCTTTGAGGTGATACCCCTGTGGCTTCAGCAGAGGTAGAGCAGGCTGCTCACTTCCCTGCTGTGACTGCATAGACACTTTTGGCAGATGTCCTCTGGGTTTTGGAGCCTGTGATGGCCCCGCCAAAGTCTGTTCCTCCTGTGACTGTGTAGGGCCAGACTCGGCCATCGCGATCCGAGGAGCCATCTGGGCTTTGACTGAGGGGAGGCAACGGGGGAGAAGTATGAATGCTTTGAGAGGAGCCCCTACTTCCATGTCCCCTGTCACCATCATCCCTCTGCTGGGCCACTTGCACTTCCCTGCTAGCAAGGAGCTGGAGAACATGGGGATGTGATAATGTAGATAGAGGGAGAGGGATGAGTGGAGGTGCAAGGTAAGTTGGTGTGAGCAATGATGTGCAGGAGTCGGGTTGGGAAGGCAGAGTGATGGGGATGTGATGAGAGGCACAGCAGGATGAAGCTGAGTGTAGCTTTGCACTCACCTTTCCTGATCTAATGAGGTCACTGAAATGTTTCCAGCACTGCACCCAGGTCCTCCTGACAATATCCCTGCTGGTGAACTCCTCTGTTATTTGGAGCCAGGCTCCTTTGGTCTGCTGGGGAGGTCTCTTGTGCCGATCAGAAGGAAGAGGACCTGCCTGCGTGCTCTCACTCCCTCCACAAGCATATGGAGGGAGTCATCGGAGAACCTGGGTGCAGCCCTCTGTCTCTGTGCAGTCATATTTGCAAGTCTGTTCAACACTCCAATGGTCCAGTGCAGTGCCTGCACACTCGTAGATAAACCTTCAAATGCAATGTGACATTAGCTCCTTTAAATATCCCAGCTGAAAAAGTGTCACTGATGATGTCATCAGACCTGCACCATTTAATAGGGCTGCCTTAATAGGTGCCATTAACAAAAGTCAATCTCAGGAGCGCGATGAAAAGAAGAACGTGGTTGCGACCCATCACGGCAACTGCCTGCACCCGACATGCCCAGGTACAGAAAATCCCGGCCTGCACTTCAAAAGTAATTCATTGACTGTGAAGCATCTTGGTAGGACCTGAAGAGGTGAAAGTCACAATATAAATTCTTTTAACATGGCACCTCTCCAGATGAGATCTGTCAAATTCTCAGTTTCTTTTTTAGTTTAAGGAAATGGTTATCACAGGAAAGGCATTCCATGACATAAATCCGAGCTCAGGTTGCTCAGCTTCAGATGAGTTAATGCTTCAGCGTGGACCCTTTGTCAAAAAGCACAAAGTGTCCTCACCCGAAAAGTTAATTAATCTCTTCCCTCCATGGATGTGGCCTTACCTGCAAAGTGTTTCCAGCATTTTCTGTTTATGCTTCAGATTTCCAGCATCTTAAGTTTTATTTCTTTTTTGTTTATGAAACAGTAATAACATGATTACTGTAAGATCTCACATACCTTTTTATGACTCTTCAGCACGGAGGGAGTCACAAAGGCTTTGTCACATAGATCACATTTGTATTTCTTGTGTCCATCATGCACTACTTGAATGTGAACATTTAAGGTATCCTTCCTCTTGAACGTTGCATCACAGTGATCACATTTGAAAGTTCGTTCACCTGGACAATAACAAAAAAGGTAACTTGTTACGTCCCGTCTGGATAAATAAATACAATCAGTAGAACCTGGAAAAAAAGAGAGAAAGAGAGAAACAAATAGCAAGGGAGAGAAAAAGAGAGAGAACAAGAAAAGGTCAGAAAGTTAGAAAGCAAAAAAGAAGCAATTTCCATTTATATAGTGATCACCATGCGCTTAGGATACCACAAAATGCTTCACAGTCAGTGGATTACTTTGGAAGTATAATAATGATGGTCAATTTGCACAAAGGCTGCACAAACAGCAAATGAGATGAATGATCAGTTAATCTGTTTCTGGTGGTGTTGGTTGAATAAGCAATGTTGCCCACTGGAAGGACTTCCTGTTCTTCTTTAATTGGAACTTTTATATGCACATGAACTACCAGAATGGGCAGATAGGTCCCGGTTCAATATCACATCTAAAAATCAGCACTTCCAACAATGCAGCCCTCCCTTTGCAAGGGGGCTAATGAAGATTGAAGTGTCCTGCCATATGTTGAGTGTCGAGGCCAGGATCCAGGCCTGGACCCAAAGGTAGGCCCCACTTTATAAAGGATTACATAGAATATACAGCACAGAAACAAGCCAGTCAGCCCAACCAGTCCATGCCAGCATTTATGCTCCCTCCCATCCTTCCTCATCTAACTATCAGCACAACCATCTATTCCCTTCTCCCTCATATGCTTATCTAGCTTCCCCTTAAATGCATCTATACTATTCGCCTCAACTACTCCCTGTGATCGTGAGTTCCACATTCTCACCACTCTTTGGGTAAAGAAGTTTCTTCTGAATTTCCCATTTGATTTCTTGGTGACTATCTTATAATGATGGCCTCTTGATTTGCTCTTCCCCACAAGTTCAAACACTCACTGTATCAAAACCTTTTATAATTTTAAAGACCTTTATTAGGTCACCCCTCAGTCTTCTCTTTTCCAAGAGAAGAGAGACCCAGCCTGTTGAGCTTTCCTGATGGGTATAACCTCGCAGTTCTCGTATCATCCTTGTAAATCTTTTGTGCACCTTTTCCACTGCCTCTATATCCTTTTTATAATATGAAGAAGACCAGAACTCTACATAATACCCCAAGTGTGGTCTAACCACGGTTCCATACAAGTTTAGCATAACTTCTCAACTTTTCAATTCTTTCCCTCTAGACATAAACCTTAGTGCTTGGTTTGCTTTTTTTTAATGCCTTATTAACTTGTTTGCTTTTTTTTAATGCCTTATTAACTTATTCCATTCAGCCCAGCGCACCAGCAACCCGCCTGGCATACCAGCTACCCGACTTAACCCCAGTCAACGTAAGGACCAGCATGGGCATTCACTCCTCTGATGTTAAGGGCCATGGTTGCGGCAAACAGAGGTTCCACCCCAAACATGCCCAATGAAACTGGTAGCAGAAACCAGGACCTAGCCTAATTCCCAAGTCTTCCAACGCATTCCCAATGGAATTACATCAGGAGAGTTTCAAAAAGGCCTGTGGATTTTTGGGACCTTTCATTTCAAAAGTATTCACATAAAGGTACTGAACCGGTGTCACTTTTAATGTTTAAAAGGCTGCTTTAAAAAAGGAAAGCACCTGGAAAGGGCACTGTGAAGGTAAGTGCTTACTGTTGTGTATCAGTAGATGCCTCTGCAGGGAGAAGGGAGTCCGAAACAAAGCCTTACATTCCTCACACTGGAATGGTCTCTCTTCCGAGTGTGTCTGTCGATGAAAGAGTTTGCATAAGTGATGCAACAACAACAACAACTTTTATTTATATAGTGCATTTAATGTAGCAAAACGTCCTAAGGCGCTTCACAGGAGCATTATAAATCAAAACTTGACAATGAGCCACATAGAATCATAGAAATTTATGGCACAGAAGGAGGACATTTGGCCTCTGTGCCGGTCGAGAAAGAGCTATTGAGCCTAATCCCACTTTCCAGCTCCTGGTCCGTAGCCTTGTAAGTTACAGTACTTCAAGTACAGCATATCCACATACTTTTAAAATATGATGAGGGTTTCTGTCTCTACCACCCTTTCAGGCAGTGAGTTCCAGACCCCCACCATACTCTGGCTGAAAAAAGTTCTTCTCAACTCCTCTCTAATCCTTCTACCAATTACTTTAAATCTATGCCCCCTGGTTATCGACCCCTCTGCTAAGGGAAATAGGTCATTCTTATCCACTCTATCTCGGCCCCTCATAATTTTATACACCTCAATTAATTCTCCCCTCAGCCTCCTCTGCTCCAAAGAAAACAACCCCAGCCTATCCAATCTTTCCTCATAGCTAAAATTCGCCAGGCCTGACAACATTCTCGTAAATCTCCTCTGTACCTTCTCTAGTGCAATCACATTTTTCCTGTATGGTGATGACCAGAACTATACGCAGTACTTTAACTGTGGCCTAACTAGTGTTTTACGCAGTTCAAGCATAACCTCCATGCTCTTATATTCTATGCCTTGACTAAGAAGGGAAAGTATCCCGTGTGCCTTCTTAACCACCTTATCTGCCTGTCTTGCTACCTTCAGGGATCTGTGGACATGCACTCCAAGGTCCCTCTGTTCCTCCACACTTCTTAGTATCCTACCATTTATTGTGTATTCCCTTGCCTTGTTAGCCCTCCCCAAATGCATTACCTCATACTTCTCTGGATTGAATTCCATTTGCCACTTTTTTGCCCACCTGACCACTACAGTGATATCTTCCTGCAGTCTACAGCTTTCTTCCTCACTATCAACCACATGGCCAATTTTTGTACAATCTGCAAACTTCTAAATCATACCCTCTACATTGAAGTCTAAATCGTTGATATATGCCACAAAAAGCAAGGGACCTAGTACTGAGCCCTGTGGAACCCCACTAGAAACAGCCTTCAAGTCATAAAAACACCCATCGAACATTAGTCTTTGCTTCCTGCCACGGAGCCAAATTTGGATACTACTTGCCATGGGCTTTTACTTTTCTGACCAGTCTGCCCTTTGGGACCTTGTCAAAAGCCTTGCTAAAATCCATGTAGACTATATTAAATGCACTACCCTCATCAACCCTCCTTGTTACCTCCTCAAAAAATTCATTCAAATTAGTCAGACACGACCTTTCCTTAACAAATCCACACTGACTGTCCTTGATTAATAGAAACATAGAAGATAGGAGCAGGAGTAGGCCATTCGGCCCCTCGAGCCTGTTCCGCCATTTAATGAGATCATGGCTGATCATCCAAATTCAGTACCCTGTCCCTGCTTTCTCCCCATATCCATTGATCCCTTTAGCCTTAAGAAATATATCTAACTCCTTCTTGAATATATTTAATGAATTGGCCTCAACTGCCTTGTATGGTAGAGAATTCCACAGGTTCACCACTCTCTGGGTGAGGAAATTCCTCCTCATCTCAGTCCTAAATGGCTTACCCCTTATCCTTAGACTGTGACCCCTGATTCTGGACTCCCCCGCCATTGGGAACATCCTTCCTGCATCTAGTCTGTCTAGTCCTGTTAGAATTTTATAAGTTTCAATGAGATCCCCTCTCATTCTTCTAAACTCTAGCAAATATAAGCCTAATCGACCCAATCTCTCCTCATACGTCATTCCTGTCATCCCAGGTATCAGTCTGGTGAATCTTTGCTGCATTCTCTCCATGGCAATCCATGTCTTTCTAAATGACGATTAATAGTGTCCCTCAGAATTTGTTCCAACAATTTGCCCTCCACCGGGGTTAGGTTGAGTGGCCTGTAATTACACGGTCTATCCCTTTCTCCCTTTTTAAACAGCAGTACAATGTTAGCAGTCCTCCAGTCCTCCGGCACACACTTGTAACCAGAGAGGATTGAAAAATGATGATCAGAGCCTCTGCTATTTCCTCCCTTGCTTCTCTTAACAGCCTGGGATACATTTCATCCCAGCCTAGCGATTTATCTACTTTCAAATATGCTAAACCCCTTCATATTTCCTCTCACTATGTTTATCTCATCTAATATTTCACACTCCTCTTCCTTAACAACAATGTCTGCATCGTCCCTCTCTTCTGTGAAGACAGACGCAAAGCATTCATTAAGATCCATGCCCACGTCTTCCACCTCCACACACAGCTTACCTTTTTGGTCTCTAATAGGTCCTACTCTTTCCTTAATTCCTCTTGCTGTTTATGTATAAAACATACCGCCAATATTTTTTCGTGCCCTCTCTTTGTTTTCCTAATTTCCTTTTTATTTTCACCCCTGCACTTTCTATACTCCTCTAGGCTTTCTGCAGTATTTAGCTCTCGGTATCTGACATAAGCTTCCCTTTTTTGCCTAATCCTACCCTGTATGCCCCTTGACATCCAGGGGGTTCTAGATTTGGGAGTTCCATCCTTTTTCTTTGTGGGAACATGTTTGCTCTGAACCTTCACTATCTCCTCCTTGAGTGCCTCCCACTGCTCTGACACTGATTTACCTTCAACTAGCTGTTTCCAGTCCATTTTTGCAAAATCACATCTCAGCTTAGTAAAATTGACCTTTCCCCAATTGAGAATTTTTATTTCTGGTCTATCTTTGTCCTTTTCCAAAACTATGCTAATTCTAACTAAATTATGATCACTACCACCAAATGCTCTCCCACTGATACCCCCTTGCACCTGCCCAGCTTCATTCCCTAAAAGCAAGTCTAGAACCGCCCCCTCTTTGTTGGGCTTGCTATGTACTGGCTAAAAAACATTCTGCTGAATACATTTTAGGAATTCCGCACCCTCTTTACCTTACACTGATTTTATCCCAGTTAATATCAGGGTAGTTGAAATCCCCTATTACTGCCCTATTGCTTTTGCACTTCTCGGAAATTTGCCTATATATTTGCTCTTCTATCTCCCTCTGACTATTTGGGGGTCTACAGTACACTCCCAGCAGTGTGATTGCGACTTTTTTATTCTTCAGTTCAACCCATACGGGCTCATTTGATGATCCTTCTGGCATCTCCACATCACAGCTGTAATTGTTTCTTTAACCAATATTGTGAATCCCCTCCTTTTTTATCCCCCTCTCTATCATGTCTGAAAACCCTGAAACCAGGAATGTTGAGCTACCATTCCTGCCCTTCTTTCAGCCGTGTTTCAGTAATAGCTAGGGTATCATACTTCCATGTGTTTATCTGTGCCCTCAGCTCATCTGCCTTAGTTACTAGACTTGCATTGAAGTATATACCATTAATACTGCCAAACCCCTTTGTTGTCTATTTTCTATACTTTGTTTCCTCTGCCTTCCAAACTCACTTACTAAGGAGAAATTAGGGCAAATGTGCAAAAGCTTGGTCAAAGAAGTAGATTTTAAGGAGCATCTTCAAGGAGGAAAGAGAGGTAGAGATGCGAAGAGGTTTCGGGAGGGAATTCAGAGCTTAGGGCCTTAGCAGCTGAAGGCACGGCCACCAATGGTGGAGCGATTAAAATCAGGGATCCTCAAAAGGCCAGAATTAGAGGAGTGCAGATATCTTGGAGTGTTGCAGGGCTGGAGGAGATTACAGAGATAGTGAGGGGGCGAGGCCTTGGAGGGATTTGAAAACAAGGATGAGAATTTTAAAATCGAGACATTGCTTAACCGGGACTCAATGTAGGTCAGCGAGCACAGGGGAGATGAGTGAACGCGACTTGGTGCGAGTTAGGATATGGGCAGCAGAGTTTTGGATGACCTCAAGTTTATGTAGGGTAGATCGTGGGAGGCCAGCCATGGTCAGTTGGAATAGTCAAGTCTAGAGGTAACAACAGCATGGATGAGGGTTTCAGCAGCAGATGAGCCGAGGCAGGGGCGGAATTGCGCAATGTTACGGAGCTGGAAATAGGCGGTCTTAGTTATTCCGCGGATATGTGGTCAAAAGTTCGTTTTATGGTCAAATATGATACCAAGGTTGCAAACAATGTGGTTCAGCCTCAGACTGATGCTAGGGAGAGGGACGGAGTCTGTGGCTAGGGAACGGAGTTTGTGGCGAGGACCGAAGACAATGACTTCGGTCTTCCCAATATTTAGTTAAAGGAAATTTCTGCTCATCCAGTACTGGATGTCGGACATGCAATCTGACAATTTAGAGACAGTGGAGGGGTCGAGAGAAGCGGTGGTGAAGTCGAGCGGAGTGTTGTCTGCGTGCATGTGGAAGCTATGTTTTCGGATGATGTCGCCGAGGAGCATCATGTAGATGAGAAATAGGAGGGGGGCGCCAAGGGTAGATCCTTGCAGGATTCCAAAGGTAACAATGCTGGAGAGGGAAGAGAAGCCATTGTAGGTGATTCTCTGGCTCTGATTAGATAGATAAGAATGGAACCACACGAGTGTAGTCCCACCCAGCTGGGCGACAATGGCGAGGCGTTGGAGGAGACAGGTCGAGAAGGACACAGCTTACTTGTGTCACCGTGACATAGGATGTAATTTGTGACTTTGATAAGAGCCATTTTGGTACTGTGGCAAGGGTGGAAACCTGATTGGAGGGATTCAAATATGGAGTTCCAGGAGAGATGGGCACGGATTTGAAAGGCGACAACATGTTCAAGGACTTTGGAGAGGAAAGGGAGGTTGGAGATGGGGCGGTAGTTTGCAAGGACGGAGGGGAGTCAAGGGTTGGTGTTTTTGAGAGGGGTGATGACGGCAGATTTGAGGGAGAGGGGGACAGTACCTGAGGAGAGAGAACCGTTAACAATATCAGCTAACATGGGAGCCAGAAAAGGAAGTTGGGTGGTCAGCAGTTTGGTGGGAATAGGGTCGAGGGAGCAGGAAGTCTGTCTCATGGACAAGATGAGCTCAGAGAATGCATGAGAGGTGATTGCAGAGAAACTGGAGAAAGATGCGGCACAGAATAGTGAAGCACATGAACCTGAGGTGAGTTAAACATTTATCTTCTTATATAAATCAAACAGCAATCAGACTCAGCTACATTTTTAAAAAATCACAAATTTCACATTTGAGCAAATACTGTAGGCAAGGCCAACAAACATTGGATTTCAGAGTCTAGCCCCAGCAAATTCAAATCTTTGTATATGAAAAAGCAACTTGCATGTATATTACACTTTTAAAAGTTGCAAAATATCCCAAATCACTCCATACTGGAGTGGGGGGGGGGGGGGGCTGGCATGGGAGAGGAAAAGACCTGGAGCAGGTGGCATGGCTGAAGAATTTTATATTGAGGAGGCTTTCAAAGGTGGGGGGAGACAGGTAACAAGATGATGAGGTTTAAGATGGCAATTCAAGATTGAATGGATCTGATGTCTGAAGACTTGGCCTCAATGGTAGAGCAGAGGGAAAAGGGGTGCACAGTAAGTCAATGTCGAAAACAGCAAAGGGTGCAAACTCGGATGCAGATCTGGAGGAGGGTGCAAAGATAGGGTGGAGTGAGGCCATGAAAGCATCAGTAAATGCGACCAAGGATCTTGAAATCAATACACTGCGCAATGGGAAGCAAGTGGAATGCAGCAAGAACATGCGTGATATTTGAGCAGGGCATACAGTAATATGGATTGGATATGGGCAACATAGCTTTGCATGAATTAGAGCTTATATGGAGTAGAATTTAGGAGGCAGGCAAAGAGAGCCTTGGAAAGCTGAGACTAGAGGTGAAGTTATGAATTAGTGTTTCACTGATGGGGGGTGAGGTACGGGCAGAGATGGGCAATGTTAATGGAGGTGAAAATAGGCAGTTGTGGTAGTAGATACGATCTGGGTTTAAAGCTCAGCTCAGGGTCAAACAGAACACTGACGTGCACCATTGGGTTCAGCTGAAGTGAGTACCCAGGAAGGGAGATGGAATAGGGGATGAGCAGAGTTTCTAGCTGAAACTGAAACAGGTGGCTTCAATCTTATCAATGTTAAAATGGAGAAAGTCTTAATTTCAAATTTGTTTTCATTTGTTATTACAATTTTTGTTACACCAATGGCTGTTCTGCATATTATGTTTTTTCTGTGCTCATTTTTGCTGTGCTACCGTACTGAGAAATGACAGACATCAGCTGGAAATGCTGGGAACAGAAGGCATACTACTGACTTCAGCACAGAGATGGCCAATTAAAATCAGAGTTTTACAATATATACTATTCACCCAGCTTGGCACTTGTTGTTGCAAGAAATATGTCATGTATGTTTTCCCCCAATGACAAATTTGAACTTACTGCCAGATGTGGTTTGGTCATGTCAAGCTCTACCATTGCTCTCTTTCCATAGTCAAATCGTCATAATATTCCAAGGCTATTTGGAGAACAAAAACAATTCCAAACTCCTCTTGACCACCAGGAACAACCCTCCAGTTCCCCCCACTACCCTCCCCACCACCCCCGCATGATGCATCCTCACCTTGGACAACAAAGACATCTGAAATTGAGCTCCTCCGCTCAGTCTCCCTCTCAACTCCCAACCCTCCACTGCTCTCTCCTCTCCAACACCCATACTCTGTAGTTTCTCCTCCATCTCACTAGGTGGGTTAGGGTTAAATGTCAGGAAATTGAAGCCATCCTCTTCATTGGTACCTGAGGCTATGGCCCCAGGTTAAGTCCACAGAAGTGCGTGTGTTTGGTGTACTGCTCAACCTCAGGCTCAGCTTCCTCCCCCACCTCTGATCTATTACTAAGACCATTTCCTTACCCTCCCAAAAACACATCCTTTATCAGTTTGAAGTTCATCTTCTCAAAAGTTTTCTTTGCCATCCCTCATCAACTACAATTTATCCAGAACACCATAGCTTGCATCCTCACATGTACAAAGTCTTGCACTTGCATTACTCCTGTCCTTGCCAAGCTCCACTGCCCCAGCGAATTGATTTAAAGATCCTTGTTCTTACCTTCAATTCCCTCCATGGTCTCTCCCCAGCCTAATGCTGTGATCTCAGACCACATGGTTTAGCATGCATTCCCTGCTTCTCCAACACTGGTTTACTCCTCACTAACTGCTTCCTCTGCTCTATCATCAGCAGTCATTTTTTGAATCACAATGCTTCTGCCCTCTAGAATTCCCTTCCAAAATACCTGCACTTTGCATTCTCACTCCCTACTTTCAAAAGTTGCCTGAAAACTGTTCTTGACCGTGCTTTTGCCCACCCTTAAATATTTGTTTCTCCACTCCCTCCCCCACACCCTCTCTCTCTCTCCTGTTCCATGTCCATTTTTGGCTAGCTTGAAGACTGCTTGCTATGCATGGCAAGGTGCCAGCCTTGACTCAATAATAGCATTCCCCTCTGAGTCTGAAAGTCAAGGGTTCAAGCCCCAATCCAGGACTTGAACACATAACTAGGCTGACACTTCAGTGCAGCACTGTACTATTGGAAATGCTGGGCTCGACTTTAATAGCCCTGAACAGGCGGGTTTGGAGGCGGGTCTGAAATGAAAATCCGAAAAATGGCTTCAGACACCCAACCCGCCTCCATCCCACTGCCACCCGATTTTCGTGAGTGTCTGTTTAGCTACTCCCAAATTGACCCGACTGGAACCGGTGGGACAGGTAGTTAAGAGCCTGTTAACTGCCTTGCTAATCCTATTTTGATAGTGGTGTCACATTTTCATGCTTCTGGCTCCTGTTTCCCAACTTTTCCGAAACAGGTCATGTTCAAGGAGACGAGTTGCTGGAGGACATGATTACTATGCATTGGTGGAGCGCTTTAAAAGCGCCCCTGAAACATGGCTGACATTCAGATGCAACAACTTTGCTGTTGTAGGTACGAGATAAGATTTTGCACATCTACTGACCTTCTGAATGTTCAAGCTGACACCCCCACCTGCAGTGTGACCCGAATGGAATAATTTCAGGCCACTTTGACTGTGCACTTACAAGATTGTTGCATCAAATAAAATCTATAGCAAGGGGATGGGAAAAATGTATATCCTCTCATCCTGGTCCTCATAATCGGAGGAGTAGCAGCCGCATGGCTCAGCACAGATCTTCCTGGGAAGAGGAGGAGGAGGAGGATGAGGGGCGCCTTGTATACCTTGTTGTGACCAATGCAGCATCCCTCCAGCTCACTGCTGCCCATCAAGCAGGGTATGCACACTGCCATGCCACTTTAGCAAAAGCTTACTCTTCAAACATAGGAAGCTACCATATGGCTCTGTAATTGCAGGCGACATTTGTCCATCGCCATACACCATCTCTGCTATACCCTGTTATTTCCAATCACTTTTACCATCAGCATTACAAAACCAAGTCTCCCTGAGCCCTCAGTGCACTTTTGCCATTTCCCAGAACACATAGGCCACAGAATCAACTGTTTGCCACAATTTTTCTTTTAACACATCACAAAAGGATAATAAACCAGTAACAGTCAGAAAAAAAAGACAAATCACCCAAGTGAGTACCCTTGTGACTATAGGTGCTTAATCTTTCTCTTACGCATGCTTCTACGTGGTGCTTCCCCCATGGCTTCAGCAGATGTAGAGGCACCTTGCTGACTAGGATGCTGTGCCTGCTTAGACGCCTTTGGCGCACGTCCTCTGGGTTTGGGCGCCTGGGAGGGCTCTTCAACAGTCTGTTCTTCCTGCAGCTGTGCTGGGGTTGAAACGGCCATCTGAGTTGTCGCCGCAAAGTGGGTCTCTGACCGAGGGCTCCGCAGTGGCATGGTCATGTGAGCGTTTTGAGAGGAGCCCACACTTCTTTCTGTCCTGCCAACAATATCCATCTCATGGGTCAGTTGTACCTCAGTGCTGGCAAGTGGCTGAAGAGCAACTTGCTGCACATCAGAGGGACAATGAGAACCCATATCTGCACTGGCAGTCCTCATCACAAGGACAACCATGAAGCTCTGGTCTCTCTGCTCAATAGCTGCCCATCGCTCCGCCAGAAATGACATTCTATTTTGAACAGTCACCATGTTTTTCTGATTCTGGTGATTTATTTCCTCCATGACGGTAGCAATTCTTTCTATGGAGTTTGCCATCCTATCCATGGTGGTGCGCTCATGCGCCATTGCCCCCACTATGGCAGTGCTGATGTTAGAGATGGACTCCTCCATTCTATCCACACTCGCACTAACCCTGGAGGGAAACCCTTCCAGAGACTCCTGCGCTTGTTCCTGTATTTCCCGAGACGCTCTTTTTCTGGATGGCCCCAGAGGCACAGCATCTGCATGTAGCTCAGCAGAGCTAGGAGATTTCTGCAACCTTCGCCGAGGATTCTCCACTGCTGTCGCTGTCTTCACCATCTGCTGATGCTCACTTGTGCGCTGTGATAGATGAGGTGGCAACACTACTCTAACTCGCGAGGGCCCCACCGAGGTGTGTGTTGCTACACTGGTGCTGGGTGCACTGAGTCCTGGTGACGCTGGTCCCTCAGAGGCTTCAGGTTCCTCTGAGGAGTTGTCCGGCTCTTCGTCCTGGATCGTGGGGAGGGGGGCACTCGATGGTCCTGTGGGAGAGTAAAGGCATGATTTCGACATTTGATATTGATGTAGCAGACACATCCTTTTGAGCAGATGATACAATGCGATTTTCTATGAACATTATATGCCATTGCTTTCTGAGAGGGATGAAACTCTATTATGTCACCAGCTTCCTCTAGTGTGCCCGTCTCCCCATCGCCCACTTCCAGGTCCTCGCCACTTCCAACAATCTCATTTGCTGCCTCCTCAGCACTGGTCAATGTGGCTAGGGTAGGTGTTCCACCTCCAGTCTTTGCTCTCTCTCTCTTATTGTGGGCTATTTTTTCCTGCAAGCAGTGTTTCAGCCACAGTGATGGAGTGAGTGTGAATAATCCCTACCATAGAAGCTTTGAGGGAGACGAAGATGGGGTAAAGTGCCAAGAGGAAGCGAGCTCCCTGTGCGTTGTTAGTTGTTGTCACTGCATGACAGAGGGAGCGAGTCTAAGGGGTGCATAGGCAGGATGCTGAAGTCATTCAATGTAGAGACAGAGATAGATAGGTAAGGGTGCAAGGGAAGTAAGGGTAAGGTGGGATGTGGAGGAGCAAGCTTAGAACGCAGAGTGCTGGTGATGAGAAGAGAAGGGAAGCAGAGTGACGGCAAGTGTGATGGGATACTCACTTTTGATGTTCGCACAAGATCATTAAACCTTTTTCGGCACTGGATCCATGACCGTGCATAAATGCACCTTGTGCTGACCTCCTGAGCAATGCGCAGCCAGGCTGCCTTGGTCTGCTGAGGAGGCTTCCTCTGGCCATCAGGAGGGAAGAGAATCTCTCTGCACCATCTTACAGCATCGACAAGAGCATAGAGGGACTCATCATTAAAACGAGGCGCTGCCTTGCCTCTGGAAGAAGTCATTGCGTATAAATCACTATCAATGAGTCCAGGAATCCACAAGTGAAAGGTTTCGGGTAAATGGCAGCTTTAAAAGCAGCTGCTATGATGACATCATCGGGGCGGCCAGCCGACCCGATTGCACTCATTGGACCGGCCAGCGGTTATTTATTCATTGAAATAAATAAGCTCATTAAATCAAAATCGGACATCAGCAGCTGATCCCGCCGGAAGCGGCTCCGGTACCCGCCCACCACACAACCCGACTCCAACCTGCCTCGGGAATTAAAATCGAGTCTGCTGTCTTTCAAAGTAAATGTTAAACCAGGCCTCATCTGCCCTCTCAGCTGGACACAAAAGATCCCACAGCACCATTCAAAGATGACCAGTGGAGTTCTCTTGCTGTCCTGGCCAACATTTATCCCTCAAACAGCATCAAAAACACAGATTAACTGGCCATTATCTTATTGTTGCTTGTGGTACCTTACACTGCGCAAATTGGCTGCCGCGTTTCCTACATAACAACAGTGACTAGACTTTAAAAGTACTGCATTAGCTGTAAAGCGCGATGGCATATGTTGAGGACGTACACCAGCAAACATGCCATGTAACTATCTGCTACTCGTCTCTAGTTTTTAAGGGTCAGAAACATGAAATATAGTGGTGCACAAACTTTAGCAAATTACTACTGATCTGTCATTATGAATGCAAAAATACCCAAAATAAACAAATATCAAAATGTATCATTTACTTGAGCTGGGATATCTTTCAGTGATACATTTTTCCAAATCACTCAGAATCAATTTCTGAAAATCAAACAAAAATCACCCTATTTTGTTTAAGATTTCAAGTTGACCCAGAACCTGTAATGTTATTTTGAAGCACAATAAGTCACGGATATGCTTCAGAAAAGATATAAAATAAGTAGCTTGCCCCCGCTGTACTGAGTTTGCCCTTCCTTGCTTTTTACTTTAGTCTTTGCATTATTCACCACTAACATTTCAGTGTGTTAATAAATGGTAAAAAGCAGTGAGGCCATCAGTATCTGCCATATTGTCGAGGACCCCCCTAGGGATAATGGAAATTGATGACCAATCAAGTACCCAAATTTTCATGTCAAATGTATGGGACAGCAATACCCTAGACATGCAAATGGAGACAAGTACAGGAAACTTTGGTTTATCCGGAGGTTGTATGTTCGGAATACTCGATCTAACGGCAAAAATCAGGAGCCGTTTTCTATAAGTTTTTTTAGTTCTCGTTCTTTTTTTTTTCCCAGTCAGGCACTGCAAGGTCTGTAGCTATAGCAACAGCTTCAGCTAGAGACACTTGCAGCTGCAGCCGACTCTTTAGAAGCTGTTGCTAAGCAACAGTGTTTGTTGTCAGATACGGAGATGAAAACCTCCGTATGCTTCAACATTTAACTTTGTATGTCCGGCAGTTTTGATAGATCGGCAACACGCCGGTCCCGTCGGTGCTGGATATCACAAAGTTTCCTGTACAACACAAATCAATATCGGTGAAATTTAGTTTTTCTTGGGATGGAAGATCGATTTATATCAGACACAAGGGTAATGGTACTGGTGGACTTTGCAATGAAGCAAGGTTTCATATAAGTCTGTGCCCCACAAAGTTCTGGTGCCAAATCAGAAAGGTGATTAGTTGGACCACAGATAATGGAGGCTCAATTATACTGCTGGCTTAAAGAGGAGGAACAGATAACCCAGTGAAGTCAGATGAAACAAAAAAATCATAAAATAGTTTTTAAAAGTGGCATGCAGCCAATACAAGTCCAACCTCACTAGCAGCGCATGCCCCAAACACGAACCATGTTTTATGGGGGCAGGGAGCATGACAGTGCGTGATATCTGCTTGATGCAATTGCCCCTAACCTTGGGAGTGGGATAATTTACATAATCGCAGCAGACACCCATGCCTGTAGCATAACAGGTGCTTGCCCCACTGAGGCAGCCGCAAACCAGGGTGACAGCTTTATGCGGGGAGCCTGTGGCCCAGAATGATGAAGCTCTTCTTCAGCCTACATATGGTTACTTCAGCAATGACAGTTGATCCTTCTGGCGATCAACTGCAATTTTCCTTTTCAGCTTTAGAACCAGAGTGGGACCCATGCCTGCTTTTAGGAGATCTAGGTCCCACTGGGCCTATTGGGACGCTTTGGGCAGAATTCGTGGGAAAGTGATGTCACGGGGCAGATAGGGAGATAGCCTTCCCATAGAATGCAATTTGTGGTGGATTTCAGGAGGGGTGGAAACTCAAAAGATCCAAGTGTCAGCCCAAATTACTCCCACCAGCTGGATAATGACCCAATTGTGCCTCAAAACAATGCACAATTTCTGGGATACAATATCAGCAATAAAGAAAAATGTAAAAACTGAAAGTAAGCAATACTGTAACAAGTAACTCATTTCTTTCCCCTCTATGTTTTTAAGGTTAAAGTTGACCACAGCCAGCAATCTTGTTCATCTGTACCCAATTAACAAATTTTACCCTCATGCCAGTTTGGCAATACTGTACAAAATGGCTTTCCTGCCAAATTCTATCAAACTAGTTGGAAAAAAGAACAAGTGCCACTTAATGGAAAATCTGAGTCTTCACTTTACTGACACTTTTCACTAAGAAATTCAGATTTTTCTGTGCACTATTTTATAACATGGTTAATAAGCTTGCATCAAATTCCTGTAATCCATTGAAAATAAACGGGTTAATGACTGTTAAATGAGCATATATAGAATTGAATGCAAACACATTAACCAGTGCATGAAAAATAGCTCACAAAAGAATTTCTATCTCTAGTTTCAGTAGGGTGAGAAATGAATTATCCGTTAAGGCTTCCATATTGCAGGAATTATATGAAATGATGCAGTGTATGAAATTGAGAACAAATCATTTAAAGTTTGCTCTCCTTTCTCTACTTTCTTCTCTCCCAAAACAGTCTCGTTGGTTGGGAACAGTCAACAGTCATCTTCTCAAACATCAGTAGCACTGCTCTTTGGTCAGCTCAAGTGGTTCTAGTTAGGTGTCCAGTCAGTTTCTCTTCTCCCCTCTTCATCTAACAAAACTCACTCTGTGCGAACTAAAATGAACGGACACGACCCGTATCTTCTTGCTGGAGTCTACTGAGCCTGCTTTACAGCTGCAAAACTGCTCTAATTCTTCTGTCTTAATAACCTAAACATTCAGACTGCATAATGTCTTACATTGTATTTCTTACATACTTATACAAATTACACAAAAAACTCAATTCAGACACAGTTCTTAAAATGGATCTTGAAATTGCAGTGACATCAAAATGCTGAATGGTAGCGAATTTGTTACGGAAGGGTTTAACAGGTCAGTGTCCAAACTACAGCCAAATTCAGCCCATCAGCCTTGGTGATCTAGCTTTTGAAGCTCAGGCAATTCTGTCCTATTTGTACTGAAAAAGGGAAAATTTTCCAAGTAAGCATCAGCAACACGGAACCTCACCTACCACAAGCATGGATCAGAAAATCCCGGGTGAGGTTACCTGCTGTTGGTGCATACTCAGAAAATGACCCTTATGTTTTTTAACAGTGTTTTATTTTTGTGGACCAGGAGGTCTGTTGCTAGTGCTTTTGACCTATTGCTGGATAAATCCTACCTCAGAATTTCAAGGTCTGTTCTATCAACAACTGGAGATCCATGAACATTAACGGGAAAATGGATTTAAACATTTTATTAGGTCTCAAGGATCCACAGTATGGATCTAAGCAGACCAAAAAGACAAAGGGGGCGAAATTTGGTTGATTTGCACCTCCCGTTAGCTCTAAGAGGGCGCTAATGATGTACAAATCAACTAGCGTCTGGGCGCAGCGGCGCTAACGTCACCCATGAAATTCAGCGGGAGGTTAGCAGCGGCGCTGCGTCTCCAGCGATGACGTCATCGCCATGCGCAGCGCCCCGGCTGTAATATTGGGTGGCGCCCCCCGACTTACCACCAGACATTATGTCCGCCAAGGTTAGGGGGGCCTACCTGCAGCCGGAGTGGCGCTAGTTAAAGGGGAGGTGGCGGGTGGCCATTTCTGTTGCTACCAGCACCTGCCCCCATTGCTGTCCCCGGCCCCCGTGAAGCCCCCCCCGACCCCCTGCGCGGGGTGCCAGTTGCTCTCCGTGAGCCCGGCACTCCTCTTGAGTGCCGGGCTCGTTTGCTGGCACTCCCGATCCCTGGTGGCACAGCTGGGCGCCGGGACATGCTGCGCCAGGCCCCTCCCCTTTAATAAGGGGAGGAAGGCCTGCAGTATCGTTGCACATAGCACCGCAATATTGGCTCGCAGTGCCCCAAGAGGGACGTGGAGCACTTCCAGTAGCGCCCCTCCACCCTCTCGGGGCGCTACCTGGGAAAATCTGCCATGGGGGCGCTAACTTTTTCAGGGTGTTACCCAATTTTTATCCCAAAGAACTTAGACAATCTTGCTTTAACCCATTCCTCATGTAGTTCAGGCACATTCTTATAATTTTTTATAGACTATATTAGATTCACTAATAAATCCAATAAAGAATTCAGAAGAAACGTTTTTATCTAGAGAGTGGTTAGAATGTGGAACTTGCTATCACAAGGAGTAGTTGAGGCGAATATCATAGAGGCCTTTAAGGGGAAGCTAGCTAAGTAAATGAGGTAGAAAGGAATAGAAGGATATGCAGATAGGGTTACATAAAGTGGGGTGGGAGGAGGCTCGTGTGGAGCATAAACACTGGCACAGACCAGTTGGGCCGAATGGCCTATTTCTGTGCTGTAAATTCTATGTAATTCTATGTATAGTCATGTAGCAATATTTCACAATGATACCTGGTGTAAAAAGGATTATACTGTGTGGGTCATAATGTGTCCTGCATAAGTGTAAATAGGTTAACATTGTATCTGTCCATGTGTAACCAAAGTATTACAATCATTGTAGGGCACAAGAAACTCCTTCAGTGAATGATGGTCATCACTTTTCTTTAAATGCGTGGTAAATATCATTATTCATACCAACTGATTTATGACCAAAACATATGGTCCAGAGACCCTGACCAAAATGTGAGCCCAAGTATGGCTGGCTTGTCAGGGTCATGTATCATTTTCACAAGAGAGAGGAGTGAGGTTCCAAAGACTGAGCAGGAAACTGGCCAATTTTGCTACAGTCTCATAATCTCAGAGCTGAAGTCAAAGGTGACGTCTGCCAGCTGAAAGAGGAAAGCTCTGGCTACAGCTGATGCCAGAGCAGCCAGTAAAGTGAGACTAAAGCTATGTTTGTACAAGAAGTTTTCTCCCCCATTCACATTATGGAAGGAAATAAAACTTTCCAACTCACTGTGGGGATTAATTTAACTGAGGGGAAACAATTTTGTAGGAGATTTCTCCCAAGGAAAGTGGAAATATTTGAGCTATTTTATTTAAATTGGTACTGTCTTTTTTGTGCCATGCATCAGAGGACAATTATTTTTAAAACACTAGCAGATCTTCCATGGCAGCACTCATAAGTAGTTTTAGTCTAGAGCATGGTTACAATGTTAAGCTCCTAGTTTGGCCTATGCCTTTTAGGCTACTACTCTAAATTGTCAAGTGCAAATAACTAATTACTTAGAAAACTGCTGAAATCAAACAGTAGTTGTAGCTACTTGCAAATTTCCAGCTCCTAGTCAAAGATTGGCTTTCTTTCTCTCTTTTTTAAGAAGATTGTTTCCAACAACAACAACTTGTATTTATATAGTGCCTTTAAAGTAGTAAAACATCGGAAGGCGCTTCACAAGAGTGTTTCAAACAAAATTTGACACCGAGCCACGTAAGAAGAAATTAGAGCAGATGAGTAAAAACCTTGGTCAAAGAGGTAGGTTTTAAGGAGGAAAGAGAGGTAGCGAGGCGGAGAGGGTTAGGCAGGGAATTCCAGAGCTTCGAGCCTAGGCCAAAACCTGACAGATCGCAAATTCCGGGTTTTCGCCCATGGACAGCGCATGCGGAAACCTGGAACTTGCGGGGCACTTACGGCCGTCATAGGCCTCGTAAAATCCGGGCTTTTATTTAAAAATTAAGAGAGCTGGATTGGAGCGAGAATGGAGCGGAGCAAGGAAAGTAATGCAGGAACTGGATCAGGAATGGAGGAAGCAGGCCTGATGCGGAAATAGAAACATTTTGGCCTTGATATTTACTCGGAGCCAGGAACAGCACGGGGGGGAGGATGTTCGGACGAGAAACCCAAAAGTAAGGGTTTCCCGCATGTCCTGCCGAATTTAACGGCAGGGTGTCTTTTACATTTTTTCAACAGGTTTCCTGCCCAACAGCCAGACAGATTGATAGGCTGGCTGTCTGTTGGGGTGGAAATCGGCAGAGAGTCCAACATTG
Source organism: Somniosus microcephalus (assembly GCF_052327205.1). NCBI lineage: Eukaryota > Metazoa > Chordata > Chondrichthyes > Squaliformes > Somniosidae > Somniosus > Somniosus microcephalus. Next base: position 140,394,917 of record NC_140988.1, on the reverse strand, counting down.
CGCGGGGGAGGGGGGGGGGGGTTTCGGACAGCGTGGGGGGCTGAATCTAACATCACTGGGGGGATTCAAACATTGTGGGTGGGGTGGGGGGGGTGTTGGCCAATCGCATGGAGATAAGCTTGTTGGGCCTGAAGGAAAGACTCCTGCTCCTCCTGGCCCACAAGCAGTGCAATAAAGGCACATACCTCATGGTCCCGGCCCTTCTCGCCTCCGTTTACATGCTGGGAATCCCAGCCTCCATAAGTTAAAAATAAAAATTGAGTTAAAATGGAGACATGCAGCCAGCCGCCTTAAAATATTTTAGTGACCAACCCGCATCCTGAGAGCAGTTTGGTCGCCCGCCTCCAACCCACCTCCATTAAAACCAGAAGTGGGCGCTTGGAGGTGGTTTGGAGTCAGGTTTTAGAATGTAAAAAAATTGCTTAAAATTTCCCCCTATGACTTTAAAATGGTGACTGAATTATGTCTGTGTACTCTGGTCCAATTATCCCACACCCTCTAACCCCACTTCACCTGAAAACAACACTTGGCCTTAACTCCTCGAGGTATATTTCCAACTTGTTGCCCAGGCATTAGCTGGCCTTGTGGATCGGCTGTCCATTCTAGAAATCGCTCAATTTTCACTCCATTTATTTTTTAACTTCTCTGAGTCCATTTCCTGTAGGAAACCCTCAACTATTCCCTTAGCCACAGACCACCCATTGTTCTATTTTCTATTTATATTAATATTATTTCCTGACAAAGTCAGGTCAGTTTTAATTTAATTTAAAATGTACTTACTTCGCTGCCACCCCAGCAGGCCTCAGAACTCTCCTCTTCCTTCTTGTTTTCTCTTTCGAACCTGCCCATCATCACAAGGCCTTGGCACTCGAATCCCCTGCTGAGGCCTTGGAACTCTGGCTGTTCTGCTTCCCTCCTTCCCATCCCACCACCCATTCTGTCCTGATCCGAGTGCCCTATCTGCACCTCAGACGATGCATGTGAATAGCCTGAGCATGTTGGGAGGGTGGGGGGAGGAGGACCTGTGACCAGAGATCCTTGTAGGTACCAGGACTTGAATAGGGCAGGGGTGGAGTTGTTTTTATAGTACTATATTTTACTTACAGTGTTTAAGAGCATTAAAAAAAATTGCTGGTTTCTCAACTTGGTGCTTGAAAACTAGCTTTGGCATCATGGTGATGGGGCTTGTGGAATTAGGGGGAGTGGTTATATCAGAAAGGGAGAGGGGGGAGGAACATGGGCTGAAGAGAAGGAACGGGATGAGGTAAGGGGGAGAGTCATAGGGACTGATTAGGGAGCAAGGGAGAATGGAAGGATACAGAATGATAGGGTAGTGCAAAGGAATGCGAAAGTCACTAGGAGAAGGGAGGGGGAAGGTGTGAAGAGGATGGAATGAGTGGCAGAGGAGGCAACAGCAGAGCAATGGGTAAGGGGTGATACTACAACAACAATAACTCTGTTTTTAATTGCATCACGGCATGTAGACAAAACTTATATTCAAACAAAAAGGTTCTAATATTGCCTGCAAAAGTACCTTAAGGTCGACTGCAATTGAAATATTTCAGTACAAGCTGCAAAGTCTCGTTGCAATCACCAAGTTATTTGGTGGTGGAGATGGTTTAAAATAGCATAAATATAATATTTCATGCCTGAAGTAGTGTAAGAAAAAAGAAGGCATGCCAAGGTGATCAGTAGGCCCTAGGCCTGGACTGTCTGCACCCACCATTAAGCTACCTATTATAATTGCGGACCCTGAGACACCTACCTCAGTGACTGAGGAGACTGCCAACACAGTCAGCAGGGAACAAGTAATGGAACTGTGCTATTTACTACAAGGAGACCTGTAGCCAACCTGCACCATAGAGTCAACACCACCAGCTTCAATCCAGGTCACAGCACCCTTTTCTACTTCTTCAACCTTCCATGCTAGCTTAGAGTCATATACAGTATCAACCAATATGCTATCCTCACATATATCAAACAGGCGACTGATGCATTAGTCAGTATTGTCAACACTTCCAGCTCCTTTCTCACTAAATAGTAATAGAAGCAAGAGGTGGCTGCTTAATGTCAGCACGCTGCTGCATTTTCCAAAGTGCCGGGGATCACCATGTGGATCCCCAACTAGGTTCCTACACTTCACCACTTGCTCCTCCCCAGCTATTCACTGTGACTCACACAGTTCAAACTCCTAAAGTACACTAACTGCATCCTCCAGGATTTGTTGCTGTGCTGGTGCTGGCAAATGCTGCTAAGAGAAATGCTGGGTGCTCTCTTGTTCTGGGTTATTGGCAGCTACTGTTAGAATACTGCCTTAAAGAGACACCTTAATTCAGTCCTCCTGTGTGATGTTTACATGATTGAGTGTATGCCTATGTGGGAGTGAGCGAAAAGACAGGCAAGACATAAGAGCAGAATCATACTGGGCTGAGCTTGGGGAAGCCTCCAGCTTCACTTTCTACTTCTCCCTCCATGCTCTTAACCAGGGTGGCCTCTTCCAAGAGCTTGTATTTTCTGAGCTCTCCTCCAGTTCAAGGCTGCTCTTTTATGTTAGGTCCCATCTTCTTGTGCAAGTAGAGAAGTATACATAGTAACAGATGTGGGCTCAGCCTGCAGCACATGCTATATGTCAGCTAAGTGACCGCGTATCATGCTGCTAGGTTGTGAAACAATGATTTTACAATGAAGCCCTTCTAAGATATCAATGTGCCAAGGCTTTCAATTGTAAGTTGCAGCTTATATGTGTGTCTTGTTAGGGTATGGATATGCATGGTAAGCAAAGAAAGAGCTGTAGGCTGTGTGAGGGCTCAGCTTATGCCAACAGTAAATGTGGAATGAATCGGCAGGCAACAATTCTGTGTGGATACTTAGGTCATCTGGCAAACAGTACTTTTAGGTAGTTTACCTTAGCCGCTTCCTTAAGTTGTACCGGCTTCTTCTGCAACTGTTCCTAGGTTCTGCGTTGACCTTGGCCGCCACATCTTAAAATGCTGCAATGCATCCACGGAGGGCAAACGGCATAAGTGCCAAACAGGGAAACTCTCCTCATACTCACCTCATGCAGCAGCACCTCCACTTCCCAGCCATCAAAGAAAACATTAATTGTGCTGCGCCATTCTATCTTTACCCACAAGCTCCATTTCCTGCCTCTATGTTTGTATTGTTATTCATTGGTTTTTACCAGCGTCTTTTTTTTGTCCCATACAACCTTCGGAAAGGCAGAAAAATAATCTGACCCACATGCAGCCTCCCTTTAATTCTGTCGCACAGCCAGTTAAGGGCTTAAGAAATACACTATTTCCTGACCCTCTCCCTCCTTTTGGTGAACTACCGCCTGCTAGCCCCATCCAGGCTGGGACTGGCCTTGCAATATTCCCTTTCATTAGCTAAACTCAGATCTTATATTCCACCCTATCATTAATTCCCTCACACGCTGCTGTAGAAATGAATCATGCCTCTCTCCAGCAAAAAAATCACATTTATAACAGAACTTTCCACATGCTGCATCACAATCAATATTAGGAAAATATAGGGTGCATTTACATGACAACTGTAGCATTGGGGTGAAGTGATTTCACTTTGCACCAATGCTAGTGAAAATGCCGCTCAAATTCAGGTCAGGGGCTGACCTGAAACTGAAGCAAAGTAGAGACTTCCTGGGGCAAGAAGTCTCACTCCATTTCACTTCAGAGTTGGATCAGGGCTTTACACCCAAATTACACTAAACACTTTTAGCATCAGTGTGAAGCTGAAATAGCTTTGTACTGACACTAAACTTCTAATGTAAATGCACACTATAATTGCGACACTGGCACCACATTCACCACCTTAAACATTCATTCCCTCCACCACAGGCGTACCGTGGCTACAGTGTGTACCATCTACAAGATGCACTGTAGCAACTCGCCAAGGCTTCTTCGGCAGCACCTCCCAAACCTGCGACCTCTACCACCTAGAAGGACAAGGGCTGCAGGCGCATGGGAACACCATCACCTGCAGGTTCCCCTCCAAGTTACACACCATCCTGACTTGGAAATGTATTGCCATTCCTTCATTGTCACTGGGTCAAAATCCTGGAACTCCCTCCCTAACAGCACTGTGGGAGCACCTTCACCACACGGACTGCAGCGGTTCAAGAAGGCGGCTCACCACCACCTTCTCAAGGGCAATTAGGGATGGACAATAAATGCTGGCCTTGCCTGTGATGCCCACATCCCATGAGCAAATCAAAAAAAGGGGCACTCACACTGCTGGGAGTATACTATAGACCCTCAAATAGCTGCTTCATCAATTACCTTCCCTCCAACATAAGGTCAGAAGTGGGGATGTTCGCTGATGATTGCACAGTGTTCAGTGCCATTCACAACTCCTCAGATAATAAAGCAGTCCATATCTGCATGCAACAAGACCTGGACGATGTTCAGGCTTGGGCTGATAAGTGGCAGGTAACATTCATGCCACACAAGTGCCAGACAATCACTATCTCCAACAAGCAAGAGTCTAACCACCTCCCCTTGACATTCAATGACATTACCATCGCCGAATCCACAACCATCAACATCCTGAGGGTCACCATTGACCAGAAACTTAACTGGACCAGCCACATTAATACTGTGGCAACAAGAGCAGGTCAGAGGCTAGGTATTCTACGGCGAGTGTCTCACCTCCTAAATCTCCAAAGCCTTTCCACCATCTACAAGGCACAAGTAAAGAGTGTGATGGAATATTCTCCACTTGCCTGGATGAGTGCAGCTCCAACAACACTCAAGAAGCTTGACACCATCCAGGACAAAGCAGCCCGCTTGATTGGCACCCCATCCACCACCTTAAACATTCACTCCCTCCACCACCGTGACTGCAGTGTGTACCATCTACAAGATGCATTGCAGCAACTCGCAAGGCTTCTTCGGCAGCACCCCCCAAACCCGAGACCTCTTCCACCTAGAAGGACAAGGGCAGCAGGCGCATGGGAACACCACCACCTCCAAGTTCCCCTCCAAGTCACACACCATCCTGGCTTAGAAGTATATCGCCGATCCTTCATTGTCGCTGGGTCAAAATCCTGGAACTCCCTACCTAACAGCACTGTGGGAGTACCTTCACCACACGGACCGCAGCGGTTGAAGAAGGCGGCTCACCACCACCTTCTCAAGGGCAAATAGGGATGGGCAATAAATGCTGGCCTTGCCAGCGACGCCTACATCCCATGAACAAATAAATAAAAAAGCCAGACATAGGGAGAAGAGCAAATATGTAGGCAAATTGCTGAGAAGTGCAAAAACAATTGGGCAGTAATAGTACGGGATTTCAACTACCCTAATATTAACTGGGATTGAATCAGTGTAAAAGGTATAGAGGGCGCAGAATTCTTAAAATGCATTCAGAACTTTTTTAGCCAGTATATAGCAAGCCCAATAAGAGAGGGGGTGGTTCTGGACTTGGTTTTAGGGAATGGAGCTAGGCAGGTAGAAGGGGTGTCAGTGGGAGAGTGTTTTGGTGGTAGTGATCAGAATTCAGTTAGATTAAGCGTAGTTATGGAAAAGGACAAAGGTAGACCAGGAGTAAAAGTTCTCAATTGGGGAAATGCCAGTTTTGCTAAGCTGAGAAGTGACTTAGCAAAAGTAGACTGGAAACAGCTCCTTGAAGATAAATCACTGTCAGAGCAGTGGGAGGCATTCAAGGAAGAGATTGTGAGGGTTCAGAGCAAATATGTTCTCACAAAGAAAAAAGGTGGGACTCCCAAATCTAGATCCCCCTGGATGTCAAGGGGCATACAGGGTAGGATAAGGCAAAAAGGGAAGCTTATGTCAGGTATCGAGAGCTAAATACTGCAGAAAGCCTAGAGGAGTATAGAAAATGCAGGGGTGAAATGAAAGAGGAAATTAGGAAAGCAAAGAGAGTGCATGAAAAAATACTGGCAAATAAAATCAAGGAAAACCCAAAGATGTTATATAAATTTGAAAGAGTAGGGCCTTTTAGAAATCAAAAAGGTAAACTGTGTGTTGAGGCGAAAGATGTCTTTGCATCTGTCTTCACAAAAGAGAGGGACGATGTAGACATTGTAGTTAAGGAGGAGTGTGAAATATTAGATGACATAAACATAGTAAGAGAGGCAATATTAAGGGGTTTAGCATCTTTGAAAGTAGATAAATCGCCTGGCCTGGATGAAATGTATCCCAGGCTATTAACAGAAGCAAGGGAGGAAATAGGAGAACTCTGACCATCATTTTCCAATCCTCTCTGGCTACAGGTGTAGTGCCAGAGGACTGGCAACGTTATGCCATTGTTTAAAAAGGGAGAAAGGGATAGACCACGTAATTACAGGCCAGTCAGCCTAACCTCAGTGGTGGGCAAATTATTGGAAAAAATTCTGAGCAACAGTATTAATTGTCATTTAGAAAGGCACGGATTAATCGAGGACAGTCAGCATGGATTTGTTAAAGAAAGGTCATATCTGACAAATTTGATTGAAGTTTTTCAGGAGGTAACAATGAGGATCGATAAGGGTTGTGCATTTGATGTAGTCTACATGGATTTTAGCAAAGCTTTTGACAAGGTCCCACATGGCAGACTGGTCAGAAAAGTAAAAGCCCATGGGATCCAACAGAGGGAAGGTAAGGTGTGGGACTGTTGGTGAATGGGGAATTGAGGTTGCGTTTGCTGGTATCGCAGTCGGATGAGTCGTTCACAGACAGCCTGGCCAGAAAGGGATCATCTAGGTTGCCTCCTTGCTTCCTCCTCCTCCTCCTCAGCTGGCCACGGTATAGCATGTGGCAAGGGCTGTGCCCTCATGATGGCAAGGTTGCGCAGCATGTTGCCGACAACCACGAATCTTGAAACCCGCTCTGCCGAGTACTGCAGGGCTCCTCCAGAGCAGTCTAGGCAGCAGAAGCATTGTTTCAGCATGCCAATGGTGTGCTCTATCACATTTCATGTGGTAGCATGGCTTTCGTTGTATGCATGTTGCCCACCTGTGCACACTGGAGTCATGAGCCATGTTGTCAAAGAATAGCCCTTGTCACCCTGTAGCCAACTTCTGGTTTGTCGTGGTGGCTCAAATGCAGATGCCACAGTGGATCTCAGACACATTGGGGGGGAAATTCAGTTGGTTTGTGCCTCCCGTTAGCGCCTTAAGAGGGCGCTAATGGGCTGCAAAGCAACTAGCACCGTGTGCAGCGATGTTTGCGCCACTCACGAAATTAACGAGACATTTTGCGGTGGCGCAAAACACTACCGCCACGATCTCCTGCGCTGGTAGATCGTGACGTCAGTCGAGTGTGCAATGCCCCGGACCGAATATTGAGTGGGGCCTTTGTCTTACTGTCTGCCACTAGCAACGACAGGTTGAGGGGAGCGTTTTGCAGTCGGGAAGGGACTAGGGGAGCGCTATTTAAAGGCGACCGCTTCCTGCCGTTTTTTGTCAGCGACATTTTTGCACCACGCATTCTGCGAGAGAAAGAGAGACTTCAGTAGAGATTCAACGCTGTGTGAAGGAGTTTTGGGTACTGAGCAACACTTTGCAGGTTCATTTTGACTTCACCTTCCTTGCATCGATTTAGAAGAGACTATGGGGGCTGCACTCTGAGCTCTTTCCCTGGGCCTCTCCTTTGTTCTTTCCAACAGATTTGATGTACAGATCTCTCCAGGCCGAGATTCAAGGCTGCAATGAGCAGGGTGTGGATGGAGAGCAAGATCGACCCTCCCCTTTAAGAACTGGCCGGCGCCAGTGTGTCTGTGTTCCATTGCTGACTGACATCACCTGAGCTTCGCCAGCGCTCTGAGGTAGCGCCTCGCTCCTCGGCCTTTGCGCCTTAAGACAGGCGTATAGCGCCTGATTTAGTGCTCCAATCACCTCCAGGGGCGATAAAAGCCAAGTTTGCAGTCGGAGGCGATAATTAGTGCCAGGTGCTAATCTTTGCGCCCAGCCGATAATTGCGCCCTAAATGGAGCGATACTGAATTTCTCCCCCATTGTTCCTCGTTGAGATTCAGGTAGGAGAATTGCTCCCTGAACATCCTGGGCGGATATGGCTTCCTGCTGAGAGCCCTTCTCCCCCTCCCTCTTCTAGCAGCTTTCCCTGTTCTGTGTTGCCTCTGCTCAGTCTCCCAGTCATACTGTAGTTCAAGGGGAATCCCTACTACTGCACCCAAGTCTGGGAGCAAGTGGCTTGTGCAGAAGCTTTGAAGACAGGACAAAGTCCTTCAGCACCAGACACACCACTCCCTGCAGACTCTAACTTTAAAGAACTCTAGAACATGCCAAACACTAGCACAATCGCAGCAACAGCTAGTAGAAATCAATCAACAACTAACCAGTAAGTAGCTGATGATCCCTTTAAATAGCGCTGGTGGTGGATCCTTCCTGCTGCTAAATGCGTGTTCAGCTGTGTGAGTTTAAGAGAGGGCATTAGCTGGAGTGTTGTGTTCCAAAATGGCAGCGCTGGCATCAAATCAGCAATACACGCTGACTGACATGATCTGCCTACTCTGGCCCATATCCCTTAATACCTTTGGTTAACAAAAACCTAACAATCTTGTAGTGATCAATAACATGTCATTCTGTGGTGGACACTAGGTGGAGCAGCAGAGCTGTATATATAAAACTACACTACCCAGCTATATATATATTAAGACTACATTACCCATGAGGCTAGGCTACCCACAAGGCAGCAGTCAAGATGGCAGCCTGCACACAGGAGCACAATGCTGCATCTCTACAGATACTGTACCAAGTCCACATGGCTCAATAAAGTAACTAGCAAAAGCTAGCTGTGTTCATAATAAGAATGTCTATTTATTAATGAACATAACATGGTACCAGGGTGGTGAAGATCTGCTGAAAATTGTGAAAAGCGACATGGAGAATTTGAAGCCACCAGAGCGTTTGAATCTCACAGAAAAAATCGACTACAACTGGCAGACTTTTAAACAGCAATTCGAACTCTACATTGCAGCCATCGGATTCGGTACGAAGCCAGACGCAAGGAAGATAGCGTTGCTGCTCACGGTTGCAGGCCCACAGGCGATAGAGGTAGTTAATACATTTGTATTTAATCCAGCGGAGAACAGAGAAAAATTAGAAGATGTGCTAAAAAAATTTGATGCACATTGCTCTCCCAAAAAGAATGAGACGTATGAAAGATACATCTTCCGTTCTCGGACACAGCAACAAAATGAGACTTTTGTTAGCTTTATAACTGATCTGAAACTGAAAGCACAGACATGTAATTTCTCTGAGCTCAAAGCATCCATGATTCGTGACCAGATTGTGTTTGGTATTCATGGTAAAAAAGTCAGGGAACGTCTGTTGAGAGAAACCGAACTAAATTTGGAAAATGCAGTGAAAATATGCCAAGCCAGCGAGCTAGCTCGAAATCACGCGAAGACTTTCAGTGAAATCAATAATGATGCGAATGTAATGAGTGATAATGCTGCTGTCGGTGCTGTGTCCTACAAGGGGAAGAAACGTGGGCAGAACAGAAATGAAAAGCAATCGGAGGATGACATTTTTAATTGTAAACGCTGTGGTTACAAACACCAGTTAAGACAATGCCCAGCGTTTGGAAAAATGTGCACAAAGTGTAATGGAAAGAATCACTTTGCCAAACAATGCTTTTCAAAAGTAAAAACAACGAAAGGGCAACGAGTTAATGTGATTGAGGACACTGATTTAAGTGAGACATTTTTGTAGGAATGGTGTCATGTGACGATATCAAAAAAGATACAGAAAATGTGCAGCCCTCAGAAATAGACAATGCTGAACATAAAGTTAATGCAGTAAAAGAGGACAAATGGATGATCCCACTGCAGATAAATGGAGCATTAGTTACATTGAAACTGGACACTGGGGCAAAAGCAAACTTAATCAGTATGAGTGACATTAACAATATGAAAGAAAAGCCCAAAATACAGAAAAAGTCAGTACTACTTAAGAACTATAATGGACAGAAAATAGATAGCTTAGGTGTATGCAGACTCAAAGTGACAGTCAAAGACAAAGTGCATCATCTCATGTTTTTTGTTGTGGCTGAAAGACTTGATTCACTATTAGGTGACAAAGCTTGTGAAGACTAAGAACTGGTCAAAAGAGTCTACCGTATAAACTGTGCCATAAGCAGACCAGATGACTCAGGTGATGAAGCAGAGAGCCCATCAAGGATGAAAAGGCCAAAGGGTATCCATGTCTTCAAAAAGCCTAGTTTCTCCAAGAAGAAAGAAAAAGACTTTAAGCACAAAGAGAAAAAACACAAGGAGAAAAAGTCCAAAGATATAACCGCAGATGTTGTTAAGCAGTGGAAAGAGAAAAAGAAAAAGAAGAAGCCTGCACCAGAGCAGGAAGCAGTTCCGGTGGATACTCCTTCTTCCCTCAGGCCAATCTTTGGTGTTCCATTAGCCGAGGCTGCTGAGAGGACTATGCTGTATGATGGGATCCAGCTGCCAGCAGTTTTTCGAGAGTGCATTGGCTACATTGAGAGTTATGGCATGAAGAGTGAAGGAAACACTGAAACCTTCTCCAAGCAAAGATCGCAAGGAGACCTCGATCTATACAAGAGCAGATTGATGACAATGCCGCAACTGCATCTTGTCATTCACCACCAGAACAATCTCATGAAGACACATCAGACTTACCCGTGTTGAGAAGATCCACACGTGAAGTAAAAGAGCCTGATAGACTTAATCTTTGAGTACAATGTAAAGCTTTGAAAATGTGTTGACTGTTTTGAAAATGTTTATGTTTATAGAGCACTAACAAAAGTGTTACTGATATTATCTTTATTGTTTTCTTGAAAGTTGATTGATATTGATTTTGTTAAACCTCCAAAGAAAGGGGGATGTAGTGATCAATAACATGTCATTCTGTGGTGGACACTAGGTGGAGCAGTAGAGCTGTATATATAAAACTACACTACCCAGCTATATATATATTAAGACTACATTACCCATGAGGCTAGGCTACCCACAAGGCAACAGTCAAGATGGCAGCCTGCACACAGGAGCACAATGCTGCATCTCTACAGATACTGTACCAAGTCCACATGGCTCAATAAAGTAACTAGCAAAAGCTAGCTGTGTTCATAATAAGAATGTCTATTTATTAATGAACATAACAAATCTCAGATTTAAAATTAACAATTGATCTAGCATCAATTGCCGTTTGTGGAAGTGAGTTCCAAACTTCTACCACCCTTTGTGTGTAGAAGTGTTTCCTAATTTCACTCCTGAAAGATCTGGCTCTAATTTTTAGAATATGCCCCCTAGTTCTAGACTCCCCAACCAGCTGAAAGAGTTTCTATCTACCCTATCTGTTCCCTTTAAAATCTTGAATACTTTGATCAGATCACCCCTTAACCTTCTAAATTCCAGAAAATACAACCCCAGTTTGTGTAATCTCTCCTCGTAATTTAATCTCTGGATTCCGGATATCATTCTGGTAAACCTACGCTGCACTCACTCCAAGGCCAATATATCCTTCCTAAGCTGTGGTGCCCAGACTGCTCACAGTACTCCAGGTGTGATCTAACCAGGGCTTTGTATAGCTGCAACATAACTTCTACCCCCTTGTATTCTAGTCCTCTAGATATTAAGGTCAGCATTCCATTAGCCTTTTTGATTATTTTCTGTACCTGTTCATGACATTTTAATGATCTATGTACCTGGACCCCCAAGTCTCTTTGGACTTCCACTGTTTTTAGCTTTTCACCATTTAGAAAGTACCCTGTTCTATACTTTTTAGGTCCAAAGTGGATGACCTCACATTTGCCTACATTGAAATCCATTTGCCACAGTTTTACCCATTCACTTAATCTATCAGCATCTCTTTGTAATTTTATGCTTTCATCTACACTGCCTACAATGCCGCCTATCTTTGTGTCATCAGCAAATTTGGATATGTGGCTTTCTATCCTTTCATCTAAGTCATTAATAAATACAGTGAATAGTTGAGACCTCAACACAGATCCCTGCGGGACACCACTAGCTACATCCTGCCAATTAGAGTACCTGCCCATTATCCCTCCTCTCTGTCTCCTGCCACTCAACCAATTTCCTAACCAGGTCAATAATTTGCCTTCAATTCCATGGGCTTCAACCTTAGTTAACAGTCTCTTATGAGGGACTTTATCACATGCCTTCTGGAAGTCCATATAAATAACATCTATAGCCATTCCACTATCCACTATTTTAGTCACCTCTTCAAAAAATTCAATCAGGTTCATCAGGCATGACCTACCTTTCACAAATCCATGCTGGCTCTCTCTGATCAGCTGAAAATTTTCAAGGTGTTCAGTCACCTATCTTTAATTATAGACTCTAGTAATTTCCCGACAACAGAATATAGGCTAACTGGTCTATAATTCCTTTGTTTCCTTCTCTCCCCATTCATAAATAGCAGAGTGACAGCGCAATTTTCCAATCTAAAGGAACTGTTCCTGAATCGAGAGAACTTTGGAAGATTATAGTTCGGGCATCTGCAGTGTGCTCCCCTACTTCCTTTAAACCCTGGGATGGAAACCATCTGGTCCTGGGGATTTGTCACTCTTTGGTGCCATTATTTTCTTCATTACTGTTATTTTACTTACATTAATTTTGTTGATTCCCTGTCCCTGATTCATTATTAGTTTCCTTGGGATTTCCAGCATGCAATCCTCTTCCTGTACTGCAAATAATGATGCAAAGTAATTATTCAACATATTTGCCATTTCCTTATTATCACTGACAATATCACCATTATCAGTTTTCAAGGGGCCAACATTGCTCCTGACCACCCTCTTTTTCCTAATATAATTATAAAAATTTTCTATGTTGATTCTGATATCCCTTGCAAGTTTCTTTTCATACTCCCTTTTTGTAGCTCTTACTATCTGTTTTGTCACCCTTTGCTGTTCTTTGTATCTCTCCCATTCGCCAGGATTTGCATTTGTGTATGTTTTTTCTTTTAGTTTTCAGCTGTCCCCGACCTCTTTAGTCGTCCATGGCTGTTTCTTTGGCAAGTAGAGCTCTTGCCCCTCAGGGGTATAAACTGGTTCTGTATCACCTTGAATTCTTTTTCAACACCTCTTCTGTCTTTTTACCCATAAACAAATTTGTCCAGTTTGCTGTGGACAGTCTCTGTCTCATCGCATTGAAGTCAGCCTTACCTAAATCTTGAATCTGAGTAGCTGTTTCGCATTTCTCCCTTTCAAACATTATGTTAAACTCAATCATGTTATAATCTCTATCAGATAAATGTTCACGCACCGTTAGGCAGTTAACTAAATCGGACTCATTACTAAATCAAATATGGCATGCCACTTGTTGATTCTAGGACATGTTGTTGCAGGAAACTATCCCGGACATACTCAAGAATTTCACTACCTTTCTGACATATTCTAGTCTGCTTATCCCAATCTATATGAAAGTTAAAATCCCCTATTAAACAATGCTGCCGTTGCTACATGCTTGTCTAATCTCTGCATTTATACAATCTAGCACTTCACAGCTGCTACCAGGGGGCCTATACACAACCCCCTGGTCTTAAATCTACCCATAAAGTCTCCACTGCCTGCTTACCTCTCGTTATATACTCCCTTATCATTGAGGTGATTTCATCCTTAATCACTAAGGCTACTCCTCCCCCTCTACCATTTTCCCTATCTTTCCTGTAGACCTTATAACCTGGTATATTTAGTTCCCAGTCCTGACTGTCTTGCAGCCATGTCTCAGTAATGGCTGCCATGTCATACCCTCCAAGTTGAATTTGTGCCTGCAGTTCATTCAATTTATTCCTTATACTCTGTGTTTGTATAAAGAACGCTTATTTGAGCCACAAACCCTAACCTGTCCTTTTGCTCTAATTTTTCACTCACATATTTCTTATTTCTCTCTCCTGGTTTAATCATTTTACATCTTTTCGTTTTCCCTTTACCTGTAGTACCTAAAGCACAATTTCTGACGGTTAATCTACTCTCTTCCCTTTTGTTTGTTTTTGAACTATTATTTATACAGTACTACATTTTCCACCTGAGCCCTCCTCAAAGGCGCTCTACGGATCCAAAATTTGCGCCAACAGAGTACAAAAGCAAGGGAGTTATGCTAAACCTTTTATAAATCACTGGTTAGGCCTCAGCTGCAGTATTGTGTCCAATTCTAGGCACCACAGTTTAGGAATGATGTCAAGGTCTTGGAGAGGGTGCAGATGAGATTATTAGAATGGTACCAGGGATGAGGGACTTCAGTTACTTAGAGAGACTAGAGAAGCTGGGATTGTTCTCCTTCGAGCAGAGACAGTTAAGGGGAGATTTAATAACGGTGTTCAAAATTATATGGGGTTTTGATAAGAGTACAGGGAGAAACTGTTTCCACTGGTCCGAGGGTCAGTAACCAGAGGACACAGATTTAAGGTCATTGACAAAAGAACCAGAGGGAAGATGAGGAGAGTTTTTTAACCCAGCAAGTTGTTATGATCTGGCACTGCCTGAAAGGGTGGTGGAAGTAGATTCAATTGTAACTTTCAAAAGGGAATTGAATAAATATTTGAAAAGGAAAAATTTGCAGGGCTAAGGGGGAAGAGCAGGGGAGTGGGACGAGATGAATAGCTCTTCAAAAGATGGGCCAAATAGCCTCCATCTGTGCTGTAGGATGCTATTATATTGATGTATCTAATCAGTTCTTTTCTAAATCATTCAGCTATGGCACTGAAAGAAAGACTTGCATTTATATAGCGCCTTTCACGACCACCGGATGTCCCAAAGCACTTTACAGCCAATGAAGTACTTTTTGAAGTGTAGTCACTGTTGTAATGTAGGAAATGTAGGAATTATACTGGGTGTAATCCTGAGATCTTCAAGGTCTTGTACTTTAATCTACAATCCAATTCCTCAAACTCCATTTTCAAGGCTTCCATCCCTTTCCTATGTCATGGTTCCTTTGGATCCTTTATGAACCACATCTTCTGGCTGGTTTCCTTGCCTTTTTAGAAGATTTTCCTTGGTACCAGGAAGGCAACACACTAATCAGGACTAACAGCAAAAATGGATGTCTATCAACAACAACATCTTTCACTTATAAAGTGTTTTTGATGTTTGAAAATCAATCCAAGGTGCTTCACAGAGGAATATTTAAAAAAATTCATGCTGGGCCAAAGAAAGAGATATTAGAAGAGCTGACCAAAAGCTAGGTCAAAGAGGTGGGTTTTAAGAAGGGTGTCAATGGAGGAGAGTGAGGTGATCGCGCAGAGGGTTTCAAAGAGGGAACTCCAGAGCAAGGCCTAGGTGGCTTGAGATACGGCCGCCAACAGTGGGGCTAAAGGAAGGGAAGGGGAGAACGGGACACCAGAGTAAAAGGAATGGAGAGTTTGTGGGGGTCGGGGGGGGCTTGTAGGGCTGGAGGAGATTCCATAGACATGGAGGGGCAAGGCTATGAAAGGATTTAAATATCAGGATGAGATCTTTTTATTTAAGGCTTTGGGAAACCAAGAGCCAATGTAGGTCAGCAAGAACGAGGGTGATGGGCGACTGGGGTTTGGTGGGGGATATGATACAGGCAGCAGAGTTTTCGATGAGCATAAGTTTACGGAGGATGGAGGATGATAAACTGGCCAGAAGAGCATTGAAATAGTTGAGTGTGGAGATGACAAAGGCATCGACGAGGGTTTCAGCAGCAAATAGGCTGAGTACGAATGGAAGCATGCGATGTTACAGAGGTAGATGGAGAAGTTATGGGATCAAAAGTTCAGCTTGGAGCCAAATAACACTCCGAGGTTGGGAACAGTCTGGTTCAGCCTGAGTCAGTGGCAGGAAGGAGTTGGAGTCATTGACAAGAGTATAGAGTTTGTAAGCATCGGGCAATGGAGGAAATTGCAGCCCTACAAGACTGGATGTTGAACAAGCATTCTGGCAACACAGAGGCAATGAATGGGCTGAGAGAGGTGGTGGCGAGGTAAAGCTGTGTGTACATGCAGAAGCTGACCCTATGTCTGCAGATGATGTCATCAAGGAAAAATCATGTAGATGAGGAAGAGGATGAGGCAAGGTATATCCTGGGGAAAGAAATTGCTACGGTAGGATGGAGTGAGACCAAGGAAGGTTTTGAAAGTGACGACAAAGATCTTGAAGTCAATTCAGTGGGAGCTTGAAAAGGAAGGGGGTGACAGAAGTATGGAGCTTTGTAGGGGTGAGTGTGTAGGCTATGAAGTTCTGAATGAATTGCAATTAGTGGATAGTGGAGACTGGCTCCAAAAGCATTAAAAAATCAAGCCTCAAGGTCATAAAAACATGAACTACAATTTTGACAACAGTGGGAGGAAACAGGAGATGCGAAAATAAAACAACTTTGGTTCCCAATTTGGTTCCAAACTTATTTTCAAGTTAGACTTGCTGAGAACCACTGTACAACCTATGACATATATACAAGTCTCTGGCTCCAGGGCAGCAGCGCGCAAGCAAAAACCCATAACCACCAAGCAATGCTCGTCCCTATTTAGTGCATCTGAAAATAGAATCATAGAATATTTATGGTACAGAAAGAGACTATTCAGCCCATCGTGTCTGTGCCAGCTCTCTGAAGAGCTATCCACTTAGTCCCCTTCCATGCCCTGTAACCTTTTACATTTTTCTTGTACAAATCATTTCCCAGTTTACTTTTATGAGCTGGTTGTATTCTACTGCTTCTGGTAGGACATTCCATGTGCTAACTACTATCTGCATAAAAAAATTCTCTTCTAATCTCCCTTTATTTTTTGGTGATGAACTTAAATTATACCCTCTAGTTACCAACTGATGACCAAGTGACAATAGATTTTTCCTATTTACCTTAGCAAAGCCCTTCATAATTTTGGACATGATTCTTTGTGAACTGAAGTAACACCGTACTAAAACAAAATTGCTGCAAACATCTGCAGGCAAAACCAAGAGAAAAAGAAATGAGAATTTCAGTAAGAGTAAAGCCATGTACTGAGAATACTGAGCCTCAGTATTTATCAATTTGTATTTACAGTACTCTCTGGATTATCTGAACTGCAGCAGAGACATCCAATTATCTTGGATAATGGAGTTTGGACAACTGGAAATTAGTAACAGAGTTAAATTCTTTGGGGGATGAAGGGAGGAAAACGCTGTAAAAAAAAAGTCAGAAAATGCAGTGAATCAGAAAATTGGAAGTCATATATTTAGAAGTATACTGTATACGCCTGTGCTGGGAGGACAGTATCACATCAATTCCCAAAGAATCGTGAAACAGTATATTAGCAAAACACACAGCTACAATGCATTTAAAGTCGTCAGCAGACTAAAGGTTAATTGTGCTCGATAAAATATCTTTGATGAGACAAGAGTTCAATTTTTCTTCCTCAACAAATTTCAAGATGTCAGTTTCTTTTTCTAGCTCACGATAAAAACTTTATAAAAATGGCAGTTAACAGGCTGCGAAGGCCAACTTCAAAACCATCAAAAATTAATTCAGGAAAATCCTAACATCCATTAGCTTTTCTGCCAGATAGGAAAATAGCTAATGTCATACAAAACGGCAACATCCTGTAACATTAAGAATGGAGTATGTTACAGGAATGTTTAGAGCTATTGGCTAACCAGATAAAAGCAAGTTATGCTCAACGGCAAAGCACCATGGAAAGCTCTATCAGATGAATTTGCAGCAGTACACGGCTGTTTGTGGGTTTTTCTGAAGTTCCAAAAGATATTTATTAACTTTCTATAAAACAGGATTGCAAATAGTACTCTGAACAAAAAATACAGTGTAACCCACTTAAAATGGATTGGTTTGTGCAGGGGTGTGTTTGAGCATGAGGACCAGTTATCATGGTGATTCTGCATTCTCAGTGGGAAGCCATGCTCACAGGGTGTGAGGGTCAGGCAATTAGTGCTAGAATATTGTAGCCCCATCGCCGACTCTCATTCCCTCCAAATGCAGCTTCCCCGCTGGGAGCATGGAATTGTAAAATCATCCCCATGTCATCAGTTGTAGCATAGCTGCGGGGAAAGCCACAGCTACAGATGATCCTGGCACGTAAGTTTAAGTTTCTATGCTAACAGTTTTATGATGTTTCTACTTTACTATGGCTGAGCTCTGTCAAGGTTTGCCGCATAATTGACTATGGCTGAAGCTGCAGTGCACATCAATAGAGTGGGCGCTGCATTGGGATTTGGAGTCAGGTGTAGCACCTCCCAGTATGCTGTGGCTCAGCCCTACTCAGCATGGTACAGCTCTCACTGAACTGACCCAGCATTCTACAGCTAAGCCCCACTCAGCCAAAGTAAGTAGAGGCATCAGAAGTGGTAACAGTTGATCCCAAATTCCAAACCAAATCAACTGTGACAATGGGCACCAACTGTGCAATTAAAATGGCACCAATGTCCATTGTAATCAATAGGTTTTATACTGTACTCTGCAGGTTTGACTTGGGATTCATGGCTTGATACACTATAATAGTAGTCCACGACATATGTGCCCATTATAAATGAACATCACCATGCAGATTCACCAGAATGGTGCCAGGGGTTAAAGGGTTACAATTAGAGCTAGGCCATTTACGAATAAATTTAGGAAGGGTTTTTTCGACACAAAGGGTTGTGGAAATCTGGAACTCTCTCCCCCAAAAGGCTGTGAATGCTGGGACAATTGAAATTTCACAACTGAGATCAATAGATTTTTGTTAGGTAAGGGTATCTAGGGATATGGGGCATAGGCAGGTATATAGAGTTGAGGTACAGATCAATAGATTTTTGCTAGGTAAGGGTATCTAGGGATATGGGGCATAGGCAGGTATATAGAGTTGAGGTACAGATCAATAGATTTTTGCTAGGTAAGGGTATCCAGGGATATGGGGCATAGGCAGGTATATAGAGTTGAGGTACAGATCAATAGATTTTTGTTAGGTAAGGGTATCCAGGGATATGGGGCATAGGCAGGTATATAGAGTTGAGGTACAGATCAATAGATTTTTGTTAGGTAAGGGTATCCAGGGATATGGGGCATAGGCAGGTACATAGAGTTGAGGTACAGATCAATAGATTTTTGCTAGGTAAGGGTATCCAGGAATATGGGGCATAGGCAGGTATATAGAGTTGAGGTACAGATCAATAGATTTTTGCTAGGTAAGGGTATCCAGGGATATGGGGCATAGGCAGGTACATAGAGTTGAGGTACAGATCAGCCATGATCTCAATGAATGGTGGAACAGACTTGAGGAGCTGAATAGCCTACTCCTGTTCCTATGTACTTCCCCATGAATTTTCTTCCCCTTTAAAAGTAAATCATTTCCTTACTTATTTCTTCTTCAGCTCTGATACACAGGTGTGTAAGGAAACTGGGATCATCTGAGTAAAATGTGGGTCTGCTAAGTATTTTGTTGTAACTTTTGCAAACTGAGTAGTGCTTTATGAGTTTTGCCTTAAGGGATACATTGGCTAGCTATTATAATGGACAGAACACCCATGCACAAACCAATCAATTTTAAGAGGTTTACACTGTATTTTCTGTTCGAAGTATTTTTTGCAATTTTGCTTTTAAGGGAAGGGACACTGTCATCTGGCAAAATAGCACGGCTTTTTACTAGGTTTCGAAACCAAGAACTGACGTAGTTGGTAACAAAATGACATCATATCACTGGTCATGTCTGCATTCAAAATTGTTATATTTTATACAAAGTAGAACAATGAAGAAAACACAAACATTTCAAGCTGATTCCACAATCCCGAGAAAAACTGTCCTGGGATTTCTCCACATACCAGTTCACTCAATTTGTTTCAGAAAGGACCTGGCCTCATTGGATTCAGCAAGTTCAGCTAATGTAAATAATTTACATGTCCTCCCTGCACATTGTTCTCCCTGCACATTATCCTTATGTGCAGGGAGTGCTAAGGCTGCAATTGGGGAGGTGTGGGGGAGGGGGGGGTGGAGATATGAAAAGCAGCAGCTCTTAAAGGGTCCTGCTCTTTGAAATCTTTCTTCACTGTTCTGCTGCGGAGAAAATGGAATCTTGGCTTGGGCCAGGTGCATGAACCATCCACTCAATGAGGAGACAGATCGGGCCAAGTGCCTGCACCTGTAACAGCCCATCAGGGGCACTCACCCCACTGGCATAGCCAGTGTAATCTTGCAGCGGCACCTGCCACTCTGAGGGAGCCAGCCGGGAGGGGATTGAGCTAAAGAACAAGGTGGACAAAAGAAGTGTATTGTCATTTCCTTAAACAGAAGGCTCAGTCTGGAACAGTAATCAACCCATCGGGGGTCGATCACCATTTCTCAGTGGTGGGGCCTACACTCAGCCCAGAACAGCATCGATGTCTGCTCTCAGCAAATGTAGGGACGACTGGACCTATTAGGGGTGTATCTAGTAGCATTCCCAGGGTAGCCAGGGAATGACTCCAGACACAGTCCAAATTGCTGCTAAAATGCAAGTAGGACGGAGAGAAGAAGCACCTACCTCCACTGCATCGGAACCTCCCTCACATTTGTGAGTGGAGTAGAGACCTACCAGATCTGAGTTCTGCCCCATTTTCCGCTCCCCTCCAGTCAAAATTCCACCACGACTGCACTCCCAGGATTGCGCAATTTGATGTTTTACTTTGAAGAGCTGGAACAGAGAAGGGGTGTCCATTTTTGGGGCTGAATGAACCCACCCAAATATGCAGCAAGCATGGCAGATGGCTCAATGAATCCATACTGTCGATCATGCCAATTTGTCATGGGAGCAGATGAGAAAGAAATTCTCAGTACTGAGGAAGGGTACAAAGGTATGTTTGCCAACTCAAATGAAATGAATGCCCATAGAATGCATGCAACAAATACTGAGCCCCCCCCCCGAACATGGTGTGGCATTAGCAGTGTAGCACTCAGCAGCATAGCATTCAGCACCAATGAGGAGCAGCAACAGAGATGCCGACAGAGAAACAGCAACAAGGGGGAAGAGCTAAACCCAGAAATCTTCCTTCTGCAGGACCCATGGATCCATATCTTACATGGGCTGCAGCAAACAAGCCAATGCAGGGGCAAAAGTGCTGGCAATAACTACAGGGTCATCTTAGAACCCCAAAGATGCATAGTGCCACAGACATGGCAGAAGCCTCCATTGAAGAGCAGCAGGCTGCCCTCATACTTAGAATGAACACAAGATTAGGTAGTAGGTGACACACCGTATGCTGTCATGGGCAAATACCAGGGAAGTAAAAGGTAAACATTGAAACACATATACACCCAATGTGAGTAAGGAAATAAATTGGTTGCACCTCCTTTGGAGTGTTCTGTGAAGATGCATTGTCAGAAGGGACATATTAATGTTACATGTGGTGGGGTAGAGGCAGATTGGTATTTAGGCAGAGAATGTGTATATGGGCACAGGGTACAGTAGCTTAGTGACTATTTTACTAGACTAGTAATCCAGAGGATGCGAGCTCAAATTCCACCATGGCAGCTGGGGAATTTATATTCAGTTAATTAAATAAATTTGGAATTAAAATGCTAGTGTCAGTAACGGTGACCAGAAAAACCCAACTGGTTCACTAATGTCCTTTAGGGAAGGAAATTTGCCGCCCTTACCGGTCTGGCCTATATGTGACTCCAGACCCTTGCAGACTCTTAACTGCCCTCTGAAATGGTCTAGCAAGCCACTCAGTTGTACCAAACCACTACAACAAACTCAGCACTGTGGGACTACCTTCACCACAAGGACTGCAGCAGTTCAAGAAGGTGGCTGACCACCACCTTCTCAAGGACAATTAGGGATGGGCAATAAATGCCGGCCTTGCCCGTGACGCCCACGTCCCTTGAACAAATAAATAAAAAAATAAAAATACTGTGCATAGAAGTATTATAGGATCGCATTCACAGATTTTGATTGAAAATCCTCTCAATCAGTGATTAATATGTCAATCTTCTTGACTGTACAACAGCCTCGCTCGTTTTTGTTTCTTCCTCCTCTGTCAAGACTGCAGCTGACCCTCCTGGTGAAAGGTGTCCCCTCTATAGATTGCAAAATTAAGCAGGGTACAGGATATGCAGTTAACTTTAGGCTGTCGAGACCCCTCCGCCAATCTGTCAACACAGCAGAATCCCTCATTCAACATGCCAATCCAGCATGCACTTTGTTATATTTACTTTTGGCCTGTTTAGGGTCTATCAATAGCCAAGCCTTCACAATGGGTAGCTTTTATCCCCCAGCAGCCGCTGTCCAGTTTGCCTGCTCCTTCAAATAGTGCTTGCAAAGAAAACTGGAGTAAAATGAAGGTATTGTGACTGTTAGTCACATATTACACATTCAGCTATATATTCTATTTCAGGTATCTGGCACCACCTGCACATTGATGGAATGAAAGCCCTTCCTATTCATATCGGACATAGTGTTGCCATTAAGGGCTTTGCTGGCTACATGCGTGCTATCAGTGAGGGTCTACACTTTTGGGAAGCCTGTCACATGGCAACAATCTATGTTGCCTCATGCTATTGCCTCCATTCTATGAAGAAAGTGATTGAAAAATTCAACTTGTATTTATATAGCACCTTTAACGTAGTAAAACAACCCAAGGCACTTCATAGGAGCGTTAGAAAACAAAATTTGACACCGAGCCGCATAAGGAGATATTAGGGCAGATGACCAAAAGCTTGGTCAAAGAGGTAGGTTTTAAGGAGCGTCTTAAAGGAGGAAAGAGAGGAAGAGAGTCGGAGAGGTTTATTGATGGAATTCCAGAGCTTAGGGCCTTGGCAGCTGAAGGCACAGCCACCAATGGTGGAGCCATTAAAATCGGGCATGTTCAAGAGGGCAGAATTCTCCAGACAAATAAAGTTTCTGTGACTTGCTAGGTACATCAGTGTACTAAAGACTAACTAATGTGGCAAATGTCACCAGTAGTGACTTGAAACGGGCCAGTCACATAAAAAATTCAAGACAGGAATAGGCAGGGATATAGCTGTGGTAGATCTTGTCTGCAGGTTGGACTTGAGTAGATGAAATTACTTCATTACAATCTCCCTTGTGAAGCATAGGCAGGTCTCTTGAGACATCCCAAAGGTGTGCAGGCCTGATTAGTTAGAGCCTGGGCCAAGCACAAGTGCACCAGCCTGTCTTCTTTCTGCCTGAATTCCTATTTCTCCCCTAAATCTATGACAGCCATCAGAAGCTCAATTGAATGCCCATGTGAGCAGTGGGATTACAGCTAAGATTTGCAGCTGCTGTCAGCAACAGTGCTGAGGTCACGAAATGTAAAAGTGCAGCAAATAGCAGAGAAAAGTAATGGAAGTAAAATACTGAAATAGTAGTATGAAAAGTCAAACAACCAGGTTGCAAACTGTAGAAATCTGTCAGTCGCACAATTTTAAACAAGTAAGCAGCACTTCAGGAGTGGGGTCAAAAACTGAGCTGAATTCAATGTGGTACCAATTTAAATAAAACTGGCTAGATTTATAGGGGGAGAAATTGGGTGAGTAGCGCCACCTGTTAGCGCCTAAAGAGGCAGTCAGTGGCTGTAGTGCCACTGGCTGCGCCTCCCGCGATATTCAGCAGGGGCGCTAATAGTGGCGTTAGCCGTTTGCACTGCGCCGCCACCGATGACATCATCGGTGTGCGCAGCGCCCCATTCGCGCCCCGATCGCGATATTTGGTACCGAACGCCGCTGTAGCGCCGTTCGCTACCCGCGCCCGGTTAACGGGGCCTTGCTGCACCGGCAGAGGCGCAAGTTAAGTTGGAGGTGCGGTGCGGCCGCTTTTTTGGCGGCCGCCTGCCAGCACCTCCGTCCCCGGCCTCTTGGTCCCCCCCCCCGCGGCATTGCCGGCTGTTTCCCGAGAGCCCGGCACTTCTCCTTGGTGCCAGGCTCTTTTGCCGGCACTCGCAATCGGGGCTCGTGCTGTTGCAGGCCCCTCCCCCTTAACAGTGGGAGGAAGGCCTGCAGTACCGCAGCGTGCCATGGCACAGCGTGTGGCGCTGCGGCACGTAGTGCTGCGAAATTCACTTTCCGCGCCCTAAGAGGGACGCGGAGCGCCTCGAGCCGCGCCCGTCTCCCTCTAGGGGCACTTCAACTGAATTTGCGGCGATCGCTAATGAGGCGATCGCGGCGCAAATTCCAGCGCCCAGGCGAACTTTGCGCCGCTTGGGCACCTCAGGCCAATTTCTAGGCCATAGGCTTTAATGAGGTCCACACATACACTTTGCACAGCATCCAAATGGTACAAATCCACAGTATAAGAACAATCGGCATCAGTGCGGACCTGTGTGGGAAGCGGCGGCGGCGGCAGTATTTAAAGCGACCCCGAGGCTCCAAGAGACCAGGTAGGCCCCGGAGCGGCATCAGTGCGGACCTGTGTGGGAAGCGGCGGCGCTGGCAGTATTTAAAGCGACCCCGAGGCTCCAAGAGACCAGGTAGGCCCCGGAGCGGCATCAGTGCGGACCTGTGTGGGAAGCGGCGGCGGTGGCAGTATTTAAAGCGACCCCGAGGCTCCAAGACGCCAGGTAGGCTTTTACTAATCTCCAATCTCAGAGGGAGAGAAGTAAAAAGTAATCGAAGTGTGACGTCACCAGAAAGCAGGTAAGTGATTGGTTGGTGAGTATTTCTCTCTTTAGAACTATAAACCACAGAGTTAATGTTTATAAAGTCTCTGTGGTGTAGCGGTGACTGTTTATAAACCAGGGCCCTTAAATATACTATTTAACGGTAGTGTAACAGGTGGGATTGATTTGATTTAATTTAATTTAAATTAATTAAAGGGTAAGTCATGGCAGGACAGCCCGGCCCCGTTGTATGCTCCTCCTGTGCTAAGTGGGAACTCAGGGACACTTCCTGTGTCCCTGAAGACCATGTGTGCAGGAAGTGTGTCCAGCTGCAGCTACTGGAAAACTGCATTGCGGCGCTGGAGCTGCGATTGGATTCATACTGAACCATTCGCGAGGCTGAGGACGCCGTGAATAGCACATTTGATCAGTTGGTCACACTGCAGGCAAAGGTTGGACAGGCAGAAAGGGAATGGGTGACCAACAGACAGAGTACTAGGCACAGGCAGGTACTGCAGGGGTCCCCCTGTGGACATCCCCCTCTCAAAACAGATACACCACTTTGAGTACTGTTGGGGGGGATGGCTTACCAGAGGAAGGCAGCAGCAGCCAACTTCCTGGCACCAGGGGTGGCTCTGCTGCATAAGACGGGAGGAAAAAGAGGGGTAGAGCTATAGTAATAGGGGATTCTATTGTAAGGGGAATAGATAGGCATTTCTGTGGCCGCAAACGAGACTCCAGGATGGTGTGTTGCCTCCCTGGTGCAAGGGTCAAGGATGTCTCAGAGCGGCTGCAGAACATCTTGGAAGGGGAGGGTGAACAGCCAGTTGTCGTGGTGCATACAGGTACCAACGATATAGGTAAAAAGCGGGATGAGGTCCTAAAAGTGGAATATAGGGAGTTAGGAGGTAAATTAAAAAATAGGACCTCAAAGGTAGTAATCTCAGGATTGCTACCAGTGCCACGTGCTAGTCAGAGTAGAAATAGAAGGATATTTCAGATGAATACATGGCTAGAGGACTGGTGCCAGGGGGAGTGATTCAAATTCCTGGGACATTGGAACCGGTTCTGGGGGAGGTGGGACCAGTTCCAACCGGACGGTTTGCACCTGGGCAGGGCCGGGACCGATGTCCTAGGGGGAGTGCTTGCTAGGGCTCTGGGGGAGGGTTTAAACTAAAATGGCAGGGGGTTGGGAACCTGAGCAAGGGGGCAGAGGAAAGGGAAACGAGGATAAAAGCAAAAGATATGAAGGAGAAAAACAGAAGTGGCAGTCAGAGAAATCAACGGTTTAAATCAAACATGGCCACAGTAAATAATAATTCTAATAGGTCTAAGCGCATTAAAAAAACAAGCCTGAAGGCTTTGTGTCTTAATGCGAGGAGCATTCATAATAAGGTGGATGAATTAGCTGTGCAAATAGAGGTAAACGAATATGATTTGATTGGGATTACGGAAACGTGGCTCCAGGGTGTCCAAGGCTCGGAACTCAACATCCAGGGGTATTCAATATTCAGCAAAGATAGGCAAAAAGGAAATGGAGGTGGGGTAGCATTGCTGGTAAAAGAAGGGATTAACACAATTGTAAGGAAGGATATTAGCTCTGATGATGTGGAATCTGTATGGGTAGAACTGAGAAATACCAAGGGGTAGAAAACATTAGTGGGAGTGGTATATAGATCTCTAAACAGTAATGCGGAAGTTGGGGTTGGCCTTAAAAGGGAAATTAGAGAAGCCTGGAATAAGGGCACAGCAGTCATCATGGGTGACTTTAATCTACATATAGATTGGGCTAACCAAATTAGTAACAACACTGTGGAGGAGGAATTCCTGGAGTGTTTAAGGGATTGTTTCCTGGACCAATATGTTGAGGAACCAACCAGAGATCAGGCCATCTTAGACTGGGTATTATGTAACGAGAAAGGATTAATTAGCAATCTTGTTGTACGAGGCCCCTTGGGTCGGAGCGATCATAATATGATCGAATTCTTCATTAAGATGGAGAATGAAGTAATCGACTCAGAGACTAGGGTCCTAAATTTAAATAAAGGAAACTACGATGGTCTGAGGCGTGAGTTGGGTCGGATTGATTGGGGAATGTCACTCAAAGGGTTGACGGTGGACAGGCAATGGCAAACATTCAAAGACCGCATGGATGAACTACAGAATATGTTCATCCCAGTTTGGCATAAAAATAAAACAAAAAAGGTGACTCAACCGTGGCTAACAAGGGAAATTAGGGATAGCATAAGATCCAAGGAGAGGACATATAAATTGGCCAGAAAAAGCAGTAAACCTGAGGATTGGGAGCAGTTTAGGATTCAACAAAGGAGGACAAAGGGATTAATTAAGAAAGGGAAAATAGAATATGAGAGTAAGCTTGCACGGAACATAAAAACTGACTGTAAAAGCTTTTATAGATATGTGAAGAGAAAAAGATTGGTGAAGTCAAGCATAGGTCCCTTGCGATCAGAATCAGGGGAATTTATAATGGGGAACAAAGAAATGGCAGACCAATTAAATACATATTTTGGTTCTGTCTTCACAAAGGAGGACACAAATACCCTCCCAGAGATGTCGGGGAACATCGGGTCTGATGAAAGGGAGGAACTGAAAGAAATCAGTATTTGTAGGGAAATGGTATTAGGGAAATTGATGGGATTGAAGGCCGATAAATCCCCAGGGCCTGATAATCTACGTCCTAGGGTACTTAAGGAAGTGGCCCTAGAAATAGTTGATGCTTTGCTGATCATCTTCCAGCATTCGATGGAATTTGGAACAGTACCCATGGATTGGAGTGTAGCTAATGTTACCCCACTATTCAAAAAAGGTGGTAGAGAGAAAACGGGGAATTACAGACCGGTAAGCCTGACATCGGTAGTGGGGAAAATGCTAGAGTCCATTATAAAAGATGTAATAGCAGAGCACTTGGAAAACAGTGACAGGATCGGGCAAAGTCAACATGGATTTACAAAAGGTAAATCATGCTTGACTAATCTACTGGAATTTTTTGAGGATGTAACTAGTAAAATAGTGGTTGTGGGGTATTTGGACTTTCAGAAGGCTTTCGATAAGGTCCCGCATAAGAGATTAGCGTGTAAAGTTAAGGCACATGGGATTGGGGGCAAGGTATTGACTTGGATAGAGAACTGGTTGGCAGACAGAAAGCAAAGAGTTGGAATAAACTGGTCTTTTTCCGAGTGGCAGGCAGTGACTAGTGGGGTACCGCAGGGATCGGTCCTTGGGCCCCAGCTATTCGCAATATATATTAATGATCTAGACAAGGGGACTAGATGTAATATCTCCAAATTTGCAGACGACACAAAGCTGGGTGGGCGTGTGTGCTGTGAGGAGGATGCCAAGAAACTCCAGGATGATTTGGACAGGTCGGGTGATTGGTTTTGATACCCTCATACCAAGAATCTCACTTTCCAGTTTGAAAATATCCATGTATGACTGCTCTCCATTTCCTGACCTTGAGTCAGTTTTCCATCCAGTGGCCTATTCTACCCCCTTATTCTATTTTTTATTTTTTTTAAACTTAACCATTAATCTCTGTGGAATCTTGCCAAATCAGTTTTGAAAATCTAAATCTTCAATCCCTTGTCCACAATGACAGCAAAAGTTTTGAAAAACTCCAGCATGTTTGTTAAACCCATTCTCTCCTTTCTGAATCCATACTGGTTGTCTTTTATCAAGCTGTGCTTTTCCAGGTGTTCTCCAACAAGATGCCACAAAATTAACTGATGTTAAACGGATATATTTTTCCAGATTATAAAGATAATTATCTACTATCTTATCCAAACTTAATACTGTTAAAATTTTTGCTATAACTAGGGTATGCTTCTAAATCATTCCAAGTCAATTCAGACCACCTCATTCTTAAAGGTAAAAATTCTTCCTCTTCCCTTCCATGTTTCACTATTTAAAGGCAAATGCTATTTATTTTCCTTGGTCTACTCAGGCCACACACCAACTGCAGCTGAGAGGGAAACTAGGTGACCTGCACTGAGAGCTTCATCAATGATGCTCCCAAATGGGGGCTAGCACGTAAAAATTTAAGAGAAAGAAAAGCAAACAGGCGAAAAGAAAGATGAAAAGAATAAAAAGCTGTAAAGCTGCAGTATCCCATGGATTGAACTGCTTCTGCTGCTCTGCTTTAAGGCTTTCATTGCTCTGCAGTTTCTTTATAGTTGTCGCTTCTCTGTGTTCTCTCTTTGTTCCCTGTGTACATTTGTATAGATGCAGATACAGAACACAGAAACAGACTAAAAACTGAGCAGAAACAAGCTGTCCTTTATTTTCATTTTTCTATACCCAATTCAGTCTTCTCTAACTCCAGTTCATTCCCCACTTCCATATCCGTCTAGGTTCTTTGTTTTCATTGTTTCTTATTTTGTACTTGTTTTCACACAACCTCACTGTTTTTTGTAATTAAAAGATCGCATGAGCAGCCAATGTTCAAATTATGTTAATGCAAATTTTTGATCAACCGATGGCTGCCTTTGCTCCCATCTGTGCCTCATGATTGTAAATTTGCTGCAGTGAAAATGGCACAGTTCTGATCTAAAGAAATGACTGTATAGCTGTCACTATGGAGCACACAAGTAAACAGTCCGTGCTTCGCAGATTCCATCAATTCTGTACAATGCGCGAGACACCGCTCTATGCAAAATGCCCATCTCAGTATAAAAGGCTCCATCAAGTACCCTTTACTGCATTTGTAGAAATACCCAAAACAAGCACGTTGACAAGAAAATACTTCATATTCTCCTGAACAGAGAATCTCACTACAGCCACATAGAGCCTGGTTTTTAAATAATTTATTTTCCCTCAGCTCTTCCACATTCTTCTTGAATTGGGAGAAAAATGCCAACTTTTGCATTATCAGTGCTCATTTATCCAGCTCCACACCTTCAGAAATTAATCAATTTAACACAAATCTTGCAATAACAGAACACTTTTATATTGCAAGCTTTTGCTGTCAGATAATATTGATAATATAAAACCTCTGATGCAAGTGGAGCCAGAGATAGACAGCACCACCAAAGTTGGTGGTTCCCAGCTACAGCTCTGACAGCAGCACTACTACCTGCAATGCAAACGCAAACAGTGCAGATGGCAAAATAAACATGGCCAGCACCAGACTGAGTGCCTGAATCATTCCCACGCCTCTCTGGCTTTACTCCTATTCTCCTGTACAGACATTTCCCAGTGATTGGAGAAGATATCAGAACATAAGAAAATAGTTGATTCTGAATAGTTTTAAAAACTCCATCTGCACAAGCCACTGCTGCTTCCACAGACACAGCTGTTGGTAAAGATAATTTGCCTATGACTGCAAGAAAAATAGGTTGGCAGCTAGAAGAGCAATGTCAGGCACCACCACTTTGCCAC
Organism: Somniosus microcephalus; assembly: GCF_052327205.1. NCBI lineage: Eukaryota > Metazoa > Chordata > Chondrichthyes > Squaliformes > Somniosidae > Somniosus > Somniosus microcephalus. The sequence continues at coordinate 140,365,054 of NC_140988.1, read as the reverse complement.
GATTCTCCTGTAGCTCGTTCTACAGGATAGGTCAGCTAGGGGTCACGCACCAAAGATCTTACTGACCAAATTGGTCTAGAAAATTTGCGTCATTGTCCCCACCATAGAATGTCACCACTGATCACAGCAAGGTTTATGGGGTCAGGGGGTGTGATCTCCACAAGACGGCCCTTGACAGTTTGAGAGCACATCTGTGGCACCCCTGCCAAGGATCCCAGAAACGCTAGCAATAGATGGAAGGGGGAGCACCAGAGTCCCACAACCAAAAAGGTAATGGAGGTGCCGCTGCAAGCCCCTTAAAAAAATAGTCTGGTTAAAAAACCCTCAGTCTCCCCAAATTATTTTTGATCCTTAATTTTCCAAGTCTAGACCCAACTCTGCCTGACCCCTACAGAGGGCCACACTTCTACCAGGATCAGGCAGGTACCACTGGTGAGATCAGGTATACCTGCATTAATCAGTCTACCACATAACTGAAGTCCCTCATCCCTGGAACCATTCTTGTAAATCTTTTCTGCACCCTCTCTAAGGCCTTCACATCCTTCCTAAAGTGCGGTGCCCAGAATTGGACACAATACTCCAGTTGAGGCCGAACCAGTGTTTTATAAAAGTTCATCATAACTTCCTTGCCTTTGTCCGCCCATTCTACCAGCCTGTCTATGTCTTGAAGTCCATCACTATCCTCCTCACTGTTCACTATATTTCCAAGTTTTGTGTCATCTGAAAATTTTGTAATTGTGCCCTGTACACCCAAGTCTAAGTCATCATTAATATATATCAAGAAAAGCAGTGGTCCTCATACCGACCCCTGGGGAACACCACTATATACCTTCCTCCAGTCCGAAAAACAACCGTTCACCATTACAATGTTTCCTTTCACTTAGCCAATTTCGTATCCATACTGCCGCTGTCCCTTTTATTCCATGGGCTTCAACTTTGCTGACAAGCCTATTATGTGGCACTTTATCAAATGCCTTTTGGAAGTCCATGTACACCACATCAACTGCACTGCCCTCATCAACCCTCCCTGTTACCTCATCAAAAAACTCAATCAAGTTAGTTAAACACTATTTGCCTTTAACAAATCCGTGAGAGAAACATATATGTCTGTTAGACCTACAGGTAAGTAGCTGATGTTTGAAAATCTAGCAGGAGGATCTGATGCCCTAAAGGTTTAGCAGAATAGCATCATTGTAGTCATTGCTGGTCTAAATATCCTGATTTCACCCACGCTAAGAAACACAGGTACACCACTGATCTTACCCTCATCCCGTGGAGTTAAGACTGCAATAGAAACCCTAAATACCCTAAAGATCCTTGGAGCTAAAGTCCAAATTAAACTCAATGGCTATCCTTACTGACAACAAGTATGGCTAATTTGAGTGTCAACCAACACTGTAAATCACTGACACTGCTGTGACATGAAGAGGCCGTATTAATTACTTCATTATACAGCATCCCATTTTGCAAGCTATCGCACTGAATTCTAAATTTCTAAAACTCACTATTATTTAGAAAAGGGAAAATTATTCATTAAATTTTCCTGGCATGATAGCCAAATAGCTGGTGGTTCACTAACCTTCTTCCTATATTTATTGGTATGCTAATTCTAATGATGACAAACACAAAGACCAAATTCAGAATCCAACTTGGATGGAAACACTTCAGGTTTCTTTATGGAAACCCAAATTTGCATCAGGTGAAATTATGATGTGTTGAAGTGGATTGGCATAAATAGATTAATTGGTCATTTATCTCACTGCTGTTTGTTTGACCTTGAAATTGGATGCCATGTTTGCCTTCAAAACAACAGTACCTATACTTCAAAAACGATTAATTGGCTGTGAAGAGCTTTGGGTCGTCCTGAGGCTTTGAAAGGCATTACATAAATGCAAGTTCTTTTTATCATTGATTCATTTACAGGCACTCTCAAAATCAGCAAGTAAAACATTAATCAATTTATGAATATGTATTTCTAAAAATGATAAAAATTAAAAAATATAAAAAATCCTCTGTAAACAAATAAAAAAAACAACAGCCTGGGTGTGCGTAAGTTCAAGTATAATCATTTTACTTAAGATCGGATATTTATTTTTAACTTAACATCTACAACAATCTAGTTTTCACTATAAGGCTGAACATCTTAATGCTGGGCAACAATTGCTGCACTTGAATCATTCTTACATCATCTTACAATAAATTTTAAGAGCTTCTACAAGTATGTAAAAAGAAGAGATTAGCAAAAGTAAACGTCAGTCCCTTAGAGGCAGAGACAGGTAAATTTATAATGGAGAATAAGGAAATGAGAGGGATGTTAAACAAATATTTTGTATCAGTCTTCACAGTAGAAGACACAAAAAACATACCAGAAATAGTGGGGAACCAAGGGTCAAATAAGAGTGAGGAACTTAAAGTAATTAATATTAGTAAAGAAAAAGTACTGGAGAAATTAATGAGACTAAAAGCAGACAAATCACTGGACCTAATAGCAAAATACTGCAGATGCTGGAAATCTGAAATAACAACAGAAAATGCTGGAAATACTCAGCAGGCCAGGCAGCATCCGTGTAGAGAGAAACAGAGTTAACGTTTCAGGTCTGGGACCCTTCATCATGCTGCCTGGCCTGCTGAGTATTTCCAGCATTTTCTGTTGTTATTCCAAATCGCTGGACCTGATGGCCTACATCCTAGGGTTTTAAAAGAGGTAGCTGCAAAGGTAGTAGATGCATTGGTTTTGATCTTCCAGAATTCCCTAGATTCTAGAACGGCCCCCATGGATTAGAAGATAGCAAATATAACCCCACTATTCAAGAAAGGAGGGAAAGAGAAAACAGAGAACTATACGCTAGTTAGCCTGACATCAATCGTAGGGAAAATGCTTGAATCTATCATTAGGGACATGGTAACAGGGCACTTAGAAAATCATATGAAAAGGCAGAGTCAACACGGTTTTGTGACAGGGAAATAGTGTTTGAAAAATCTATTAGAGTTTTTTGAGGGTGTAACTGACGGGGTAAATAAGGGGAACCAGTGGATGTAGTATATTTGGATTTTTAAAAGGCATTCGATAGGTGCCACACAAGAGGTTGTTACACAAGATTAGGGCTCATGGGATTGTGGATAATATATTAGCATGGATTGTCAGCTGTAGCTCAGTTGGTAGCACTCTCGCCTCTGAGTCAGAAGGTTGTGGGTTCAAATCCCACTCCAGGAACTTGAGCACATAAATCTAGGCTAACACTCCAGTGCAGTGCTGAGGGAGTGCTGCACTGTTGGAGGTGCCGTCTTTTGGATGAAAAATTAAACCAAGGCCCCACCTGCTCTCTCAGATGGATGTAAAAGATCCCATGGCACTTTATCGAAGAAGAGCAGGGGGGTTATTCCCGGTGTCCTGGCCAATATTTATCATTCAATCAACATAACAAAAATAGATTATCTGGTCATTATCACATTGCTGTTTGTGGGAGCTTGCTGTGCACAAATTGGCTGCTGCATTTCCCACATTACAACAGTGACTACATTCCAAAAGTACTTCATTGGCTGTAAAGCACTTTGAAATGGTCAGGGGTCGTGAAAGGCGCTATATCATACAATCATAGAAAGTTACAGAATGGAAGGAGGTCATTTTGGCCCATCGTGTCCGCGCCGGCCAACAAAGAGCTATCCAGCCTAATCTCACTTCCCAGCTCTTGGTCCGTAGCCCTGCAGGTTAGAGCATCCCAAGTGCACAGCCAAGTACCTTTTAAATAACAACAGAAAACGCTGGAAAAAGTCAGCAGGCCAGGGCAGCATCCATGGAGAGAGAAACGGAGTTAATGGGCTAGATTTTCGTGGAGCCGTCAGGCGGGGTTTCAGGCGTGTGAGGGGGGAAAATCCCGAATTTGGGGGTCACAACACCATCCCGCCCAAAACCCCGCCCCACGTAAGTTTCAGGGGCGGCGGGTACCCGCCCTGCACTGGGACCCGCCGAAACCAGGCAGGAAGGGATTAGTGCCAATTAACTGCCTGTTAACAGGTAGTTAACAGGCAGTTTTTAGCCTAATCCCCATTTTGAGGGGTTTCGTGTGGGTTTCCCGACGGCTCCAAACCACGCCAGGTTAGAGCAGGCGGGCCGTCGGGTTGAAGGAGATGGAGGGGTCGCGATGTCGGTGCTCAGGTGAGTGATGGGTGCATGAGTGTTTGGTGTGTCTAAAGTGTGTAAAGAACTTTTACTTACCTGTACTTACCTTCACAGCCTTTCGTCCTGTAGCCGTCGGGAGCCCATCACTCACCCGGAACTTAAAGCTGAACGGCTGCGATCTGTCAAAAGTGACAGCCTGCAGCTTTGAGTGCCGGTAAGAGTTCTAACTGAGTCTGTGCAGAATGACTCATGGTAGAACTGAGACTGTCAGTGTTTCACAGCTTCAAACAGCTGTGAAGCACTGATATTTCATCTGTCAAGAACTCTTGACAGATGAAATTGCAGTCTGTGACGTCACCTGTTGCCGGGTGGCCCTTAATTGGCCTGCTGAGCCCGCTGGTGGCCATGGAAAAGGACAGGGATGGGCCGGAAATAAAGGTTCTAAATTGGGGGAAGGCCGATTTTAATAGGATAAGGCAGGATCTGGCCAAAATGGACTGGGATCAGCTACTTGTAGGAAAATCCGCATCGGAGCAATGGGAGGCTTTCAGAAGGGAGATTGAGATCATACAATGGCAACATGTTCCCGTAAAGGTCAAGGGTGGTTCCAAAAACCACAGGAAACCTTGGATGTCAGGGGATATACGAGAATGGATTAGGAAAAAAAGGAGGGCTTTTGGTAGATACAAAAGGCTAAAGACGGAGGAAGCCCTAGAGGAGTACAAAAAGTGCAGGGGGATACTTAAAAAAGAAATTAGGAGATCAAGGAGGGGCCATGAAATAACACTGGCAAGCAAAATAAAGGAAAATCCGAAGATGTTTTATAAGTATATTAAGGGTAAGAGGATAACTAGGGAAAAAATAGGGCCCATTAGGGACAAAAGTGGCAATCTGTGTGTGGAGCCGGAAGATGTAGGAGGGGTTCTAAATGAATTTTTTGCATCTGTTTTCACTATGGAGAAGGACGATGTAGACATAGAAATAGGGCGGGGGGACTGTGATATGCTCGAACATATTAACATCGAGCGGGAGGAGGTATTGGCGGTTTTAGCTGGCCTAAAAATGGATAAATCCCCAGGCCCGGATGAAATGTATCCCAGGCTGCTGTGTGAGGCAAAGGAGGAGATTGCGGGGGCTCTAACACATATATTCAGGACCTCTCTGGCCACAGGGGATGTGCCAGAGGACTGGAGAACCGCTAATGTAGTACCATTATTCAAGAAGGGTAGTAGGGAAAAACCGGGGAACTACAGGCCAGTGAGCCTAACATCAGTGGTAGGAAAATTATTGGAAAAAATCCTGAGGGACAAAATTTGTCTCCACTTGGAGAGGCAAGGATTAATCAGGGATAGTCAACATGGCTTTGTCAAGGGAAGATCATGTCTGACTAATTTGATTGAATTTTTTGAGGGGGTGACTAGGTGTGTGGATGAGGGTAACGCAGTGGATGTGGTATACATGGATTTCAGTAAGGCCTTCGATAAAGTCCCGCACAGGAGACTGGTCAAGAAGGTAAGAGCCCATGGAATCCAGGGTGCCTTGGCACATTGGATACAAAACTGGCTTAGTGGCAGAAGGCAGAGGGTGATGGTCGAAGGTTGTTTTTGTGACTGGAAGCCTGTGGCCAGTGGGGTACCACAGGGATCGGTGCTGGGTCCCTTGCTGTTTGTGGTCTACATTAATGACTTGGATATGAATGTAAAGGGTATGATCAGTAAGTTCGCGGATGATACAAAAATTGGTAGGGTGGTAAATAGCGAGGAGGGTAGCCTCAGTCTGCAGGACGATATAGATGGGTTGGTCAGATGGGCGGAACAGTGGCAAATGGAATTTAACCCGGAAAAGTGCGAGGTGATGCACTTTGGGGGGACTAACAAGGCAAAGGAATACACAATGAATGGAAAGACCCTAGGCAAGACGGAGGGTCAGAGGGATCTGGGTGTGCAAGTACACAGATCCCTGAAGGCGGCGGAACAGGTGGATAAGGTGGTAAAAAAGGCATATGGGATACTTGCCTTCATTAGCCGAGGCATTGAATATAAGAGCAAGGAGGTTATGATGGAGCTGTATAAAACACTGGTTAGGCCACAGCTGGAATATTGTGTGCAGTTCTGGTCGCCACACTACAGGAAGGATGTGATCGTGTTAGAGAGGGTGCAGAGGAGGTTCACCAGGATGTTACCAGGGCTGGAGCGCTTCAGCTATGAAGAGAGACTGGGCAGGTTGGGTTTGTTTTCCTTGGAGCTGAGGAGGCTGAGGGGGGACATGATTGAGGTGTACAAAATTATGAGGGGCATAGATAGGATGGATGCTGAGGAGCTTTTTCCCTTAGTAGAGGGGTCAATAACTAGGGGGCATAGATTCAAGGTAAAGGGCGGGAGGTTTAGAGGGGATTTGAGAAAGAACTTTTTCACCCAGAGGGTGGTTGGAGTCTGGAACTCACTGCCTGAAAGGGTTGTGGAGGCAGAAACCCTCACAACATTTAAGAAGCATTTGGATGTGCACTTGAAATGCCATAGCATACAAGGCTACGGGCCAAATGCTGGAATATGGGATTAGATTAGACAGGGCTTGATGGCCGGCGCGGACACGATGGGCCGAAGGGCCTCTATCCGTGCTGTATTACTCTATGACTCTATGACTCTATGAGCTGCCATGTGGGAGGGAAGAAAAAAGCCCAGACGAAAGTGTGGATTAAAAAAAAAGGGAATATATCTATATGTATAAAATGGTCTGTCTTTCCGTCTGTCTTTCCATCTTTCCGTCTCTCTTTCCATCTGTCTGTCCAGCTATACAATCAAAAGTTATAGAGCGTACCTACACATATGTTATATCAAAAGAAAGCTTATCATTAGGGGACTCTAATAGGCGTACTTACTTTTTGGTCAGACAAAAATTGTTCTGACAGTATACAAAAAAGGTACAAAAAACGGCAACATTCCGCTCATTAGCGTTGAGTGACGTGATGGTTGACCAATCGTACAGGGGATTAACCTAATGGTTGACCAATCGGTGCATCACGGGGGGCGTTTCATTGCGTGTGTGGGCGGGCCTAATCCTTCTTAGCTGAGGTGAGTGGTGGCCATCTTGATTCCTAACTCTTGATTTATTTTTCCCACTTTGTGTGTGTGTGGAGGGGATTTTGGGAGCGAGTTGAGGTGGGGGTTTCCCCGGCAACCGGGCCCGGGCCTGGGCCTCTCTCACAGCCTGTAGCCCCTCAGGAGGGCGGGGGTGGGGAGAAGAAGGTTTTCCCCAGCAACTGGGCCCAGGCCTCTCTCACAGCATGTAGCTGCTCAGGAGGACGGGGAAGGAGGGTTACCCCGGCAACCGGGCCCGGCCTGTCTCAAAGCCTGTAGCCGCTCAGGAAGGGGGGGGGAGGGAGGAGGGTTACCCCGGCAACCGGCGGCGTCTCACTCTCCCCCCACCCCCCCCCAGTTTCTCTCTCTCTCTTCCCCGCGCAGCCCGAAAGCCCGGGGGAAGAGGGAAGCGAGCAGGTGAGCGGCGGCGTCTCTCTCTCTCCCCCCCCACCGCAGCGAAAGGTGTTCGTCTGCTGCCCGGCCAACCGGATCCAAAGGCCCGCCGCGTTAACAATGAGGAAGCCCGGGCTCGCTTCAGAGCGATGGGCACCCGGCCTCCCGATGTCGGACTAACTCCGTTCTGGTACCGAAAAGGAGGGAGAGACAGGGGGAGGGAGCGGGGGGGGGGGGGGAGGGAGGGAGGGAGGGGGGGAAGGAGGGAGAGGAGAGGGGGGGGAGGGAGAGAGGGGGGGAGGGAGAGGAGAGGGGGGAGAGGAGAGGGGGGAGGGAGGGAGAGGAGAGGGGGAGGGAGGGAGAGGAGAGGGGGGAGGGAGGGAGAGGAGGGGGGAGGGACGGAGAGGAGAGGGGGAGGGAGAGGAGGGGGGAGGGAGGGAGAGGAGGGGGGAGGGAGGGAGAAGAGGGGGGAGGGAGAGGAGAGGGGGAGGGAGAGGAGAGGGGTGGGAGGGAGAGGAGAGGGGGGTAGGGAGGGAAAGGAGAGGGGGAGGGGGAGGGAGAGAGGGAGAGGGAGGGTGAGCAGAGGGAGAGGAGAGGGAGAGGAGAGGGGGAGGGAGGGGGAGGACATGGGGCAGGGAAGGAGGAGAGGGGCAGGGAGGGAGAGGAGGGGGAGGGAGGGAGAGAGAGTAAAGCAGGGAGAGACAGGGGCAGGGAGAGAGAGAGGGTGAGGGAGGGAAAGAGTGAGGGGGTGGGACAGTGAGGGAGAGCTCGCCTTCTTCCTTCCTTCCTTCCTTCGCAGGGGTCCATCGGGCCAGGCCTGAGGCGTTCCTTCCCCCCCTCTCTATCCAGGCTAATCCCGAACCAAATCCAGCAGTCTCTCTCTCTCTCTTCCCCCCCGTCTCTCTCTTCTCCCCCCAGTCTCTCTCTCTCTCTCTCTCTCTCTCTTCCCCCCATCTCTCTCTTCCCCCGTCTCTCTCTTCTCCTCCCCTGTCTCTCTCTCTCTCTTCCCCTGTCTCTCTCTTCTCCCCCCAGTCTCTCGCTCTCTCTCTTCCCCCCGTCTCTCTCTTCTCCCCCGTCTCTCTCTCTCTCTTCCCACCAGTCTCTCTCTCTCTCTCTTCCCCCCAGTCTCTCTCTCTTCCCCCCAGTCTCTCTCTCTTTCTCTCTCTTCCCCCCAGTCGCTCTCTCCCCCCCAGTCTCTCTCTCCTCCCCCCAGTCTCTCTCTCTCTCTCTCTTCCAACAACAACATTCCCTCAAAAAACCCTCGGCACCGCCGGGCACTCCAGCTGGTATATATACATATATAATAGGGGCCGTGGTTATGATCTGAAATTGTTGAACTCTATGTTGAGTCCAGAGGGCTGTAGAGTGCCTAATCGAAAGATGAGATGCTGTTTCTCAAGCTTACGCTGAGCTTCCGTGGAACAATGCAAGAGGCTGAGGACGGTGAGGTCTGAGTAGGAATGGGGCGGTGAATTGAAGTGACAGGCCACCGGTGCTCGGGGTCCCCCTTGCGGACTGAACGGAGGTGTTCTGCAAAGCGGTCACGCAATCTGCATTTGGTCTCCACAATGTAGAGGAGACCACATCGTGAGCAGCGAATACAGTATACTAAATTGCAGGAAGTACAAGTAAATCGCTGTTTCACCTGGAAGGGGTGTTTGGGGCCCTGGACAGTGGGAAAAGGGGAGGTATAAGGGCATGTGTTGCATCTCCTGCGCTTGCACGGGAAGGTGTCGGGCGAAGGGGAAGGGGTGCTGGGGGTGGTAGAGGAGTGGACTAGGGTGTCGCGGGGGGAGCGGTCCCTAAGGAATGCTGACTGAGGGGAAGATGCGTTTGGTGCTGGGATCAAACTGTACTGTTACAAGTACGTTTTAAGTACAAGCTGTACAAAGTACAGGTAGACTACCCTTTATCCGAACTTCTGAAAACCGAAACCCTCTAAAAACCGAAGGTTTTTTCGGTCAGCGTAAGTCGTGCGCACGACATGACCAGAGTGGCGCACGACTTACGCTGAGCAGAGGGTCAGCGTAAGTCGTGCGCACGACCCCCCGCGGACCACCCCGCGGACCCCCGCCGCCGACCCCCCCCGCGGACCCCCACCGACCCCGACCTCCGCGGACCCCCGCCGACCCCGACCCCCGCCGACTTACGCTGAGCAGAGGGTCAGCGTAAGTCGTGCGCACAACCCCCCGCCGACCCCCCGCGGAACCACCTGACTCTCTTCCAAAGGCTCGAAAGCAACGAGAGCTCTGAGCCCGCGGCGGTGCCGACCCCTGTTCCGACCGAGCACGACGACCTGTTGGTGGAAATGCGGAACTTCATTGCATTCCAGGCTAGCAGCGACGGACAAGCCACGACTGCGGACCCCCCCGCGGACCCCCCGCGGACCCCCCCGCGGACCCCCGCCGACCCACCTTCCGAAATCCGAAATTTTCCGAAAACCGAAACACGGCTGGTCCCGAGGTTTTCGGATAAAGGATAGTCTACCTGTACTTTTTAAATGTGGTTATAGGTCCTGCCTCTACCACCCTTTCAGGCAGTGAGTTCCAGACCCCCACAACCGTCTGGATGAAGAAATTTCCCCTCAAATCACCTCTAAACCATCCCCCAATTACTTTAAATCTGTGCCCCCTGGTTTTTGACCCCTCTGCTAAGGGAATTAGGTCCTTTCTATCCACTTTATCTATGCCCCTCATAATTTTATACACCTCAGTAAGGTCTCCCCTCAGCCTCCTCTGTTCCAAGGAAAACAGACCCAGCCTATCCAGTCTTTCCTCATAGCTAAGATTCTCTACTCCCGGCAACATCCTTGTAAATCTCCTCTGTACCTTCTCTAGTGCAATCACATCTTTCCTGTAATGTGGTGACCAGAACTGCACACAGTACTCTAGCTGAGGCCTAACTAGTGTTCTATACAGTTGAAGCATAACCCCCCTGCTCTTGTCTTCTATGCCACGGTTAATAAATGCAAGCATTCCGTATGCCTTCTTAACCACCTTATCTATCTGGCCTGCTACCTTCAGGGATCTGTGGACATGCACTCCAAGGTCCCTTTCTTTCTCTACACGACTCAGTGTCCTACCATTGAATGTGTATTCCCTTTCCTCGTTAGCCCTCCTCAAATGTATTACCTCACACTTCTCTGGATTGAATTCCATTTGCCACTGTTCTGCCCACCTGACCAATTTATTGATATCTTCCTGCAGTCTACAGCTTCCTTCTTCAGTATCAACTACACAGCTGATTTTAGTAGCACTGCAAACTTCTTAATCATACCACCTATATTCAAGTCTAGATCATTGATATATACCACAAAAAGCAAGGGACCTAGTACTGAGTCCTGCGGAACCCCACTAGAAACAGCCTTCCAGTCACAAAAACACCCATTAACCATTACCCTCTGCTTCCTGTCTCCGAGCCAGTTTTGAATCCAACTTGACACTTTGCCCTGGATTCCATGGGCTTTTAACTTCGTGACCAGTCTGCCATGTGGAACCTTATCAAAAGCCTTGCTAAAGTCCATATACACTACATCAAACGCACTACCCTCACCTGTCCTCCTTGTTACTTCCTCAAAAAATTCAATTAAGTTTGTCAGACACGACCTTCCCTTAACAAATCCGTGCTGACTATCCTTGATTAATCCGTGTCTTTCTAAATGAAGATTTATCCTGTCCTTCAGAATTCTTTCCATTAATTTTCCCACCACCGAGATTAAGCTGACTGGCCTGTAATTACTCCGTCTATCCTTTTCTCCCTTTTTAAACAAGGGTACCACATTAGTAGTCCTCCAGTCCTCCGGCACCACACCTGAAGGCAGAGAGGATTGAAAAATTATGGTCAGGGCCTCTGCTATTTCCTCTTTTGCTTCGCTTAACAGCCTGGGATATATTTCATCCGGGCCTGGGGATTTATCCACTTTTAAAGCTGCTAAACTACCTAATAGGCCCTACCCTTTCTTTAGTTATCCTCTTACTCTTAATATATTTATAAAACATCTTTAGGTTTTCCTTGATTTTACTTGCCAAGAATTTTTCATGCTTTCTCTTTGCTTTCCTAATATCATTTTTAATTGCACCCCTGCACTTTCTGTACTCCTCTAAAGATTCTGATGTATTTAGCCCTCGGTATCTGTCATACGCCTCCCTTTTTTTCTTTATCCTCTAGATTTGTTAGTCCTACCTTTTTTCTTTAAGGGCACATATTTGGTCTGAACACTCCGGATCTCCTCCTTGAATGCCTCCCACTGCTCTGACACTGATTTACCTTCAAGTAGCTGTTTCCAGTCCACTATGGCTAAATCCCCTCTGAGCTTAGCAGAATTTGCTTTTCCCCAATTTAGAATTTTTATTCCTGGTCTATCCTTCTCCTTTTCCATAACTACCTTAAATCTAACAGAATTATGGTCACTAGCGCCAAAATGCTCCCCCACTGATACGCCTTCTACTTGCCCAGCATCATTCCCTAAAACTAAGTCCAGAACCGCTCCCTCCCTTGTTGGGCTTGCTACAGACTGGCTAAAAAAGTTCTTCTGGATGCATTTTAGGGATTCAGCACCTTCTATACCCTTCACACTAATTTTATCCCAGTTAATATTGGGGTAGTTGAAATCCCCTACTATTACTGCCCTATAGTTTTTGCACTTCTCAGAAATTTGTCTACATATTTGTTCTTCTATCTCCCTCTGACTGTCTGGGGTCTGTAGCACACTCCCAGCAGTGTGATCGCCCCTTTTTTGTTTTTCAATTCGACCCATATGGCCTCGTTTGAGGATCCCTCCAACATATCATCCTTCTTCACAGCTGTAATAGTTTCTTAAATTAATACCGCGACACCTCCCCCCTCCCTTTTTACCTCCCTCTATCCCGTCTGAAAATCCTGTAACCAGGAATGTTGAGCTGCCATACCTGCCCCTCTTTCAGCCATGTCTCTGTAATAGCTATAATATCATAGTCCCAAGTATCTACCTGTACCCTCAGCTCATCTGCCTTGTTCGCTATACTCCTTGCATTGAAGTATATACCATTTAATACAGGCAAACCTCCTTGTTGACTACTATCTAGCCCTTGATTCCTCTGTCCTCCCAATTAATGCAAGTCTTTCTTTCTTTTGGATTGAGGATTGGTTAATGGACAGAAAACAGAGAGTAGGAATAAACAGGTTATTGTCGGGTTGGCAGGTTGTAACTAGTGGAGTGCCGCAAGAATCAGTGCATGGGCCTCAGCTATTTACAATCTATATCAATGACTTAGATGAGGGGACAGCGTGTAATGTAGCCAAGTCTGCTGATGATGCAAAGCTACGTGGGAAAGTAAGCTGTGAGGAGGACACAAAGAGGCTGCAAAGCGATATAAACCAGTTAAGTGAGTGGGCAAGAATATGGCAGATGGAGTATAATGTGGGGAAATGTGAAATTAACCACTTTGGTAGGAAGAATAGTGAAGCAGAAAGTTAACATGCAGGTACACCAAGTAACTAGGAAGGTAATGGTATGTTAGCCTTTATTGCAAAGGGGTTGGAGTATAAGAGTAAGGAAGTCTTTCTGCAATTATATAGGGCTTTGGTGAGACCACACCTGGAGTACTGTTCTCAGTCTTGGCCTCCTTACCTAAGAAAGGATATACTTGCTTTAGAGGTGGTGCAACAAATGCTTTGATTCCTGAGATGAGTGGGTTGTCCTACGAGGAGAGATTGAGTAGGAATAAACGAGTTCTTTGGAGTTTAGAGAAAGAGAGGTGATTATATTCAAACATATAAAATTCTTAGTGGGCTTGACAGGGTAGAAGCTGAGAGGCTGTTTCCCCTGGCTAGAGAGTCTAGAACTAGGGGGCATAGTCTCAGGATAAGGGGTCGGCCATTTAGGACTGAGATAAGGAGAAATGTATTCACTCAGGGGGCTGTGGATGCTCAGTCATTAAGTATATTCATGACTGAGATCAACAGGTTTTTGGACTCTAAGGGAACCAAGGGATATGAGGATCGGGCGGGAAAGTGGAGTTGACATTGAAGATCAGCCATGATCTTTATTGAATGGTGGAGCAAACTTGAGGGGTCATATGGCCTATTCCTGCTCCTATTTCTTATGTTCTTAACCAATTTAACTACATCAACTGCGACTGAGGAAAAGTGTAAGAACCAGCCGAGGAGGAGGAAGATGGGTACTGGGGTATAGGATGTGTCATTTAAAGACAGAAAAAATAATTGTGTTTTCAAACTAATGTGATAAACTAGAAGCAAAAAGTTTTGCAGACAAATGGAAACAATTAAAAAATATAAAAAGGCAAAAGCTTTCATAATGGGCCTGACTTTAACTCTTCTCAATAGGCCTGAGTATTGGGGCAAACTGTAGATATCCATTGTGCCTGCCCAACCTCATGTTGTGAAGCCCAGAAAGAATTTTATTGGGCCAGAAATTCGTGAACGGGGCTTGCCGCGCGTGCAAGCCCCGTATATGCACTTACCCTGCGCTCCTGCCGATCAGCTCCAGGGACGCCTGGAATTGGTGTTTCAAACAGAAGAATCCCGGGCAGCGTATGACGTCATGCCGCCCAGGAGTGCAGCCAGCGCGAAGCCTGGAGCGTGCAGTGCAAGTGAGACACGCCCCTTAAGGTCTCATTGTAGCAGGACACGCCCCCAATGTTTCTGTCAAGCTGCTAAGCATTTTTACATGCAAAGCAGCAGTTTAAATAGGTTTTTGGAAGTTTTTTGAAGATTTTGGTAACTTTTATAAACTTTTTAAAATGTTTACATTATTTTGAAGAATCTGAAGTAGTTTTAAACAGATTAAAGCAATTTAAAGACTTTTAAAAGCCCTAAAAGAATTTTTTTAATTCCATTTATTTATTTAGCAATGTCGTCGTCATACGTGTCTTCACACTGTTCCCTTTGGGGAACTGTATGAAGTGGTGGAAGGATTTATGGCCATGATTAACGCTCATTCCGTGACCGTAACCATCTTTGAACCAGCCATTAGGGCGGTTAGTCCTATGGCGGGAGGGTTTTACGGGCTCCCACAAGCTATACAAGGAGGGGGGGCCACCCACACCCACGGATGCAAATATCCCACTGGATGTCAACCCAGAATTTAGAGCCCGAGCTCCGACTCCACTTGCCGGGACTGTCTGGAGCGGGGTTCGAAACCCTACCCTGATCTGGCCCAGCGGCGGGGATCCTACCGCTATGCCAAAGGCCCAATCCGATTAGCAACGTGAAATGGCTGGAATGAGCACACTTCACGGCATTAAAAGAACTCACAATTGAACTGATGATGACCTCAGCAATCTCCTCAAGGAGGTGGAGGCGCAGCACCTGCTCATCATTGGTAATGAGAAGTCAAAGGCGCCGCAAAAAGGGCAGATGATAGCTTGGTCTTTCAAGTGGCAGCATAGGGCTCCAGTCACGGGGAGGGAAAAGGCGCAGGAAACTTATGGGTGTCACCTTTTGTGCGGAGTGGGCCTTTTGTGTAGCAGTAAGCATCCCCGCCGCTGGGCCAGAAGGAGTAGGGTTTCGAACCCCACTCCAGACAGTCCCGGCAAGTGGAGTCGGAGCTCCAACTATAAATTCTGGGTGGACATCCAGCGGGATACTTACGTCCATGGGTGTGGGTGGCCCCCCCCCTCAGATGGGTTGTGGGAGCCCGTAAAACCCTCACACCATAGGACTAACCACCCTAATGGCTGGTTCAAAGATGGTTACGGTCACGGAATGAGCGTTAATCACGGCCATAAATCCTTCCACCACTTCATACAGTTCCCGAAAGGGAACAGTGTGAGGATACGTACGACGATGACCTCTTGCGCAATGCACCTCCTTGGACCCTCAGTCGCAGATGCGAGGGGGCAAATCGTGCAATTGTTAAATTTTTCATTTTATTGACATGTGAAATGTTGGACCAGTAATTCCCTTCCAAATGCGCGAGTACGGTCGGGGTACTTACGCGTCTGGCCGGAGGAAATGCCGGTTTTCAGCATGCACAGTGCATGTGGGGAAAACCGGCATTTCCTGTCCTCTGAACGAAGGGGTTCAGAGGCAGAACGCATGCGACTGCACAGGCAGCGCGTGCGCAGTAAAATTCGCCGCTTTCATTCATGCTTTCAGTGAGGTCAAGTCATTACAACTGACACATGAAAAAAGCATGGGTACAGTTGCTCCAGAGGCTGCGGAGGAAGATATTTTTTTATCGTGGAGCTTCTGAAAGTATGTATGTCTGTATATATTCCTTTGCGTGTTATGTATATATTCCTTTACTTATGTGTATGAATGTATTATTTAATTATGACTTTCAGAGAAAGTAACTTATTGGAAAATCATAATTAAAAACATACATTCATACACATTAGTAAAGGAATATAAAACATACATACATATACGTAAAGGAATATATGTGGACATACATACATAACTCATTCTCACATTCCATTCACACAGCCACAATTGCTCCTTCTACCTACCATTCTGAAAACCCGTTTAAAAAAAAAAATTTAAACTTTAAAACTTACTTAAAATTTCTTAAAATAACTTCCCTCCCTTTCCCAAACAAAAATATTGCATTTCAGAAGCTCCACGATAAAATATATCTTCCTCCGCAGCCTTGGAACAACTTTACACCTGCTTTTTTCAAGTGTAACTTGTAAGGACTTACCCTCACTGAATCCATGAATGAAATCTACAAAGTTCACTGCGCAAGCGCTGCCTGTGCAGTCGCACGCGCTGTGCCTAGACCTCGGGTCTGGAAATGCCGGCGTTCCCCGCATGCGCTGTGCATGCTGAACGCCGGCATTTCCAACGGCCAGATGCGTGAGTACCCCGACCGTACTCACGCCTTTGGCCACGAATTTCTGGCCCATTATCTAAATTTTTGAGACTAGTCACCCATTATAAAACTATTTTCAGAGCCAAATAATCAGTAAAGCTATGTAGAAAAATATAATGGGTCATTGAATAAAAATGGACACAATAAACATGAATTAACTCCATGTCTATGTATGTCAAAAACTCCCATCATCAAATTTTGGACTGAACAAAAGGTAGCAACCCTAGCTAGCAGTGTCCCAACAGCTCTTAGCATTTCAAAGTAGGTCCAGAACTTCGAATGGGTTCAAATTTCAGAATAAGATCTGAAGTGGGTCTGAGAATAGCAGAGTCCTGGATTTTGCAACATTTAGCCAGACATCAGATCTGGCATAATTAGAGATCAAACAGATATCTGTTGCTGAACTTTATACATAGCATAAAAGACTTTGAATTAGTTACTGCAACAGCAGGAATGAAGGGCATGTTTAAAATCAGAGGACTCCCAGAAATTGAAGGGGTCGCAGGAACTCTTGTGACACACGTGCTTTAACTATTTTGACCACATCCCTTAAGGTTGTTAAATTAATCCTCATAACAATTTAAAAGGCAAATACTGCAGATGCTGGAAATCTGAAATATAAACAGAAAATGCTGGAAATACTCAGGTCAGGCAGCATCTGTGGAGAGAGAAACAGAGTTAACGTTTTAGGTCCGTGACCCTTCTTCAGAACTGGAAACTGTTATAGATGTAACAGGTTTTAAGCAAGTACATGTGCAAGGAAAGGAGGAGGCAAGAACAAAAGGGAAGGTCTGTGATTGGCTGGAAGGCAGGAGAGATTTAAATGATAAAAGAGGTGATGAGACAAGTCAAAAGGGGTGGTAATGGGACAAGTAAAGAAACAAAGGATGGGTTTAGAGGAGCTGTAAATGGCAACAGCAGACTCATTACCATCATCTGCGAAAAAATGTTGCGCTCATAACAATTTTTTATTTATTCTTTGTTGCAATATAAAGGAGAAGTGGGAACCTTCAACAGCTGACATAATCCTACATCAAGATATCGGGAAAGTCACAGACAAATAGTGCAAACCAGTAATAATGATCCTCAGCTAAATAATTCTAACCATTCAACCAACTCAGGAAATGAAGAGATTGGCCCAATATTTTAGGCTTTTTAATTCACAGCTCTCCAAGTACTAATGGTACAAAGCTCTTCCATAGTATTCTTGGTGCAAACAAAATATTTACACTATTTATATAACACAACCACTTTCATGACTCAAAGTGAACTTGCATGCCCAGTCAGTAAACTGAATCTTTCCCATTTTTAGCTGTGTTTCAATTAGACCATATACTGTACAGCTTGGCAAATGCTACACATTTTACATTTTAGCAGTGGTCAGGACACCTGAATGTGTCAGATACAGAATTAAAACTGGTAGAAGGAGGTTACAAGGAAGTAACACAACTGAAAAGTTTGGATAGCATCTTAAATCCACAACAATTGAATGGATTTGACATGTTGTCCACCACATAAGGTTGTATTAACACCATTAACTTCCCCACCTGCATTTATATATATTTTTAAAAAGTACAATTTTTTTAAAGTTGTTCAACTGGGAAATTACTAATGACTTACCGATATGCAGAGCTTCCCCAGGTCCTTGTGCTGTGGAAAGGGTGATGTCAGTGAGTGCAGATTACAAACATTGTGACGCAAGCAAGTGCAAATTTATCAATCATGATTGGTAGTAGGATTACAAGGTTATTTTTTTTGCAGTCAGCTGCAGGGTTAATCACAAATTTGTGTGTAATTTTTTTATATGTCTATATATACGCACACACACACACATATATATACATATATATACACATACACAAATACATATACATATATACATACATATGTATATACACTGAATTCATATTTACCTTTTTGTGGTTCTTGTACACATTTCTGTGAGCAAATCCTTTTCCGCAAAGTTTGCATTTGTAGGGTTTATCCTCGCTATGGATAATTTTATGCGCAGTCACTTGATCTAGACGTTTGAAAGATTTACTGCAGACCTCACAGGTGTAAGGGCGTTTCTCTGTGGAAAACGAGCAGCAAATATTAAACTGTCAGTTTGTAAAGAAGGAAAGATGAAAGGGAGACTTTATCCACTGAGGGAATCTTGCAATTAAGTCAACACAATTAAGATTAAACCAATTAGATAGACAGCTGCATGCCTTTTGAATTACGTGCGTCAAATTGCTTTTTGTAGGACAAGCTCGGGTATATCTTCTGCAATTTGCACATCTTAAACCATCTCTTCTAAATTCCAAACTCTGTTTAATTAGCTTCAGTCAAAGGAGAATGACTTCAAAGAAAAGTAGCTTCACACCATGAACATAAATCGGCTCTTTTTCAGATTAAAGAGTTAAGCAGCTATGACAAATTTTAGTTTGTGTTACTTAATTACCAGGGAAGCAGGTCACAAGGCGTACCCCAGAAAGTGAAACTTCATGCTATCTGCTTTTATGCTTCAGCAAGAAACTCCAGGTTGGAATTACCTGAATGGGTAATCATATGGCGCTTCAACTGGTTTGCAGATATGAATTTTTTGTCGCACTCCTGGCAATTGAAGACCTCGTGAATCTTGAAATTTAAAGATAAACGGTGATTATTACATGCAAGGAGAATTCAAAGAAGATATTAGATCAAAGACACAAATCTTCTGAGGTTGCTTTGAGAGAGTTTAATGACTTCTCTGCCTCAAGCCAAGTTAACATTTACAATTGCACTGTAATTGCCTTCCTAATAATCTCTTAAGAGACATTAGAGTATGGTTATGAAAATAAAACCCAACATTAAAAAAAAAGTACAAGATTAGAACTCCACGTGGGAGGAGGGACATCAGTTGTATATAAAGGATTTTATTAGAAATATAATTCAAGAATATTAATTGAGAAAATTAGGTTAGAAATATTGAAGTTAAACTGATTGCAAGAGATTTGCTGACCTTAAAGTTCAGATTCATCTTTTAACCAGAACTTGTTGTTATAGTTATTACTTTATTCTGTAACTCATTATGTCCTGGATTTTGTTAGAATGATTTTATGATACTGACTTCCTTATAAAGCTAGAATTGTTTAATAATCCTGGCATAAAAGCTCCTTTCATATATTTCCATCCATAAATCTGTACTGAATCACAGAATCACAGAAACCCCACAGTGCAGATAGAGGCCATTTCGGCCCATCGAGCCTGCACCGACACATATCCCACCTGATCCCCGTAACCCCTACACCAACACATATCCCACCCTATCCACGTAACCCCACGTATTTAATCCCCTAACACTAAGGGTCAATTTTATCATAGCCAATCAACCTAACCCGCACATCGTTGGACTGTGGGAGGAAACCGGAGCACCCGGAGGAAACCCACGCAAACACGGGGAGAATGTGCAAACTCCACACAGACAGTCGCCCGAGGCCGGATTCGAACCCGGGTCCCTGGCGCTGTGAGGCAACAGTGCTAACCACTATGCCACCGTACTGCTGTGCATGTTTGTCACCATAATACTGAAAAAAAAATACTAATAAAGACAGACTTATATTTATGTAATGCCTATGAATCTCTTTGAAACATCCAAAACTGCACTGCATGCAATGAATTACTTTGAAATGCAGTGACTGCTGTTATGCGGCAACAGCATTTTTTGGTTTTATAAATGGAGCATCGAGTACAATAGTAATAAACTTACTATAAATTTGTTAAAAAAACTTTGAATAGGCCAGTTAGAAAACTCTGTGCAGCTTTAAACCCCGCATTATGCAAAGCACATGAAAGCAACAGAGAACGTACAGTGTAAATTCACAAGGACATTAGCAGGAGTGGGAAACTATGCTTCTGAGGAAGGACTTGAGATAGTGGGATTATTCCCACTGGAGCAGAGAAGGTGAAGGGGAAATGTTGTAAAGGTTTTTTAAATTATGAAGAGTTTTGATAGAGTGAACAGGAGAAGATAATTTCCCCTGGTTGGGGAGCCAGTGGCGAGAGGTCATCAACTTAAAATTGTCTACAAGAGAGAGAGGAACAAGATTAGGAGTACTTTTGTTGCTCAGTAGGTTGCTGGAGCATGGAATACTTTGCCACAGGAAGTGGCTGATGAAGAGCGCACTGCAACTTTTAAGGGAAAATTGGATAAATATTTGAAGCCGAGAAAGATGCAGAAGTATAGGCAAAGAGCAGGGCAAGAAGATTAGTTTTGGATTACTCTAGCAAAGATCTGGCACAGGCTCTATGGCCGCGATTTTACAAACTTTGGCGGGTCCGTGGCAGGCGATGTCGGTGGCGGGTCCCGACCCCACTGGGGTCTCCATCCCAGCCTTCATTGGGCTTGTTAAGCCCGCCCAGCGCGTTTCCTGGCAAATTAGAGGAAGCAGGTCTGGTGATGTCATTTGATGACGCGTCATCAGCCAGTTTCCTTAAAGGGACCATGACCAAATTTATTTTGATATCTGTGCTGTCAGCGTTCTACAGCATTGAGGTGCTGCAAACACTGACAAGCACTGCACAGAGGTGCAGTGCTGCACCCAAGCTCTCCTATGCCTCCCTCCATATGCTTATGGAAGGAGTCAGAGCACGCAGGGAAATCCTCTTCCCTTCCCATGGGCAGAAGAGACCTCCCTAGGAGATCAACACAGCCTGGTTGCACATTGCAGAGGAGGGCACAAGCAGGGATGTGGTCAGGAGGACCTGAGTGTAGTAACGCAAACATTTCAATGATCTCAGTAGATCAAGAAACGTTAGTACAAAGCCACATTCAACCTCATCCTGCTGTGCCTCTCATCACATCCCCGTCACTCTGCCTTCCCTACCCTACTCCTGCACATCCTTACTCACACCTCCACCCATCCCTCTCTATCTACATTATCACATCCCCATCTCACTAGCCACCCCTCACACTCACCCTCATCCTAGTGCAATCATACCAACTAACAACACACCGGCGGCAGTGAGTCAGGAGCAGCCAGACCAGAGCAGGCCTGTGTGGGAACACAGCATCGGCGGCAGTTACACCGGCGGCAGTGAGTCAGGAGCGACCCGACCAGAGCGGGCCTGTGTGGGAACACAGCATCGGCGGCAGTTACACCGGCGGCAGTGAGTCAGGAGCAGCCCGACCAGAGCGGGCCTGTGTGGGAACACAGCATCGGCGGCAGTTACACCGGCGGCAGTGAGTCAGGAGCGGCCCGACCAGTTCAACAGCAGGGGAGAGAGGTAAAAAGTAATCAAAGTGTGATGTCACCAGGAAGCAGGTAAGTGATTGGTTGGTGAGTATTTGGTTGGTGAGTAATTCTCTTTTTTTTTAAACTTTAACTCTGGTTTATAGTTTCTAAGGTCTCTCTGGTGTAGCAGGGACTGTTGGTAAACCAGTTAACTGTAGTGTAATTAGTGGGATGGATTGATTTAATTTAAATTCAATTAATTAAAGTGTAAGTCATGGCAGGACAGCCGGGCCCCGTGATCTGCTCCTCCTGCGATATGTGGGAAATCAGGGACACTTCCTGTGTCCCTGACAGCTACATGTGCAGGAAGTGCATCCAGCTGCAGCTACTGACAGACCGCATTGCGGCGCTGGAGCTGCGATTGGACACATACTGGAGCGTTCACGATGCTCAGGACATCGTGAATAGCACATTTACGGAGTTGGACACACCGCAGGTAGAGGTTGGACAGGAAGAAAGGGAACGGGTGACCAACAGGCAGAGTACTAGGCGCAGGCAGGTAGTGCAGGGGTCCCCTGTGGCCATCCCCCTCTCCAACAGATACACCACTTTGAGTACTGTTGGGGGGGATGGCTTATCAGAGGAAGGCAGCAGCAGCCAACTTCCTGGCACCAGGGGTGGCTCTGCTGCACAGAATGGGAGGAAAAAGAGGGGTAGAGCTATAGTAATAGGGGATTCAATTGTAAGGGGAATAGATAGGCGTTTCTGCGGCCGCAGACGAGACTCCAGGATGGTGTGTTGCCTCCCTGCTGCAAGGGTCAAGGATGTCTCCGAGCGACTCCAGAACATCTTGGAAGGGGAGGGTGAACAGCCAGTTGTCGTGGTGCATATAGGCACCAATGATATAGGTAAAAAGCAGGATGAGGTCCTAAAAGCGGAGTATAGGGAGTTAGGAGATAAATTAAAAAACAGGACCTCAAAGGTAGTAATCTCAGGATTGCTACCAGTGCCACGTGCTAGTCAGAGTAGAAATAGAAGGATACTTCAGATGAATACGTGGCTAGAGGAATGGTGCCAGGGGGAGGGATTCAAGTTCCTGGGACATTGGAACCGGTTCTGGGGGAGGTGGGACCAGTTCAAACCAGACGGTTAACACCTGGGCAGGGCTGGAACCAATGTCCTAGGGGGAGTGTTTGCTAGTGCTGTGGGGGAGGGTTTAAACTAAAATGGCAGGGGGTTGGGAACCTGAGCAGGGAGACAGAGGAAAGGGAAACAAGGATAAAAGCAAAAGATAGGAAGGAGAAAAACAAAAGTGGCAGTCACAGAAATCAACGGTTTAAATCAAACATGGCCAAAGTAAATAATAATTCTAATAGGTCAAAGAGCGTTAAAAAAACAAGCCTGAAGGCTTTGTGTCTTAATGCGAGGAGCATTTCTAATAAGGTGGATGAATTGGCTGCGCAAATAGAAGTAAACAAATACGATTTGGTTGGGATTACGGAAACGTGGCTCAAGGAAGGCCAGGACTGGGAACTCAACATCCAGGGGTATTCGATATTCAGGAAAGATAGGCAAAAAGGAAAGGGAGGTGGGGTAGCATTACTGGTTAAAGAAGGGATTAACACAATTGTAATGAAGGATATTAGCTCTGACGAGGTGGAATCTGTATGGGTAGAATTGAGAAAAACTAAGGGGAAAAAAACGTTAGTGGGAGTGGTTTATAGACCTCCAAACAGTAAGGCGGAGGTTGGGGATGGCATTAAAAGAGAAATTAAAGAAGCGTGCAATAAGGGCACAGCAGTCATCACGGGTGACTTTAATCTACATATAGATTGGGTCAACCAAATGAGTAACAATACTGTGGTGGAGGAATTCCTGGAGTGTTTACGGGATGGTTTCCTGGACCAATATGTCGAGGAACCAACCAGAGATCAGGCCATCTTAGACTGGGTATTATGTAACGAGAAAGGATTAATTAGCAATCTTGTTGTAAGAGGCCCCTTGGGTCAGAGCAATCATAATATGATCGAATTCTTCATTAAGATGGAGAATGAAGTAGTTGACTCGGAGACTAGGGTCCTCAATTTAAATAAAGGAAACTATGATGGTCTGAGGAGCGAGTTGGGTAGGATTGATTGGGGAATGGCACTCAAAGGGTTGACGGTGGATAGGCAATGGCAAACATTCAAAGACCGAATGGATGAACTACAGAATTTGTTCATCCCAGTTTGGCATAAAAATAAAACAAAAAAGGTGACCCAACCGTGGCTAACAAGGGAAATTAGGGATAGCATAAGGTCCAAGGAGAGGGCATATAAATTGGCCAGAAAAAGCAATAATCCTGAGGATTGGGAGCAGTTTAGGATTCAACAAAGGAGGACAAAGAGATTAATTAAGAAAGGGAAAATAGAATATGAGAGTAAGCTTGCAGAGAACATAAAAACTGACTGTAAAAGCTTTTATAGATATGTGAAGAGAAAAAGATTGGTGAAGTCAAGTGTAGGTCCCTTGCAGTCAGAATCGGGGGAATTCATAATGGGGAACAAAGAAATGGCAGACCAACTAAATACATATTTTGGTTCTGTCTTCACAAAGGAGGACACAAATAACCTCCCAGAGATGCCGGGGAACATAGGGTCTGATGAAAGGGTGGAACTGAAAGAAATCAGTATTTGTAGGGATATGGTGTTAGGAAAATTGATGGGACTGAAGGCCGATAAATCCCCAGGGCCTGATAATCTACATCCCAGGGTACTTAAGGAAGTGGCCCTAGAAGTAGTAGATGCATTGCTGGTCATCTTCCAGAACTCGATAGACTCTGGAACGGTACCCATGGATTGGCGGGTGGCTAATGTTACCCCACTATTCAAAAAAGGTGGTAGAGAAAAGGCGGGGAATTATAAGCTTGACATCGGTAGTGGGGAAAATGCTAGAGTCCATTATAAAAGATGTAATAGCAGAGCACTTGGAAAGCAGTGACTGGATCGGACAAAGTCAACATGGATTTACAAAAGGTAAATCATGCTTGACTAATCTACTGGAATTTTTTGAGGATGTAACTGGTAAAATAGATAAGGGAGAACCAGTGGGATGTGGGGTATTTGGACTTTCAGAAGGCTTTCGATAAGGTCCCGCATAAGAGATTAGCGTGCAAAATTAAGGCACATGGGATTGGGGGCAAGGTATTGACTTGGATAGAGAACTGGTTGGTGGACAGAAAGCAAAGAGTTCGAATAAACGGGTCATTTTCCGAGTGGCAGGCAGTGACTAGTGGGGTACCGCAAGGATCGGTCCTAGGACCCCAGCTGTTCACAATATATATTAATGATCTGGACGAGGTATTTTTATGTAATATCTCCAAATTTGCAGACGACACAAAGCTGGGTGGGAGGGTATGCTGTGAGGAGGATGTCGTGAAAGTCCAGCATGATTTGGACAGGTTGGGTGATTGGGCATAAACATGGCAAATGCACTATTATGTGGATAAATGTGAGGTTATCCACTTTGGTGGCAAAAACAGGAAGGCAGATTATTATTTGAATGGTAATAGATTGGGAGAAGGGGAAGTGCAAAGAGACCTGGGTGTTCTTGTACACCAGTCGTTGAAGGTAAGCATGCAGGTGCAGCAGGCGGTTAAGAAGGCAAATGGTATGTTGGCCTTCGTAGCAAGAGGGTTCGAGTACAAGAACAAGGATGTCTTGCTGCAGTTGTACAGGGCCTTGGTGAGACCACACCTTGAGTATTGTGTGCAGTTTTGGTCGCCTTACCTGAGGAAGGACGTTCTTGCCATGGAAGGAGTGCAGCGAAGATTCACCAGGCTGATACCTGGGATGGCAGGAATGACGTATGAGGAGAGATTGTGTCGATTGGGCTTATACTCACTGAAGTTTAGAAGATTGAGAGGGGATCTCATCGAAACCTATAAAATTCTGTCAGGCCTGGACAGACTAGATGCAGGAAGAATGTTTCTGATGGCCGGGGAGTCCAGAACCAGGGGTCATAGTCTAAGGATAAGGGGTAAGCCATTTAGGACTGAAATGAGGAGGAATTTCTTCACCCAGAGAGTGGTGAACCTGTGGAATTTTCTGCCACAGAGGGCGGTGGAGGCCAGTTCATTCAGTATATTCAAGAAAGAGTTGGATATATTTCTTAAGGCTAAAGGGATCAAGGGATATGGGGAGAAGGCAGGGACCGGGTACTGAATTTGGATGATCAGCCATGATCTCATTGAATGGCGGAGCAGGCTCAAAGGGCCGAATGGCCTACTCCTGCTCCTATCTTCTATGTTTCTATGTTTCACACAAGGGTAGGCGCTTGGGTGTTTTATGCAATGCTCCTGTAAAGTTTCTGTTAATGTGCTGTCAAACATTGAAACCTTTCAAAACTTTTGAGTTCTTGGTCAGATTTGTGTGCACCTTTGGAAGTGGCTTAGTGAGTTGCAGTGAATGGTGAGACATAACAGTACACCCCGCAATGGTGGTGAATGTGAAAGGAATGGCTTGGGCATTGTAGGGATGCTTTATGGTGCTGGTGTGGAGTGGTGCCAACTTGGCACATCATGTGGCAGCCAGAGTGTACAGCGTCAAGTGAAGTAAATCTGGCCATAGTGAGGTCATCCCTGGCTTCCCAGGCAGCAATGTGCTCGGGTGCTGATGCCCTGTGTCCTGTGCAGCATCAGTTGATTGCAGAGAAGGTTGGTGTTGTTGTTAGTGCTGCTGGTGTGCCTGGTGTTGGGGCTCATTGTGGTGGGATTCTGCGGACCAAGGTGAGAAGGGTTTCAAGAGTGTCCATGCTAATGGAATAGATGGCAGGTGAAGTAGAGATGACAGAAGCGATCTGTCAATGGCGGAAGAGGTAATGAGGTCAGACTGCATAGAGACTTGTGTAAAGACTTGCAGCATTCTGAATCTGTAGTGGAAATGCAGTTTGGAGAAGCTAGTGGTTAAGGAAACATATCTCAATCAGCTAGGAGCTTTGACTTCACATTTGAAGCTGTCAACTCATCAGCTGGTTGAATGGCCACTGACCTCCCGCCTCAACTTCACAGATGAGGTCTAGGCACAGCAGGAAACCGGTGGGTAACCTGTCAAATCCAAAAAGCTGGGAAAAAAACACTGATATGTGGCTGTAAACAAGCCACTAATGATTTTAATTGCCTCCTCCACCGCTGCGTGTCGGGTCTGCTCAGCGCTGACAGACCTGATATTTGGTAAGGGTACGTGATGGCGGGTTCACAGCGGGGTCTCGACCCGCTGGGTAGAAAAAAACACTTTCCCACCCGACCTGCCACCGGTCGCGTCCACTGACACCCCCCCCAAAATGCAGCCCAATGGGTCCTTTGACTCCTACTGGTCTACTGAGTGTAAACAGATGAGAGCTTTTAGATATCTATATATATATATATAAATGAGTGTGTGTATGCGCGCGGTAAACTCAAAAGTTATAGAGCGTACCTACACATATGTTATATCAAAAGAAAGCTTATGATTAGGGGAGTGTCATAGGTGTGTTCATTTTTTGGTCAGACAAAAATTGCTCGGACAGTTTACAAAAAACGGACAAAGTCCGCTCATTTTAACAAAGCTTCTTCGGCGTGACTGACGAGTGGATGGACCAATCGACGGGCCGCATTAGCGTTGAGTGACGTGATGGTTGACCAATCCTACGGGGGAACCGCGGTATGATGCGTCACGGGGGGGGGGCGTTTCATGGCGTGTGTGGGCGGGGCCTAAGCCTGCGGCCTGCCATGAGTGCGGGACCGGGAAAAGAGATACAGAGACAGAGAGAACCGCGCGGCCCGAGAGCCAGTGAGCGGAGGAGCGGCGGCAGTGGGAGCTGAGCTGAGGTGAGTCGGGCCGGGCCTGAGGCGCTAGGCTGCGCACGGGGGCTCTGGGTCACCGCGGCCGGGCTCTGAGTCCAACCCACTTCCCTGGGGTGTCTTCCTCTCTTCTCTATCTCCTTCCCTCACTCTCTCCTTCCCTCTCTCTCTCTCTCTCTCTCCTTCCCTCTCTCTCTCCTTCCCCCTCTCTCTCTCTCCTTCCCCCTCTCTCTCTCTCTTTCTCTCTCTCTCCTTCCCTCTCTCTCTCTCTCCTTCCCTCTCTCTCTCTCCTTCCCTCTCTTTCTCCTTCCCTCTCTCTCTCTCCTTCCCTCTCTCTCTCTCTCCTTCCCTCTCTCTCTCTCTTGCTCTCCTTCCCTCGCTCTCTGTCTCTCTCCTTCCCTCTCTCTCTCCTCCCCCCTCTCGCTCTCTCCTTCCCTCTCTCTCTCCTTCCCCCCTCTCTCTCTCTCCTTCCCCCCTCTCTCACTCTCTCTCCTTCCCCCCCTCTCTCTCTCTCTCTCTCTCTCTCCTTCCCTCTCTCTCTCTCCTTCCCTCTCTCTCTCTCCTTCCCCCTCTCTCTCTCTCTCCTTCCCCCTCTCTCTCTCTCTCTCTCTCTCTCCTTCCCCCCTCTCTCTCTCTCATTAATGTCAATGATAACATTGCATAATTATAATTCTGCTTGCTACCTCCAAATTCACATAGAAGGAAAACTGTAAAACCTGGAGTATATGGCTACTGGCGATCCCCATTCACTAAAAACGAAGTTAAACAACCACCTCCTGGGTACTTAGCAAGAGTTCTTCAATCCCAACAGTTTTATAAACAGTTTTATTTATAAACATGGCAGAGGGTTCTTCAGTTCCCTCGGCAACGCCGGGTACTCCAGCTAGTTATATATGTATGGATGTAAAATTATAAAATTACGTATTTAAAAAAAATGGGGAGAAAGCATAATGCAACTGAAATAATCGTGGCTCTGTAAATTTTAACTGACATTTTTATTTCACTGTTTCTGTAATTGATAAAATCTCCATGAATATTTTCAACATTTGTACTAATTGTCACTAATACTAAGCTAAAATATAAAGCTAATAACAATGACAAAGCTATAATTAAATCCCACTAAACTATAAATATTTTACCATACTTCAGAAAATCACTAAATGCTATTTTGGCCATGATGTTAAATCTCTGATGTCTGACAGTAATTTAAATCAGGCCATCTCGAGCACTTTTTCATTAAATCCATATAATTATACCATGTGCTATGGACAGGAACAGCTCTACGAAGCTCATACAGTTCTAACGGCATTACACATAATGGCCTAGAAATTCAGTATAGCCACGTTTGGGGCGCTACAGCATGGCGTTCGCTAACTTTTGCGCCCGGCGCAACTTAGCGCCACCTTCGCCGATATTCAGTTGCATCGCCCCAAGAGGTTGCTGCTGCGCTAAAGCAGGCGATGCACGACTATCATTAGGCGCTAAGCCGGCGATCCGGGGCGCAAACACCGAAGGCGGGCGCAGCGCAGGTGCGGCGAGTTGCTCATTGAGGGCAGACAGTCAGGCGCCGGTCAGCACTTAAAGGGGGAGGGTGGAATTGTTTGGCTGCCACGCCCTGCACACTGCAGCCCTAAGGCAAGGCCTGAACACTGCATCTGGAACTGCTCCACACCCAGGAGAATGGAGAAGGCCAGGGAGAGAGCGCAGCGCTTCGACAAGGGTGACCTGAGGCTGCTGGTTGGCGCAGTGGACCACAGGCGCCATATCCTCTTCCCTGAGGGTGCCAGGAGGCCACTGCCCGCCGAATATCGGAAAGCTTGGAGGGATATGGCAAACAGGGTCACGTCCAACAATGTAGTTGGCAGGACATCAACACAATGCCGGAAAAAATTCAACGACCTCACTCGGGTTGTCAGGGTGAGTACCCTTTCCAGTATTCTCCTCATCCCTGCATGTGCACCTCACTTTGTGGCCAAAGGGGCCTGAAAGCCCTAATGGCCAGCCCTCATCCAGCAGCTATGGGACTGTCATGAAAAGCACTTGCACATTCAGGACTTTACGCACTGTCAGGGCTAATCGACCATGGGAGGCAGTGCGGGCGAGATCAGGGCTTGACACTGTCAGGGCTAATCGACCATGGGAGGCAGTGCGGGCAAGATCAGGGCTTGACACTGTACTTAGACGCTGTCCTTTCTCTTGTAGGCCAAGCTGGCGCATAACAGAAGACAACAGTGACAGACCGGGGGAGGCTGTCCTGACCTGAAACAGCTGAGTGACCTCGAGCAGCGAGTGGAGCGAATCATGGCAGGCCGGCTGAGTGGCCCCGTCGCCACTGGAGATGCTGACCCTGTTCTGGGCACCAATGGTAAGGTCATCACCTTTTTGACCTCTCTCTTTCCACTTGCGCCTCACACCAGCATCCTTTGCCACTATCGAATCAATGCAGTGCACAGCAGCACTCATGCCTCCCTCGCTGCCACCCTGTCCTCACTCTAAAGCAACTCTTGTGCCTCCCTGCTTTCAGATGGTGACTCGCCAGGTGAGGAGGCGGCCCCTCAAGCTGGCACTGTGTCCGAGTCAGACATAGAGGAGGAGGAAGAGGAAGCCAGCCCATCAGGGACACCCTCAGCCGAGGCAGCCCATGGCCACGATGGTGACACGTCTTCCCTGGAGGGGAGCAGGGGGAAAGGATCGGAGGATAGCAAAGCTCCGGGGACCAGCGGGCTGCAGCAGCGCGGGAGGGGTGGGGAAGCTCGGCGGCCTTCTCCCCGGAGGGCGAGTGCGGCCTCCAGTCCTGCTACGGTGAGCGCAGAGGAGGTGTGGCTCCTAGTGGAACTGGGCGCCCAGGCTGAGTGCAGGCACACTGAGCTCATGGCTGCAGTGGCAAGGATGCCTGGCTCCATAGAGTCACTGGCAAGGAGTGTGCAGGAATTCAGGGCAGCACAGGCCAGGAGTCTGCAACAATTCAGTGCAGCACAGGCCAGGAGTCTGCAACAATTCAGTGCAGCACAGGCCAGGAGTCTGCAACAATTCAGTGCAGCAGAGGCCAGGAGTCTGCAGGACGTCGCGGCAGCACAGGCTAGGAGTCAGCAGGGCTTCGCTGCATCACAGGCGGCTTCTAGTCAAGTGCTCAGTCGTGCCGTGCATTCACTGGCTGCTGTCATGCAGACACAGACCAGAGCCACACGGGCACTAACTGCTGCCACACTCGTTGGATCGGCCAGGCATCGCCGGGGCACTCGCCGTGCCGCAGCAGCCCAGCAGTCTGTGCCTCAGCAGATTGCTGCGCATGCTGCAGTGCTGGCCCGTGCGCGTGCCAATGTATCAGCCGACCAGGGAGTGCCTGTGATCTGTCAGGTTGGCAGCATTCCTGCAGCCAACACTGTCACTCCTCCATTGCAGCTGCCACCAGCCGTTGGACAGACTGCTGCCGCCCAAGCAGAATTGGAGCAGTCAGCAGCCGGCCCCTCCAGGCCCAGAGCTGGTCCAGGCCGACCCCCAAGGGCATCTGCCGTCTCACCATCTGACCCTCAGCAGCCTTCCCCCAGCCTTGCTGCAGCCACTGGGGTCCCATTGAGGAGGAGCTGCAGGGCGGGTAGGGGCCAGTCACGACAGCGAAACAGACCACCCTCGCAGGGGAAAAAGTAGAAGGTGTGGCCAAATGTTTTGTTTTACTTATAAAGGCCAAGACTGGTGTATTTGTGTTTTTTGGGGGGGTTTCACTCCATTAGTTTGTCATGTGGGAGGGGCACAGAGGTATCACAGTAAAAAAAATTCTTAAATCGCACTGTCCATGTTTTCTTTTGGAAGTCCTGGTTGCCCTGCTCGGCTGAGAGCTTGTGGAGCAGCTACATCAAATCAAATCAAATCAAATCAACTTTTATTGTCATTGTTAGTGCACAAGTGCAGTACAATGAAATGTAGGCTTGCGGCTCCCGAGAGTGTATATTTAGATTAAGACATTTAAACATTCAACATACATTTGGCTTGTAATACATTAACATTAACATAACCATAATAAAGTGCATTGGCAGATGTTCATCTTCTGCCATTGGCACAAGCCATTCCCTGAGAGGGGGCCTAGAACCGACTTGCAATAAGCCGCCGAAGGGCAGCCCTTGCACTTTCTGCCTCCCTCCCGTGCTGGTCCTCCTCCTCCTCCTCCTCCTCTGGTGGTCTTCCAATGTCTGCTGGCAGTGGCTGAGTCCTGCGGATAGCCAGGTTGTGCAGCATGCAGCACACGACAACGAAATGGGAGACTCGCTCAGGCGAATACTGTAGGGCTCCCCCGGAACGATCCAGACAGCGGAACCGTTGCTTCAGCACACCGATTGTTTGCTCAATGATGTTCCTGGTTGCTTGATGGCTGTCATTGTATCCCTCTTCAGCAGGGGTGCTGGGCACACGGAGCGGGGTCAGCAGCTAGGTGCACAAAGGATAGCCTTTGTCCCCGAGAAGCCATCCTCGTGGGTGAGGCCGGGCCTCGAAAATGTCTGCCACAGAAGTCTGGTGCAGAATGAAGGCATCGTGGCTGCTGCCTGGAAAGCGGGCATTGACAGCTAGGAAGAGCGGCTTGTGGTCACACACCAACTGCACGTTGAGCAAATGGTAGCCCTTCCGGTTGCGGTAATCCTCGGCATTCTGTAGAGGTGCCCGCAAAGCCACATGCGTGCAGACAATGGCGCCCTGCACCATGGGGAAGCCCGCTATTGTTGCAAAGCCCATTGCACGCTCTTGCTGCTTGTCCACGGTCATGGGGAAGGAGATGAACTGACGTCTCCTTCTGAAAAGGGCATTGGTCACCTGGCGGATGCAGCAATGTACCGCAAACTGGGAGATGTTGGAAATGTCCCCAGTAGCGGATTGGAAGGAGCCGGTGGCATAGAAGTTGAGAGCCACCGTCACCGCCACCGACAGAGACGTCCTGCTCCTCAGCTGTGGCTGCAGATCTCCGCGAAGCAGGTGGCAGATCTCAGTGACCACCGCCCTTCTGAATCGCAGCCTCCGAACACACTGCTCCTCAGACATGTTCAGATATGAGAACTGCTGATGGTATACCCTGGATGGGTAAGGCCTCCTTTGCCGACGCCTGTTGGCCCTTCTCCGTCTGGCCATGACTGGCACTCTCTCACGGCGTCTCTGAGCCCTTTGAATGCAATGGAGAAGCCCAACGTTTCCACCCATTGCAGCCCCCATTATATGTTTCCAATCAATGCTATGACACTGAAGTTAAAGACAAGTGCAAAGCTCTGGCCTGAAGCCACAAGTACCTGTGCGAGTGTTGAGCCAAACCAGAAAGCTCTCTACCTTTGTCTCTCTCCAAAGATCCGTCTCTCACAAAGAAGGAGTGGTGCAAAATGGCTGCCATTTATACTGCAGGAGGAGTACCCTTTAATTAGCGCCCCCCGCGCCCCGCAGCGACTGGGAACCGTTCTACTCTACCAGTCACTAGGGGCGCCAGGCGCACAATAAGCCGGCGCCACTGAATTTCCGGTTCGGGGCGCACAAAGGGCGTTGCACCATGAAATGACGTCAGGATCTGCGCACGCAGCTGAGCGCGCGCAAAGGTTTTGCGCCACCGCTAAATCTTAACTGAAGTTCGCGAGAGGCGCAGATCGCGCCGTGCCCGGGCGCTAGCCGCTTAGCGCCCCACTTCTCCTCCTCCTAAGGCGCTAGCGGCTGGCGCAAACAACTGAATTTCTAGGCCAATAGATTTACAAAAGTGTTTCATGTTTGGAAACTTTAGGGGTGAGTGAGCCAAACTTGCATTGGCATTTTGAATTGTCATGACATTTCGTATTCCATGGCCATTGGATTTCATTACATGAACAGCCTATTTAATGAGACTCAAGACACCTTAAATAAAGGAGATATTATAGGCAATTATTTCATGTGGTGCAAATCTAATACTAGAGGTAGCAAGTACATTCAGCTCACGAAACACAGCTACACTATGCAATGAACATTGTTAGTGAAATAATCGCTCCTCTGAAACTATTACAGGAAACTTTCGATTAATCGGCCCCTAAATAACCGGAATGCTCTATCCACCGACAAAATTCAGGAGTCGGTTCAGGTAACTTTTTTTAATTTTAGTTACTTTTTTTAATTGATTTGTTGCTGTGCAAGGGTGTAGCTGAAGCTGTTGCTAAGCTACAGAGACGCTTGCAACTTGTGCCGATTGTTTTGAAGCTGTGCAACAGGGTTTGTTGCTTTATACGGAGCTCTGAGCTCCGTATCTTTTACTATAGCGTTCGGTTATCCGGAATTGTTGATGAACCGGCAACACGTCGGTCCCATCCGTGCCGGATACCAGAAAGTTTCCTGTACTAAGAATCTGTCATATACAAATACCTACATATAAGTGGCTACTTCTAATACAATTTCAAGAGGAGCAGGATTCTGAATTCCTCCAATCACAGCCACCATTTTGAATGGGATGAACTAGGAGCGGCAGCTGCACTTTTGTGGTCACCTGCAGCCTGCCTCATTCCCTAAACATCATGTGGTAATTCGAACAGGACGGGGGCATGACGGAGGGAGTGGAGACCATTTTGATGAAGAGATAAATATCTAATTCCTCAAATACGTATTCATATAATATAAATAAAGTCTGTCGTAACTGAAATGGCTAACTGATAATTTTGCACTTCTTAATTGGTCCATAATACTGTCATTGAAACAAATCAGATAATGTGCTGGAAGTTATGCCTTCAATAAATTAGACAACACGGGCAGTTACCAAAAAATTCTGTCCCCACAATCTTTTATTAAATCTAAGCAGCAGTTACATTCTCAAATGCCTATTATTGAGGTCAATGAGTGTGAGAGGCTACAGAGAGCTCCAGGAGGATGAGGAGGCATAATGCATCACGGTCACAGACACAGAGAATGTCATTTGTGATTTTGCTTAGGGCTGTTTCGGTGCTGTGACAGAGGCCTGAAACCTGATTGGAGAGATTGAAACATGGAGCTGTGGGAAAGATAAGCGCAAATTTGGATGAGCAAGGCAATGGGCTATTTGCTTGTATTATATAATAATGCAATAGTGCAAATCCTCATGGACTTCCTTCTTGCCAAGGTGGAGTCCATCTAATACGCTGCCTCTGCTACTTCCCCCCATTGCCTACCAAGCCAAACCTTCCACCAGCCTTAACTTCTATTCCATCTCCCCCACACCCCCGCTCTCCCCGCCTTGATAACATCATCCAAAGACATGGGGTTAGCTTCCATTTATATGCTGACGACACCCAGTTCTACCTCCATCACCTCTCTCAACCCCTCCACCATTTCAGTGATGTCGGACTGCCTGTCCTACATCTAGTCTTGGATGAGCCATAATTTCTTCCAGCTAAACATTGGGAAGATTAAAGATGTTGTTTTTGGCCCCTGCCACAAACTCTGTACCCTTGCCACCAATTCTATTTCATTCTCTGGTTACTGTCTCAAGGGGGAACCAGAGTATTCGCAACAGCAGCATACTATTCAATCCCAAATGAGTTCCTGACCTCATATCCTCTCCTTCAGACAGCCTGCCTACCTTCACCTCCATAACATCACTCGCCTCCACCCCAGCTGCTGCTGAAACCCTCATCTAGGTCACCTTCAGATTCATAGAAACATACGGCACAGAAGGAGGCCCTTTGGTCCATTGTGCCTGTGTCGGCTCTCTGAAAGAGCAATCAAATTAGTCCCACTCCCCTGCTCTTTTCCCATAGCTCCTTCAAATATTTATCCAATTCCCTTTTGAAAGTTACCATTGAATCTGCTTCCACCACCCTTTCAGGCTGTGCATTCCAGATCATAAAAACTTGCTGCACAAAATAATTTCTCATCTTGCCTCTGACTCTTTTGCCAAATATCTTAAATCTGTGTCCTCTGGTTACCAACACTATTGCCAGTGGAAACAGTTTCTCCTTATCTGCTCTGTCAAAACCCTTCATGATTTTGAATGCCTTTATTAAATCTTCCCGTAACCTTTTCTGCTCTAAGGAGAACAATCCCAGCTTCTCTAATCTCTCCACGTAACTGAAGCCCCTCACCCCTTATACTATTCCAGTAAATCACCTCTGCACCCTCTCTAAGGCCTTGACATACTTCCTAAAGTGTGGTGCCCAGAAATGAACACAATGCTCCAGCTGGGGTCTAACCAGTGATTTATAAAGGTTTAGCATAACATAAGTTTCAACTAATCCAATACTTTAGTGGCCGATCTCCCATTTTCCACCCTACATAAACTTTAGTTCATTGAAGACGCTGTTGCTCATTTCCTTTCTGCACCACGTCCTGCTCACTTATCAGGCTGGATTTTGATACTGGAGGCGGGACTACAACTTTCGGGGTTGTAGTCCCGCCTCCATCGAGTTGTGGCCAACCCACGCGATTTTCACTTGATTGACCTTGTTGAGCCCGCCCAGCGGGCTCAGCCGGCCAATTAAGGGCCAGCCGGCAACAGGTGACGTCACAGATTGACATTTCATCTGTCAAGAGCTTTTGACAGATGAAATATCAGCGTTTGACAGCACTTTGAAGCTGTCAAACACTGACAATCTGTACTCCAAGTTAATTCCTTCCTCTCAGGCTGATTTAGAGATCTCTCCAGAACAGAAAGCTGAATGCTGCAATTTTTGACAGCTCACGGCCATTCTGCTTTCTGTGCCAGTGAGATGAGGGACTCCCGAGACCTGAAGGAAGGAAGGCTGTAAAGGTAAGTAAGACTTCTTTAAACACTTTACACACACCAAACACACTTACCTTTGCACTCATGCACCCATCACTCACCTGAACACCGGACATCTCAAACCCTCCAAGCCCTTCAGCCCGATGGTCCGCCTCGCTAACTTGGCGTGGTTTGGAGCCGTTGGGAATCCCACACTTCAGCAATAAAAATAGGGATTAGGCTAAAAACTGCCTGTTAACTACCTGTTAATTGGCACTAATCCCCTTCCTGCCTGGGGGAGGCAGGTCCCAGCACATGTCGGGTATCCGCTTCCTTTGAAACTGGCATGGAGGCGGGTTGGGGGCGGGATGGGTGCGCGCCCCCCGATTTCGAGATTTTAACCCCCACACGCCCCCAATCCCACCTCCATGGCCCAATGAAAATCCTGCCCATCATCCCTGTCCTTGCTGACCTACATTGGCTCCCAGTCCCCAACACCTCATATTTAATTTTTTTATCCTTATGCTTCTTGGCCTTCCCATTCCCTATCTCTTTAACATCCTCTAACTCGACAAAGCTTCTCACCCACCCCCAACTTTGCATTGTGCAGAATTTAGACTCGTGTATCTATTCCCTTTGCCCCACCATTAGCAGCTGTGTCTGCAGCTACCTATGTCTCACACTCTGGAATTCTCTCCCTAAACCCTTTCATCTCTCCACTTCCCTATAGTCCTTAAAACCTACCTCTTTAACCACGCTTTTGGTCACTCCCCCTAATATCTCCTCCTTTGACTCAGCACCCATTTTTCTTATCACGCCTTTATGAAGCATCTTTGGACATTTTTCTGCATTAAAGGCTCTATATAAATGCAAGTTATTGTTGTGTGTTGCTAAATTTAATGCCCCTGTATGTCTATTTATTTTGTGTATCTGAAACTTCATTTGAGAATGCTAATTGATTTATTATAGACTCATGTCATAGTTATCTGTTTAGTTCATTGGTTTGAACAATCACTTATATTAGGAGGAAAAAAATCAACTCCCCTTTCAAGTTGGATGTACTTCTATAATAGAAATACAGAACCAATCAGATATATTAAAAAAGAAAAATTACTTCCCTTTCAGCCACCATTATAGTTTGCCACTTAAATTTGCACAACCACTCAACAAACATGGATAAAAGGAGACAAGTTAAAACTTAGCTCTATGATGCCATTTGGTACATTCATTCCCCACTCCGTGATCAGCAGCATCACTTACTGCTGCCTCCCACAAACACACTGTACCTTCCCTACCACTCTTTAGCTAAGCCCACTATCTGAAAAGTCTTAGCCCCTGCCTGCCGCTCCCTCTCTTACTCATCTCAACCTGCTCTACCACTCACTCCTCGGACACCACTTCTCGGCCCATAAGCAACTCTTTGGGAAATGTACAGGTAAAGTAATACAGTATAGTGTTTAAACATTAACTTCATGAGGGTAAATCTTAATGACATTTTACAAAAGAAAATAAACCTGCAGTTCCTTTAGGTACCATCTTATTAATGTCAGTAGAGTCAAATTAAAAGGTGTTATGAATGTACTTTACAAGCTAAGACAAAACATCAACATTCAAACCTATCTAAAAGCTGGTTTGATCTAGGTAAGTGCTGGGGTGTCTCACTGAGAAGCTAAACACATTTACTGCCTATATAAGAATTTACTTTCACGTGTGCCCAAAAAATATCAGCTTGCCTACATGGCAGAGTTACGATCCCGCATTTAAAGTGTTTCATTTGTGGGCCTTTGTAGTAGCCCAGAATTCCAAGACTAAATTTATGTTCAATACCACCGTCCAGATTTCCTCTATTTGGAATATTTCCTATAACAACTCCCCAATACATTTTTATTGAACAGTAACAATTTAACTTGAGTCTGTTTTAAGTCCTTAAATTTCACTAAAGAATCTTAGGGGAATGCTTACAAAAATCCTTTTGGGATGTCTGACAGGCTGAACTTCACTAACACATCATGGTAAATCAGGTTGATGGTTTGCATTCTGCAGCTCTCTGCATTCTCAGATGCCACCATTACCTGATTGACTGGTTTCAATTAAAAATACAGTATTGAGGATTACCACAGGAAAAGAGCGCTTTACAAAAAACACCCTACGCAGAGTTTCTCAAAGATATTCGATGAAAAGTGTGACCAATTGGATTTCAAAGAGTTATGTGCAGTAAAAAGGTCAGTTTTGAATAAAGGTTCAGATTTAAATTAAATAGCTTTACATAAGTTCTCCATTGCAGATAAAGCTACAGAAGCAACATTCATTGCAAGAATTTTTGGCGCATCACACTCTATAATATCCAAATTACTGCAGTAGTTCATGAAAACAGTAATAACTTTATTTTCTTTTAATGCAAGTGTTGCTTTGTGGTGAAATTTTCTCAAGGTCCCAGCAGGTTTGAGTCACAGCAAAGAACAACGTTCCAAGCAACCTGCTCTAAGCCTAATGCTCCCATTATATATGGTCTCTCTCTACTGCATGGAGGGCCATTACACATTGGGAAAGCATGACAGAAGTTTGGTTCATCCATATTCACAATAAAATGAACCAGTGCCTTCTGACTGATAATCTGCAGTCTGGCGCTGGCCCTGGAGTTGAAAAGAATCTGCTCACCACCTTCCCCAACTAAAAATATACAACAGTAATAGTAGGGGATTTCAACTTCCTCAATACAGGAAACTTTCGATTAACCAGCCCCTAAATAACCGGAACGCTCTATCCACCGGCAAAATTCAGGAGTCGGTTCAGGTAACTTTTTTTACTTTTATTACTTTTTTTACTCCATTTGTTGCTGTGCAAGGGTGTAGCTGAAGCTGTTGCTAAGCTACAGAGACGCTTGCAACTTGTGCTGATTGTTTTGAAGCTAAGCAACAGGGTTTGTTGCTTTATACAGAGCTCTGAGCTCCGTATCTTTTGCTATAGCGTTCGGTTATCCGCAATTGTTGATGAACCAGCACCACATCGGTCCCGTCCGTGCCAGATACCAGAAAGTTTCCTGTATTAACTGGGATAGTCAGAGTGTGAAAGGCTTAGAGGGTGCAGAATTCTTAAAGTGCATCCAGGAGAGCTTTTTGAGCCAGCATGTAGAAAGTCCTACAAGAGAGGGGGTGGTACTGGACCTAATTCTAGGGAATGTAGCCGGGCAAGTGATAGAAGTGTCAGTAAGAGAGCATTTTGGTGACAGTGACCATAATTCGGTGAGATTTAAAGTAGTCGTGGAAAAGGACAAAGATGGACCAGAAATAAAGGTTTTAAATTGGGGGAGGGCCAATTTTAATAGGATAAGGCAGGATCTGTCCAAAGTGGATTGGGATAAGCTACTTGTAGGAAAAGCCACATCAGAGCAGTGGGAGTCTTTCAGAAAGGAAATAGAGAGAGTACAACGGCAACATGTTCCTGTAAAGGTCAAGGGTGGGACCAACAAGCCCAGGGAACCCTGGATGTCAAGGGATATACAAGAATGGATTAGGAAAAAAAGAGAGGCTTTTGGCAGATACAAAGGACTAACAACAGTGGAAGCCCTAGAGCAGTATAGAAAGTGCAGGGGGTATATAAAAAAAAAATTAGGAGAGTGAACAGGGGGCATGAAAAAACACTGGCGGGCAAAATAAAGGAAAATCCCAAGGTGTTTTATAAGTATATTAAGGGCAAGAGGATAACCGGGGAAAGAGTAGGGCCCATTAGAGACCAAAGTGGCAATCTGTGTGTAGAGCCGGAAGATGTGGGTGAGGTTTTAAATGAATATTTTGCATCTGTATTCACTATGGAGAAGGACGATGTAGGCATAGAAATCAGGCAGGGAGATTGTGATATACTTGAACAAATTAGTATTGAGAGGGAGGGGGTACTAGCAGTTTTAGCGGGCTTAAAAGTGGATAAATCACCAGGCCCAGACGAGATGTATCCCAGGCCTGTGTGAGGCAAGGGAAGAGATTGCAGGGGCTCTGATACAAATTTTCAGAACCTCTCTGGCCACAGGGGAGGTGCCAGAGGACTGGAGGACAGCTAACATAATACAATTATTCAAGAAGGGTAGTAGGGATGAACTAGAGAATTACAGGCCAGTGAGCCTAATATCAGTGGTAGGGAAATTATTGGAAACAATTCTGAGGGTCAGAATTAGTCTCCACTTGGAGAGGCAAGGATTAATCAAGGATAGTCAGCATGGCTTTGTCAGGGGGAGATCATGTCTAACCAATTTGATTTAATTTTTCGAGGGGGTGACTAGGTGTGTGGATGAGGGTAGTGCAGTTGATGTAGTCTACATGGACTTCAGTAAGGCTTTTGACAAAGTCCCGCATGGGAGACTGGTCAAGAAGGTAAGAGTCCATGGGATCCAGGGCAATTTGGCACATTGGATCCAAAATTGGCTTAGTGGCAGGAGGCAGAGGGTGATGGTCAAAGGTTGTTTTTGTGACTGGAAGCCTGTGTCCAGTGGTGTACCGCAGGGATCGGTGCTGGGTCCTTTGCTGTTTTTAGTGTACATTAATGATTTAGATATGAATGTAGGAGGTATGATCAGTAAGTTCGCAGATGACATGAAAATTGGTGGAGTGGTAAATAGTGAGGAGGGAAGCCTCAGGCTACAGGACGATATAGACGGGTTGGTCAGATGGGCAGAACAGTGGCAAATGGAATTTAACCCTGAAAAGTGTGAGGTGATGCATTTTGGGAAGACTAACAAGGCAAGGGAATACACAATGAATGGTAGGATCCTAGGAAGGACAGAGGATCAGAGGGACCTTGGTGTGCATGTACAGGAAACTTTGGTTTATCTGGAGGTTAACTGTCCGGAATGCTCGAGCCACCGACAAAAATCAGGAGCCGTTTCGTTAGGTTTTTTTTCTTTTCGTTGCTTTTTTTTCACCAGTCAGGCTCTGCAAGGTCTCGCTGAAGCTGTTGCTAAGCTACAGGGACACTTGCAAGGTACGGCCGACTGTTTAGAAGCTGTTGCTAAGCAACAGGGTTTGTTGCCAGATACGCAGCTCAAAATCTCCGTATGTTTCAACATTAGCGCTGGTTTGTCCGGCAGTTTTGATGGGACGGCAACAGCTCGGTCCCGTCGGTGCCGGATAGCACAAAGTTTCCTGTACACAGATCACTGAAGGCAGGACAGGTAGATAAGGTGGTTAAGAAGGCATATGGGATACCTGCCTTCATTAGCCGAGGCAGAGAATATAAGAGCAGGGAGGTTATGATGGAGCTGTACAAAATGCTAGTTAGGCCACAGCTGGAATACTGTACGCAGTTCTGGTCACCACACTATGGGAAGGATGTGATTGCATTGGAGAGGGTGCAGAGGAGATTCACCAGAACTTTTCCCCTTCATAGAGGGGTCAATAACCAGGGGGCATAGTTTCAAGGTAAGGGGCAGGAGGTTTAGAGGGGATTTGAGGAAAAACGTTTTCACCCAGAGGGTGGTTGGAATCTGGAACTCACTGCCTGAAAGGGTGGTAGAGGCAGGAACCCTCACAACATTCAAGAAGCATTTAGATGAGCACTTGAAACGCCACAGCAGACAAGGCTATGGACCAAGTGCTGGAAAATGGGATTAGAATAGATAGGGCTTGATGGCCAGCGCAGACATGATGGGCCGAAGGGCCTCTTTCTGTGCTGTATAAATCTATGACTCTATGGGCAGGATTTTCATTGGGCTGTGGAGCCCGCACTGGGACCCGCCTACCCGAAGCGGGAAGGGATTAGTGCCAATTAGCTGCCTGTTAGCAGGTAGTTAATAGGTAGTTTTTAGCCTAATCCCTATTTTTAAGGTTGAAGTGTGGGATTCCCGACGGCTCCAAACCACGCCAAGTTACAGGAGGCAGGCCGTCGGGTTGAAGGACTTGGAGGGGTCGAGATGTCGGTGTTCAGGTGAGTGCAAAGGTAAAAGTGTGTTTGGTGTGTCTAAAGTGATTAAAGAATTTTAACTTACCTTTTTTTTACCTTTTTAGCCTTCCTTCCTTTAGGTCTCGGGAGTCCCTCATCTCACCGGCACAGAAAGCAGAATGGCTGCAAACTGTCAAAAGTGACAGCCTTCAGCTTTCTGTGCAGGAGAGATTTCTAACTGAGTCTGTGGAGAAGGACTCAGGTTAGAAGTAAGACTGTCAGTGTTTGGCAGCTTCAAACAGCTTTCAAACACTGATATTTCATCTGTCAAAATCTCTTAACAGATGAAATTTCAGTCTGTGACGTCACCTGTTGCCGGGTGGCCCTTAATTGGCCTGCTGCGCACGCTGGGCGGGCTCAACAAGGTCAATCATGTTAAAATCGCGTGGATTGGCCGCATCTCAATGGAGGCGGGACTGCAACCCCAAAAGTTGTAGTCTCGCCTCCAATCCGACTCCTGAATGAAAATCCTGCCCTATGATTCTATGCAGGTAAAATACAAGGACAAGAAGGGAGAAGGGAACAGATGGGGGAAAGTGGTAATTACTTGACGAGCATATCCACTTTCCATTATTGCACTATGCTATTGTAATGTCTGGTTATTTACAATATTGACTGTTTAGATATATAAAGATTAAGGGGTAAAAATTGGGTAGCGGTGCAACCTTCACCGGAGTGCTAATTTTAGCGCCCCGAAAAAGTTAGCGTACCCGCGGCCGATTTTCCCAGGTAGCGCCCCGAGAGGGAGGTGCGGTGCTACTGGAAGCGCCCGCCTCCCTCTTGGGGTGCTGCGAGCCAATTATCACGTCGCTACATGCCGTGGTACTGCAGACCATCCTCCCCTTATTTAAGGGGAGGGGCCTGGCGCAGCGTGTCCCGGCGCCCAGCTGGGCCACCAGGGATCGGGAGTGCCGGCAAATGAGCCCGGCACTCAAGAGGAGTGCCGAGCTCATGGAGAGCAGCCGGCACCCCGCGGGGGGTGGGGGGGCTTCCTGGGGGCCGGGGACAGCCACAGGGGCAGACACTGGCAGGCAGCCAGCAACAAAAATGGCTGCCCGCCACCTCCCCTTTAACTAGCCCCGGCAGCAGGTAGGCCCCCCTGACCCCGGCGGACATAGCGTCTGGCGGTAAGTCAGGGCGCCACCCAATATTACAGCCGGGGCGCAAGCGGGGCATTGCGCACGGTGATGACATCATTGCCGGCGAAGCGGCACTAACGGTTAGCGCCACCGCTAACCTCCCGCTGAATTTTGCCCTTTTACAACACTAACGGGAGGCGCAAATCAACTGAATTTAGCCCCCTAATAACCTTACAGGATCAATGATCCACACCACCCCGCGCCAACCGCCCCCCCCACCATTGCCAGGCACGAGCAAGTGCAGAACTCCCAAAATGAACTGCACCCAATGGCCCAGGGCAGCAAAATTGGGCGTAGAAAGACTTTGAAAGGTGCAGTGCATTTTGGGGTTGCTGCACTAGGATGGTGTAATAATAGAAAGCAGGTAAGCTTATAAAGGAATTGAAACTTTTCGTGCACTAAGAACCTGAAATCACAGGGTAACATTGAGCATTCTCTCAGCTCTAAGATGAGAAGAATCTACATTCAATTGAAATTTCCAAGCCCAAAGTGGGTCACTGCAGTACAGAAATAATGTATGTACAGGAAATTATTATGTCCGTGAATGATTGAGACACGGACAGCAGGAGTTGAACAAAACAAGTCTTTACTGATTGAAGTCAATCGGGAAAACTGAAACTACAGAGGCTCACTAGTGCCTTTTATACAGGGGTGGTCACTG
Source organism: Somniosus microcephalus (assembly GCF_052327205.1). NCBI lineage: Eukaryota > Metazoa > Chordata > Chondrichthyes > Squaliformes > Somniosidae > Somniosus > Somniosus microcephalus. Next base: position 140,321,252 of record NC_140988.1, on the reverse strand, counting down.
CCGGTACTGCAGTCTGAGACCAGTTATTCTCTTAAAAGGTACATACACAACAATTCCTCCCCTTTTAGATAAACAGTACATAACATTCATTTAACAACTAAATGATAACTAATTACAATCACAATTACGGTTGCTAGATACATTGGTTAAGTTTAAGCAATTATAAGGTCAGTCTTTGAGGAGGCTTCCTGATTCTGTCTGGATAACGCCTCTTTGGGGTATCAGGTTCTTCTGACAAGGTTGAGTCGGGATCAATGTCGTTGTTTGGTTCATCTGCTTCCAATATCACCGATTCATTGCCAGGTGTATCAGATCGTAGTGTGGAGTTGACGTTTTCCAGTGACTCTAGAATCTGGTCAGCATGGCGTCTTACAATGCTCTCTCCAACGTCCACGGTATACATGAGAGGTCCTTGCCGTGTACAAATCGTTCCTGGCTGCCATTTATCAGTGCGGTAGTCCCGGGCCAAAACTGGTTGACCTATCTTAAAACTCCTGGTCGGCCTTTCATTCATATTCTGAAACTGCCTGTTCTCCACATCTCTTCGGACGTTTGGCTTAACCAAATCCAAGCGGCATCGTAGTCTTCGATTGAAGAACATCATGATTGGAGTTTGGTTGGTAACCGCATGTGTCGCATTCCGGTAGGCAAACAAGAAGTTGTCCACCTTGTGTTGTAGGGGTATATCTTCATTACACATTGCCTTGATAGTCTTCTTGAATGTTTGAACAAACCTCTCGGCCAATCCATTAGTGGCTGGATGATATGGGGCAGATGTGTAATGCTTAACACCATTGTTCTTTAAGAACCTCCGGAACTCTTCAGACACAAACTGTGGTCCATTGTCAGAGCAAATCTGTTCAGGCAGCCCATTCCTGGCGAATATGGTTCGTAAAACTGTGATAGTTTTTTCCGTGGTGGTTGAGGACATTTTTATTACGTCTGGCCACTTTGAATGTGCATCCACCGCAATTAAAAACATCGAGTCCATAAAGGGACCAGCAAAATCAATGTGCACCCTTTGCCATGGAGATGAGGGCCACTCCCATGGATGCAGAGGAGCTTGTGGTGGGGCGTTTTGGACCTTCTGGCATCCTGCACAGCTCTTGGTCATCTCTTCGATTTCTCTATCGATTCCCGGCCACCACACAAACACTCTGGCTAAGTTCTTCATTTTTACCCCACCCAGATGACCCTCATGAAGCTCATTGAGCACTCTATCCGTCAACTTAGGTGGAATTGCTACTCTGGATCCACACATCAAGGTTCCTCTGCACAGTGACAGCTGTTCTCTTCTCGGCGAGAATGCTGGCAGTAGTGGTTCGCCATGTGCTGGCCATCCCTTCACCGTTAAATCATAGACCCGTGATAGTGTCGGGTCATTCCGTGTTTCCTTTTCTATGTTTGCATTCGTCACAGGGAGACATTCGACTATGGTCGAGTGGAATAACTCCATTGGATCCACTGCAAGGTCTTCTTCTTCCACCGTCGGCAACGGTAGGCGTGGCAATCCATCAGCATTCCCATGCTGTTTAGTTCCTTTGTACTCGATGTCATATTGGTGTGCCCCTAGGAAAAGGGACCACCTCTGCAGCCGTACTGCTGTCATTATCGGTACGCCCTTCTGAGGGTTGAAAATGGAGACAAGAGGTTGCTGACCGGTTAGTAGAGTAAACTTTTGACCGTGCAGGTAGTGATTGAACTTCTTCACCCCCCACACTAGGCTGAGAGCCTCTCTGTCAATCTGGGCGTAGTTACGCTCGGCAGAAGTTAACGAGCGTGACGCAAAAGCTATCGGCCTCTCTAAACCATCAAGGAATTTATGTGACAGTACCGCCCCAATGCCATAGGGAGACGCATCACACGCCAGTCTGATCGGCAGTGCTGGGTTGTAGTGAGCCAATACTTCTCTTGAAGTGATTAAGTCCTTACTGTTCTGAAAGGCCCGCTTACAGTCATTGCTCCATTTCCATGCTACTCCCGTTCGTAGCAGGGCGTTCAGTGGGTGCAGAATTGTCGACAAATTCGGCAAAAACTTATGGTAGTAATTCACCAATCCGAGGAATGGCCTCAGTTGCGACACATTTTCAGGCGCTGGGGCCTTAACAACCGCTTCAATTTTGTCAGGGGACTTATGTAGCCCCTCTTCATCAATCACGTGGCCACAATAAGATATCTGTTTCTTAAAAAACTCGCACTTGGGGCGGTTGGCTCGTGGCCCATGTTCCCGTAGTCTAGTGAGCATCTGTTCTAGGTTGTTAAGGTGTTCACTGTCATCTTCACCTGTCACAAGGATGTCGTCCAAGTAACACCGAGTCCCCGGAATCCCTTGCAGGACTTGTTCCATCGCTCTTTTCCATATCGCCGGAGCCGATGCTACTCCAAATACCAATCGATGATACTGGTAAAGACCTTTGTGAGTGTTTATCGTGAGATACTTCCTAGAGGATTCTTCAACCTCCATCTGCAAGTATGCTTGTGCTAGGTCAATTTTTGTAAAACGCTTCCCTCCAGACAGTGAGGCGAAGATGTCTTCTATCCTTGGAAGAGGATATTGTACTGTGTGAAGGACTGGGTTCACCGTCACCTTGAAATCCCCACAGATGCGAACCTTCCTTGGCTCCTCAGACTTATTGCTTAACGTTTTCTTCATGACAGGAACGATGGGTGTCGCCCACTCGCTCCAGTCGACCTTAGACAACACGCCTGCCTTCTCCAGATTCTCCAGCTCTGCCTCGACGGCTGGGCGAATTGCATATGGTACCGGTCTTGCTTTTAAAAACTTGGGAATTGCATTCTCTTCTATTTTTATCGAGGCGATTACGCCTTTAAGAGTGCCCAGTTCTTGTTGAAATACCTCTTTGGCGTTAGCTAAGATTGTTGACAATCGTCCAGGAGTGACGTCGTCATCTTTTTTACCGTCCACCGTCATTGCATGAATGGAGTGCCAATCTAAGCTTATCTTCCTGATCCATTCCCGTCCCAATAACGGTGGTCCACCATTTTGCAGTATGCAGAGATACAATTTCCGTATTTTCTTCCCGTTGTATTCGACAGGCACCCTTATTTTTCCTCTGGGGTATACTTTTTGCCCCATATACGTCGTCAAGACGATGGATGTCTCTCTCAAGGGTATGTGTGAGAATAGCCGCTCATAGTCTCGTCGATTCATGATGGTCAGCGCTGATCCTGTATCCAATTCCATTTTAACTTGGGACCCTGCTATCGTGAGGGTGACCCAAATGGTTCGGTGATCCTCTTTTGCGATTACATTGTGAAGTTTGAGACAGCTTAGTCTCCTGTTCCCGGATTCACTATTGCTCATCTGGTCTTCGGAACTACTGTCCGTCATCTTTTGTACTTTCTTGTACGGTTCCTTAGTAGCCTTTTTGTTGTCGCTGGTCTTCTTCACAGACCTGCAAACTCGTGCAATGTGTCCCATCTTTCCGCATTGCCTGCATATTTTGTCCTTGGACCAGCAGTCCTTCTGGTCATGGTTAGTTCTGCCGCAGCGATAACATTTTGCAAATCCCCGTGTCATTTCGTGGGTGCCGTATTCCTGTGGCTTTTGTTGAATTTCCGCAGCTCCCCTGGCTGCTGCTTCGTACGATACTGCCACGCTGAAAGCCTTATCTAGCGTCAGCTCTTTCTCTGAGAGTAACTTCTTCTGTGTTCCTTCACTCAGGAGTCCACAGACAAATTTGTCCCGTAGGGTATCTGCCAGTCCTGCTCCGAACTGGCAGTGCTTTGATAGCTTGCGTAGTTCCGTAAGGTACTCAGCATTGCTCTCATCTTTATGCTGAGTTCTCCTGTGTAATTTAAATCTTTCTGCTATCAACAGCGGTGCAGGGTTTAGGTGTTCCTGTAGGACAGCAACAATTTAGTTAAAACTCTTCGCCTTCGGTTTGGCTGGAGTAATCAGGTCCCGCAATAGGCCGTACGTTCTAGCGCCCATTAAGTTTAGCAATACCGATGCCTTTTTCTCATCGGCTATTTCATTTGCCTTGCAATATACCTCGACTCTTTCCACATACGTGGTCCAGTCCTCTATTGTATTATCAAAGGCAGTGATACAGCCAGTCTTTGGCATCTTGAAAATCTAAAATGGCGCCTCCCGCGCTTTGCCTCCTTCCCCGATTTAACAAAATGTCGCCTCCCGCGCTTTGCCTTCTTCCCCGCTGATTAAGATGGCGCCTCCCGCGCTTTGCCTTCTTCCCCGCTGTTGCTAGCGCTGCTTTCCGCGGTTTCCATTGCAACCTGCAGCTCCTCGCGGTTTCTTGCGCATTTAATATTTCTTTTTTTTTTCCCGTCGTGGAACAACCCTGTGGGACTCTTGCCTCCCTCTTCTCGGGTCTATACGCAGCCCGGCTTCGTAGCACCGGCCGCGCCCTGTGTGCTCCACCCTCTCTCTCTCCTCTTCCCGACAACGCTGCTCGGCCCCATTGCAAGCCACCCGCTCGAATTCGCGACCGCCGCAGCCCAGGAAGGATCAGTGTACTGCCTGCCACCAGCCCGATTAGCTGAAGCACCGTCGACAGGAACCAGGCCCGGCTATCGACAGCTTCTCCAGCAATCTTCAACTCCGCTAACACAGGGGCGGATGCCCACGGTCGACGCCCATTTCTACTGCTTCTTTCTTCCTTCTGGCATCGACCTCTGCTCACTTCACTGCAGGAATGGATCCCAGGAGGTGGTGCAGACTGTAGGTAAGTTCGTATCTGCTCGTCGCCAGTATTATGTCCGTGAATGATTGAGACACGGACAGCAGGAGTTGAGCAAAACAAGTCTTTACTGATTGAAGTCAATCGGGAAACTGAAACTACAGAGGCTCACTAGCACTTTTTATACAGGGATGGTCACTGCCGGTACTGCAGTCTGAGACCAGTTATTCTCTTAAAGGTACATACACAACAGAACTGTTGCCTATTGACAACTTTTATACTAAACGATAATAGAATCACATCTTAGGCACCATAGTGTAAGTAGATTGTCCTTTTTATTAGATTACTGGTGAGTAATGCCTACTGCCTGAATCTGTTTCAGCATCAATTTAGCCATGCAGCAACCTTTCGCATTGCCATAATTTTTCCCACTCTATTCATGAAGCAAAATAACAATGCAAATATGTGTAAACACAGTCCACCAGGATCGGCACTTCTACTCCTGGCAATCCAATGCTGACCCATAATCTCCTCCCCCGCGATCTCATTCCCCCCCACCCCCCGTAATCTGTTCATGCCCCCCACCACCGCCCCCCACACCAACCCCCCATGATCCCTCCCTCCATCTTCTACTGTCCCCGGCATTCTGCCTTAGGCCTTACCATTTGCCAACTGGCCTTTCAATCTGGCCAGCTGCCAGGCGGGAAACTGAAAAAAAAGTTCAAATTCGGCAGGACCTCCCGTTCCCCATATTTCCGGGTTTCCCGGCCGCTAAATGTTGCCTCTGTTCCCTCGCCGCCTCCCCGAAAATATTGGTGCCTGTGAGTGTACAGTGACAATGAGAAATGACTGCACTCCTCAAACTTTGTATCAGTTGTAATTTATAAAACTAAATTTAAAACTTTCAGCTGTAATTTAATGCATCATTTTGTGTCAGATGGCAGGGCGAAGGAAGTGAGGTATGCACATAGAAACATAGAAGATAGGAGCAGGAGTAGGCCATTCGGCCACTCGAACCTGCTCCGCCATTCAATGAGATCATGGTTGATCATCCAAATTCAGAACCCTGTCCCTGCTTTCTCTCCATGTCCCTTGATCTCTTTAGCCTTAAGAAATTTAGCCTCAAGCCCTGTTCCTGGGACTAGGGACAGGGTCACTGGCAAGGCTTGGAAGCTAAGCAGAGCCAGGCCTGGTTAGTACCTGGTAGGGGTGAACATCAGGGAAGACCAGGTACAGAAGGTCACGGAAGGAGCCCCGAGGAGGGGCGGTTGGTGAGAAGGTCACGGAAGGAGGAGCGGCTGGTGAGCAGGCCCGGGTGTTGGGCTGAAGATTGTCGGACAGGAGGAATGGTGGAAATGGAATGGCGGCGCGCACCGACGCAGCGGCTTTGCTTCTCCCAGTCATGGGAGCTTGCAAGATCACAGTTTGTTGTTCATGTACTTGTGCAATGACAATAAAGTTGAATAATTATTATTATATCCAACTCCTTCTTGAATATATTTAATGAATTGGCGTCTACTGAATTCCACAGGTTCACCACTCTCTGGGTGAAGAAATTCCTCCTCATCTCTGTCCTAAATGGCTTACCCCTTATCCCCTTATGAATGAATATTTTGTATCAGTCTTTACAGTAGAAGACACTAAGAATATCCCAACACTGGACAAACAGGGGGCTACAGGGGGGGAGGAACTAAACACGATCAAAATCACTAAGGAAGTGGTATTCGGTAAAATAATGGGACTCAAGGCGGATAAATTACCTGGACCTGATGGCATACATCCTAGGGTCTTGAGGGAAGTGGCAGTAGGGATTGTGGATGCATTGGTAATAATTTTCCAAAATCCCTGGACTCGGCAAAGGTCCCGGCAGACTGGAAAACTGCTAATGTAACACCCTTATTTAAAAAGGGCAGTAGACAGAAGGCTGGAAACTATAGACCGGTTAGCCTAACATCTGTGGTAGGTAAAATTTTGGAGTCCATTATTAAGGAGACAGTAACAGGACATTTGGATAATCATAATTTAATAGGACAAAGTCAGCATGGTTTTATGAAGGGGAAGTCATGTTTCACAAATTTGCTGGAGTTCTTTGAGGAAGTAACATATAGGGTGGATAAAGGGGAACCAGTGGACGTAGTGTACTTAGACTTCCAAAAGGCATTTGACAAGGTGCCACACAAAAGATTATTGCTTAAGGTAAAAAATCACGGGATTGGGGGTAATATTCTGGCATGGATAGAGGATTGGCTATCTAACAGAAGGCAGAGAGTTGGGATAAATGGTTCATTCTCAGACTGTCAATCAGTAACTAGTGGTGTTCCGCAGGGGTCAGTGCTGGGTCCCCAACTCTTTACAATCTATATTAACGATTTGGAGGAGGGGACCGAGTGTAACATATCAAAGTTTGCAGATGATACTAAGATGGGAGGGAAAGTAGTGAGTGAGGAGGACATAAAAAACCTGCAAGGGGACATAGACAGGCTAAGTAAGTGGGCAGAGATTTGGCAGATGGAATACAATACTGGAAAGTGTAAGGTTATGCACTTTGGCAGGAAAAATCGTAGAGCAAGTTATTATCTTAATGGCAAGAAACTGGAAAGTACTAAAGTACAAAGGGATCTGGGGGTCCTGGTGCACGAAACTCAAAAGGTTAGTATGCAGGTGCAGCAAGTGATTAAGAAGGCCAATGGAATGTTGGCTTTCATTGCTAGGGGGATAGAATATAAAAATAGGGAGGTATTGCTTCAGTTGTACAACGTATTGGTGAGACCGCACCTGGAATACTGCGTACAGTTTTGGTGTCCATACTTAAGAAAGGATATACTTGCTCTCGAGTCAGTACAAAGAAGGTTCACTCGGTTAATCCCGGGGATGAGGGGATGGACGTATGAGGAGAGGTTGAGTAGATTGGGACTCTACTCATTGGAGTTCAGAAGAATGAGAGGCGATCTTATTGAAACATGTAAGATTGTGAAGGGGTTGGGTTGGGTGGATGCGGGGAGGATGTTCCCGATGATGGGTGAAACTAGAACTAGGGGGCATAGTCTTAGAATAAGCGGCTGCTCTTTCAAAACTGAGATGAGGAGGAACTACTTCACTCAGAGGGTGGTAGGTCCATGGAATATGCTGCCCCAAAAAGCTGTAGAAGCTACATCATTACATAAATTTAAAACAGAAATAGACAGTTTCCTCGAAGTAAAGGGAATTAAGGGTTACGGGGAGCAGGCAGGAATTTGGACATGAGTCTAGGTTCGGATCGGTCATGGCCCTGTGGGTAGCGGAGCGGGCCCAGGGGCCGTGTAGCCTGATCCTGCTCCTATTTCGTGTGTCTAATTCTGTTAGATTCAGGAGATGGTTCTGTGATAGTGGATTGGCGGTTAGGATCAGATCAGCCATGATCTTATTGAATGGCGGAGCAGGCTCGAGGGGCCGATTGGCCTACTCCTGCTCCTATTTCTTATGTTCTTATGTTCTTAGACTGTGACCCCTGGTTCTGGACTCCCCGACCATCGGCAACATCCTTCCAGCATCTAGTCTGTCTAGTCCTGTTAGAATTTTATAAGTTTCGATGAGATCCCCTCTCATTCTTCTAAACTCCAGCAAGTACAAGCCCAATCGACCCAATCTCTCCTCATACGTCATTCCTGCCATCCCAGGTATCAGCCTGGTGAATCTTTGCCGCACTCCTTCCATGGCAAGAACATCCTTCCTCAGATAAGGCGACCAAAACTGCACACAATACTAAAGATGTGGTCTCACCAAGGCCCTGTACAACTGCAGCAAGACATCCTTGTTCCTGTACTCAAACCCCCTCGCTACGAAGGCCAACATACCATTTGCCTTCTTAACCGCCTGCTGCACCTGCATGCTTACCTTCAGCGACTGGTGCACAAGGACGCCCAGGTCTCGTTGCACTTCCCCTTCTCCCAATCTATTGCCATTCAGATAATAATCTGCCTTCCTGTTTTTGACACCAAAGTGGATAACCTCGCATTTATCCACGTTATATTGCATCTGCCATGCTTCTGCCCAATCACCCAACCTGTACAAATCATATTGGAGTTTCTCGGCATCCTCCTCACAGCACACACGCCCACCCAGCTTTGTGTCATCTGCAAACTTGGAGATATTACATCTAGTTCCCTCGTCCAGATCATTAATATATATTGTGAATAGCTGGGGTCCAAGGACCGATCCCTGCGGTACCCCACTAGTCACTGCCTGCCACTCGGAAAAAGAGCTGTTTATTCCAACTCTGCTTTCTGTCTGCCAACCAGTTCTCTATCCAAGTCAATACCTTGCCCCCAATCCCATGTGCCTTAATTGTACATGCTAATCTCTTTTGCGGGATCTTATCGAAAGCCTTTTGAAAGTCCAAATACACCACATCCACTGGTTCTCCCTTATCTATTTTACCAGTTACATCCTCAAAAAATTCCATTAGATTAGTCAAGCACGATTTACCTTTTGTAAATCCATGTTGACTTTGTCCGATCCCGTCACTTTTTTCCAAGTGCTCTGCTATTACATCCTTTATAATGGACTCTAGCATTTTCCCCACTACCGATGTCAGGCTTACCGGTCTGTAATTCCCCGTTTTCTCTCTACCACCCTTTTTGAACAGTGGGGTAACATTAGCTACCCGCCAATCCATGGGTACTGTTCCAGAGTCTATCGAATTTTGGAAGATGACCAGCAATGCAGCTACTATTTCCAGGGCCACTTCCTTAAGTACCCTAGGATGTAGATTATCAGGGCCTGGGGATTTATCGGCCTTCAATCCCATCAATTTCCCTAACACCATTTCCCTACAAATACTGATTTCTATCAGTTCCTCCCTTTCATTAGACCCTATTTTCCCCGACATCTTTGGGAGGTTATTTGTGTCCTGCTTTTTGAAGACAGAAACAAAGTATATATTTAATTGGTCTGCCATTTCTTTGTTCCCCATTATAAATTCCCCTGATTCTGACTGCAAGGGACCTACGCTTGACTTTACCAATCTTTTTCTCTTCACATATCTATAAAAGCTTTTACAGTCAGTTTTTATGTTACCTGAAAGCTTACTCTCATACTCTATTTTCCCCCTCTTAATTAATCCCTTTGTCCTCCTTTGTTGAATCCTAAACTGCTCCCAATCCTCAGGTTTACTGCTTTTTCTGGCCAATTTATATGTCCTCTCCTTGGATCGTGTGCTATCCCTAATTTCCCTTGTTAGCCTGAGTTGAGGCACCTTTTTTGTTTTATTTTTATGCCAAACTGGGATGAACAAATTCTGTAGTTCATCCATGCGATCTTTGAATGTTTGCCATTGCCCATCCACCGTCAACCCTTTGAGTGACATTCCCCAATCAATGCTACCCAACTCGTACCTCATACCATCATAGTCTCCTTTATTTAAATTCTGGACCCTAGTCTCTGAGTCAACTATTTCACTCTCCATCTTAATGAAGAATTCTATCATATTATGATCACTCCGACCCAAGGGGCCTCGCACAACAAGATTCCTAATTAATCCTTTCTCATTACATAATACCCAGTCTAAGATGGCCTGATCCCTAGTTGGTTCCTCGACAAATTGGTCCAGGAAACCATCCCGTATACACTCCAGGAATTCCTCCTCCACAGTATTGTTACTAATTTGGTTAGCCCAATCTATATGTAGATTAAAGTCACCCATGATAACTGCTGTGCCCTTATTGCACGCTTCTCTAATTTCCCATTTAATGCCATCCCCGACCTCCGCATTACTGTTTGGAGGTCTATATACCACTCCCACTAACGTTTTCTGCCCCTTGGTATTTCTCAGTTCTACCCATACAGATTCCACATCATCAGAGCTAATATCCTTCCTTTCAATTGTGTTAATCCCCTCTTTAACCAGCAATGCTACCCCACCTCCTTTTCCTTTTTGCCTATCTTTCCTGTATATTGAATACCCCTGGATGTTGAGTTCCCAGCCTTGGCCACCCTGGAGCCATGTTTCCGTAATCCCAATCATATCATATTCGTTTACCTCTATTTGCGTCCAGTCCAGAATCTGAGGAGCAGAGTGTTCTTAGAGGGTTGTAGGGCTACAGGTGGTTACAGAGATAGGGATGGAGAAGGCCATGAAGGGATTTGAGCACATGGATTAGAATCTTAAATTCGAGGCATTAGTGGACCAGGAGCCAGTGTAGGTTAGACAACGCAGGGGTGATAGGTGAGCAGGACAAGTTAGGATATGGACAGAGTTTTGGATGAGCTCAAGTTTACAAAGGGTGGAAGATAGGAGGCCAGCTAAGAGAGCATTGGAATAGTTAAGTCTGGAAGTAACAAAAGCATGGATGAGAGTTTCAGCAGCAGATGGGCTGAGGCAGTGGCGGAGATGGGCGATATTATGGAGGTGGAAGTAGACGTTCTTCGGGTTAGAGAGGATAGAGAGGATATGGGATCAGAAGGTCAGCTCAGGGTGAAATAGGGCACCGAGCTTGCAAACAAAACGAAAAGAAAGACTTGCATTTATATAGCGCCTTTCATGACCACCGGACATCCCAAAGCACTTTAATGAAGTACTTTTTTGAAGTGCAGTCACTGTTGTAATGTGGGAAACGCAGCAGCCAATTTGTGCACAGCAAGCTCCCACAAACAGCAATGTTATAATGACCAGACAATCTGTTTTTGGTGATGTTGACTGAGGGGTACATATTGGCCAGCACATCGGGGATAACCCCTGCTCTTCTTCGCAATAATGCCATAGGACCTTTCACGTCCACCTGAGAGAGCAGACGGGTCCTCGGTTTAACGTCTCATCCGAAAGGCGACACCTCCAACAGTGCAGCACGCCCTCAGTACTGCACTGGAGCGTCAGTCTAGATTCCTGGAGTGGGACTTGAACCCACAACTCAGAGGCGAGGTTGCTACCAACTGAGGCATGGTTAACATTGGATTAGACATTGGCTTTTCACCTCTGAGACCTAGATTCAAATCCAATCCAGACTGATGGGATGACTGTCTTCTCTTCCTGCTGGCTCTCATAGCTCTACATGAAATGCGTTTAGGGAACCTCAAACCAGTTCTTAGTGCATGGTCTCACTCTGAAAGAGAGCACCAATGGCCAATTTCCCCCCCCGAGAATGATTAGTGTGCAAAATAGAAAACAATGGGGCTGAAGTATATTGTTGAGCAGATCAAAGGGAACTTTATTCTACATCTAAACATACCGCATCTGATGTTGGAATTCTTTGTTTTGACAGTGGATGCCTGAAATGGAAGTGTTTCATTGCCCACCACCAACATTCCTCACCCTAATGAGCACAAAAAATTAGAAACAATGCATAGGAAACAATGCGTGATTATCACAGATCTAGTCCATTAAATATTAAGCAATATTATTGACATTGTAGTACACGTTTCAATAATGCAAAGCCCTTCTCCCTTGGAACAAAAGTTGGTATTGCGATAGTACGCTAATATTGTACATGATGCCATCTCCCTTCAACTCCTAGGTCTCTATTATCTCTGCTGTTCTTTGCCATTGCTGTTTAAGAATAAGAAAACAAAAAAATTATATTAAATTAAATAACTGACTTTGAGGCAGTAATTCAGTCTCTTTGTTTTGATGTTCATATACCAAGCACACTTCATTCTCAAGGATTATTGTGTCATCAAATTCACGTGATTAACTTGCTATGATATATCTTGCGGTCAACCATATACTTTTTTTGGTTTAAGCTAAAATTTTAGTTGTACTATTTTCAAACAAAGGGAATTTAGAAAGGAGATTTCACCAGTCTTAAACTGACCGACTTAAGTGCAGCAGGAATTTAACAGCTTAAACATCCCAAGCACTGCCTCACTAATTATGCAGCACTCCACACAATTTTGTTAGGGGAAGTGTTAATTTAAACAGCAATAACCATCTGTGTGTATAAATCTTTCTGTAGCACAGTCTATGGAATAAGGCCGTGCAATATCAATTTACACTGTGGATCACCAGCATTTAGTTATACATAACTAATGAAGGTCCTCCATATAATGAATATAAAGTCACTGCAACTCCTGCCCCATGGTGACTGGAAAAGGTTAATAGATTTGAAGGATTGTCTGGTATTGTTTGAAGTGGGTTACAAATGTCTAGAATATTCCATCTCCATGCACAGGTCCTTAATGTGGATTAGTCAGTTCTATTGTTCATTAAATTACATCAGATCATATGCATAGAAACCATTACTATGAAACTGACTGATTTGTTGGATATGCAGTTCCTTTGGTGTAACTTCAGATTCTGTGTTACTCTTTGCACTGGTTTAGTGAAGAGCCCAGTCTCAATCAGCCACAAAAAGTTTTTTTTTTGCATTTGCTTGTTTAAAACTTTGTGTCTTCAAAAATAAAACTGGTTTTAGTCAACTTGCTTTAATTCCTGGATGTTCTAGTGACTTTCTACTGCACATTTGAAATTAACATTCACAATAGAATATTCAGCCATAAAAAAATTACTGTGATTTGAATGAGGCACTGACTGTTCAAAATCTGTAATGTCTATTTGTAATACTCCCATATTTTCTCAATAGCTGGGTATAGTGATGCTGTAAGCTGACGTGGCTCAGTTGGTAGCACTCTCGCCTCTGAGTCAGAAGGTTGTTGGTTCATCCCACTCCAGATTCTGGAGCACAAAAAATCTAGGTGGACACTCTGAGGAGGTGCTGCACTGTCGGAGGTGCCGTCTTTCGGACGAGGCGTTGAACCGAGGCCCCATCTGCTCTCTCGGTGGATGTAAAAGATCCCATGCCACTATTTTGAAGAAGAGCAGGAGAGTTCTCCGCGGTGCCCTGGCCAATAGTTATCCCTCAATCAACATCACTAAAACAGATTATCTGGTCATTATTAAGCTGTCTGTGGGAGCTTGCTGTGCGCAAATTGGCTGCCGTGTTTCCTACATTATAACAGTGACTACACTTCAAAAGGTACTTCATTGACTGTAAAGCGCTTTGTGATGTCTGATGGTCGTGAAAGATGTGATATAAATGCAAGTCTTTCTTCTTTCTTTTAGTTATATTACATCAGAAACATTTTTTAAATAAGGGGAATAGAGCTTCTACAGGTATATAAAAAGGAAGAGGGTAGCTAAAGTAAATGTTGGTCCCTTAGAGGATGAGACTGAGGAATTAATAATGGGGAACGGGGAAATGGCAGAGACTCTGAACAAATATTTTGCATCTGTCTTCACTGTTGAAGACACTAACAACATCCCAATAATGGATAATCAAGGGGCCACAGGGAGTGGGGAACTAAAGACAATCACTATCACTAAGGAAATAGTACTCGGTAAAATAATGGGACTAAAAGACGACAAGTCCCCTGGACCAGATGGCCTGCATCCCAGGGTCTTAAAAGAAATGGCTGCAGAGATAGTGGATGCATTGGTTGCAATATACCAAAATTCCCTGGACTCTGGAGAGGTCCCAGCAGATTGGAAAACTGTTAATGTAACACCCCTATTTAAGAAAGGAAGGAGACAGAAAGCAGGAAACTATAGACCAGTTAGCCTAACATCTGTCGTTGGGAAAATGCTGGAGTCCTTCATTAAGGAAGCAGTAGCAGGGCATTTAGAAAAACATACTGCAGTCAAACAGAGTCAGCATGGTTTTAGGAAAGGGAAATCATGTTTAACAAATTTGCTGGAGTTCTTTGAGGATGTAACAAGCAGGGTGGACAAGGGTGAGCCAGTGGATGTGGTGTATTTGGATTTCCAGACTGCATTCGATAAGGTGCCACATAAAAGGTTACTGCATAAGATAAGAGCTCATGGAGTTGAGGGAAATATATTAGCATAGATACAGAATTGCCTAACTAACAGAAAGCAGAGAGTCAGGATAAATGGGTCATTTTCTGGTTGGCAAACGGTGGGGTGCCACAAGGATCAGTGCTGGGGTCCCAACTATTTACAATCTATATTAATGACTTGGATGAAGGGATCGAGTGTAATGTAGCCAAGTTTGCGGATGATACAAAGATGGGTGGGAAAGCAAGTTGTGCAGAGGGCTCAAAGAATCTACAAAGGGACATAGACAGGTTAGGTGAGTGGGCAAACATTTGGCAGATGGAGTATAATGTGGGAAAGTGCGAGGTTATCCACTTTGGCAGGAAAAATATAAAAGCAAACTATTATTTAAATGGAGAGAGATTACAAAATGCTACAGTTCAGAGGGACCTGGGGGTCCTTGTGCATGAAACACAAAAAGTTAGCATGCAGGTGCAGCAAGTAATCAAAAAGGCAAATGGAATGTTGGTCTTTATTTCAAGGGGGTTGGAGTATAAAAGCAGGGACGTCCTGCTACAACTGTACAAGGTATTGGTGAGACCACACCTTGAGTACTGCGTACAGTTTTGGTCTCCTTATTTAAGGAAAGATATACTTTCATTGGAGGCAGTTCTGAGACGATTCACTAGACTAATTCCAGAGATGAGGGGTTTGACTTATGAGGAAAGGTTGAGCAGGCTGGGCCTCGACTCATTGGAATTCAGAAGAATGAGAGGTGATCTTATCGAAACATATAAGATAATGAGGGGGCTCGACAGGGTAGATACAGAGAGGATGTTTCCCCTCATGGGGAAACCTAGAACTCGGGGGCACAGTCTCAGAATAAAGGGTCGCCCTGTTAGAACTGAGATGAGGAGGAACTTCTTCTCTCAGAGGGTTGTAAATTTGTGGAATTCTCTGCCCCAGAGAGCTGTGGAGGCTGGATCATTAAATACATTTAAAGTGGAGATAGACAAATTTTTGCAAGATAAGGGAGTGAAGGGTTATGGGGAGCAGGCAGGGAAGTGGCTTTGAGCCCTAGATCAGCCATGATCTTATTGAATGGCGGAGCAGGCTCGAGGGGCCAAGTGGCCTATTCCTGTTCCTATTTCTTATGTTCTTATATTCTTATGATACATTTACTGTATTTATTATATTAAATTCGGTACACAGGCCAAGCGTTTCATTTAAACTTTCATGTTCACCCTGCCCCTATGCAGACCTATTTTACTGCATGTAGTATCAATATGCCAGTAAATGGTGCTGTGATAGGAGTTTTTAATGTCAAGGGTGTCACACCTTGCCTGTCACACACTCACTCAGCTTGGAACCCCATGCAGAAATGGTGACTGTACTAGTTGGTTTCTAAATCTTAATTATGTCTCTAATTGGTAAAGCTAAGCTCTAAAAGTGAAACAATTTTAGCAAGGGGCTCTTAACCTGCCACTGGAATGCACCTGGTTTATTTACCTATACCAACGTGGCTGCTGGTTGAAAAAACTTAGGGTGCTCCACAGTGATCAGAGCTTGCAAATGCATACAAACAACCTTTTTGGGTATTGGGGGCAGGAAGTGTTCAACTTTGGGACAAGTTCAGATGAGGCAGGACTTCCCATGGCCTGGCGACACCTTGCAAATGGTGTACAATGGGCCGAATGGCCTCCTTCTCTGCTGTAAGATTCTATGATCAGACATGGCATATCATGCGATATAATGTGCTTATCATCTCCATTTCAACACCTACAGCAGCGCATTATAATTACAGTGAGCACAGTATTCAGTTTTACCTGTTGCAGATGGTCAATAGTTCACTTTCATCATTCAACCATACAATTTTAAAATACCGAAATATGATTGGCCAACATGCATCAGGTTATCTTAAATTAAGATTGCTTTGCTCAGAGGGTGTAGAATTCTTAAAGTGCATCCAGGAGAGCTTTTTGAGCCAGCATGTAGAAAGTCCTACAAGAGAGGGGGCGGTACTGGACCTAATTCTAGGGAATGTGGCCGGCCAAGTGGAAAAAGTGCTAGTAGGTGAGCACTTTGGTGACAGTGACCATAATATGGTGAGATTTAAGGTGGTCATGGAAAGGGACAGGGATGGGCCGGAAATAAAGGTTCTAAATTGGGGGAAGGCCGATTTTAATAGGATAAGGCAGGATCTGGCCAAAATGGACTGGGATCAGCTACTTGTAGGAAAATCCGCATCAGAGCAATGGGAGGCTTTCAGAAGGGAGATTGGGATCATACAATGGCAACATGTTCCCGTAAAGGTCAAGGGTGGTTCCAAAAACCACAGGGAACCTTGGATGTCAGGGGATATACGAGAATGGATTAGGAAAAAAAGGAGGGCTTTTGGCAGATACAAAAGGCTAAAGACGGAGGAAGCCCTAGAGGAGTACAAAAAGTGCAGGGGGATACTTAAAAAAGAAATTAGGAGATCAAGGAGGGGCCATGAAATAACACTGGCGAGCAAAATAAAGGAAAATCCTAAGATGTTTTATAAGTATATTAAGGGTAAGAGGATAACTAGGGAAAAAATAGGGCCCATTAGGGACAAAAGTGGCAATCTGTGTGTGGAGCCGGAAGATGTAGGAGGGGTTCTAAATGAATTTTTTGCATCTGTTTTCACTATGGAGAGGGACGATGTAGACATAGAAATAGGGCGGGGGGACTGTGATATGCTCGAACATATTCACATCGAGAGGGAGGAGGTATTGGCGGTTTTAGCTGGCCTAAAAATGGATAAATCCCCAGGCCCGGATGAAATGTATCCCAGGCTGCTGTGTGAGGCAAAGGAAGAGATTGCGGGGGCTCTAACACATATATTCAGGACCTCTCTGGCCACAGGGGATGTGCCAGAGGACTGGAGAACCGCTAATGTAGTACCATTATTCAAGAAGGGAAGTAGGGAAAAACCGGGGAACTACAGGCCAGTGAGCCTAACATCAGTGGTAGGAAAATTATTGGAAAAAATTCTGAGGGACAAAATTTGTCTCCACTTGGAGAGGCAAGGATTAATCAGGGATAGTCAACATGGCTTTGTCAAGGGAAGATCATGTCTGACTAATTTGATTGAATTTTTTGAGGGGGTGACTAGGTGTGTGGATGAGGGTAACGCAGTGGATGTGGTATATATGGATTTCAGTAAGGCCTTCGATAAAGTCCCGCACAAGAGACTGGTCAAGAAGGTAAGAGCCCATGGAATCCAGGGTGCCTTGGCACATTGGATACAAAACTGGCTTAGTGACAGAAGGCAGAGGGTGATGGTCGAAGGTTGTTTTTGTGACTGGAAGCCTGTGGCCAGTGGGGTACCACAGGGATCGGTGCTGGGTCCCTTGCTGTTTGTGGTCTACATTAATGACTTGGATATGAATGTAAAAGGTATGATCAGTAAGTTCGCGGATGATACAAAAATTGGTAGGGTGGTAAATAGCGAGGAGGGTAGCCTCAGTCTGCAGGACGATATAGATGGGTTGGTCAGATGGGCGGAACAGTGGCAAATGGAATTCAACCCGGAAAAGTGCGAGGTGATGCACTTTGGGGGGACTAACAAGGCAAGGGAATACACAATGAATGGTAAGACCCTAGGCAAGACGGAGGGGCAGAGGGATCTGGGTGTGCAAGTACACAGATCCCTGAAGGCGGCGGAACAGGTGGATAAGGTGGTAAAAAAGGCATATGGGATACTTGCCTTCATTAGCCGAGGCATTGAATATAAGAGCAAGGAGGTTATGATGGAACTGTATAAAACACTGGTTAGGCCACAGCTGGAATACTGTGTGCAGTTCTGGTCGCCACACTACAGGAAGGATGTGATCGTGTTGGAGAGGGTGCAGAGGAGGTTCACCAGGATGTTACCGGGGCTGGAGCGCTTCAGCTATGAAGAGAGACTGGGCAGATTGGGTTTGTTTTCCTTGGAGCAGAGGAGGCTGAGGGGGGACATGATTGAGGTGTACAAAATTATGAGGGGCATAGATAGGATGGATGCTGAGGAGCTTTTTCCCTTAGTAGAGGGGTCAATAACTAGGGGGCATAGATTCAAGGTAAAGGGCAGGAGGTTTAGAGGGGATTTGAGAAAGAACTTTTTCACCCAGTGGGTGGTTGGAGTCTGGAACTCACTGCCTGAAAGGGTTGTGGAGGCAGGAACCCTCACAACATTTAAGAAGCATTTGGATGAGCACTTGAAATGCCATAGCATACAAGGCTACGGACCAAATGCTGGATTATGGGATTAGATCAGACAGGGCTTGATGGCCGGCGCGGACACGATGGGCTGAAGGGCCTCTAACCGTGCTGTATAACTCTATGACTCTATGACTCTAATATCACCAAATATTTTTTGTAGGTATGCCTTGTGGTTGGGGTAGTTCAAGATAGGGAACTACTAAAGATGTCTTCAGTCTGCACAATACTTAGCAAAGACTGAAAAATAATAAACTATAGCAAAATACTGCGGATGCTGGAAATCCGAAATAACAACAGAAAATGCTGGAAAAACTCAGCAGGCCAGGCAACATCCGTGGAGAGAGAAATAGAGTCAACGTTTCAGGTTGAAACCCTTCATCAGGACTGAAAAAACACAGGAAATGTAACAGATTAAAAGGCCAGTTTGGGGGCTGAGAAATGGGGATGAAAGAACAAAAGAGAAGTGAAGAGACATTAAGAGGTATTCAAAACGAGACGAGATGGTGATAGGACTAGTAAAGAGACAAAAGACGGCTGTAGATTACGTGTGAAATGCGCTGGCAGAATGAGAGACAGCTGCCATGTGGGAGAGAAAAAAGGGGGAAGGGCACAAAACAAAGGTGTGGATAAAAAATATATGTAAAAATGTAATAGGGGCCGAGGTTATGATCTGAAATTGTTGAACTCGATATTGAGTCTGGAAGGCTGTAAAGTGCCGGAAGATGAGGTGCTGTTCCTCGAGCTTACGCTGGGTTTCTGTGGAACAATGCAAGAGTCCGAGTACGGTGAGGTCTGAGTGGGAATGGGGCGGTGAATTAAAATGACAGGCGACCGGAAGCTCGGGGTCACCCTTACAGACTGAACGGAGGTGTTCCGCAAAGCGGTCACCCAATCTGCGTTTGGTCTCCCCAATGTAGAGGAGACCACAATAATAATAATAACCACAAAAATAATATGTAGAAATAAACAATATTTGAACCATGATCGAAAAGAAAGACTATTTTTCTTGCCAAATGAAAACTGGATTGCAAGATCAATGGCTTTGACCTTTACCGATCTCTTCAATGCCCCCCACTCCCATCATAGTTCAACTTATCAGTTTGAAAAAGACGTATAGCAGTATGTTCATTGTTGCTTAATAATGTTTCTAGACCTAAAAGCAGTCAGTTAACAACACGTAGGCTGATCCATAGGGATCATGTACACTACACAAGAATGAAATAGAGAAAGAAATGCAGCATATAAATCTTTACATTTACTTCACTCTTATACTGAGATATCAGTGAAAGGATCAACAAATTTAACTCACACGATTAGTCAATTCTCAAACACTTTATGTTAGTTATAATTGTTGGAACTCAGTGGGGCTAATTCAGCCAATAGAAGTATCCGACGGCTGTGCCCCAGTAAACGGCCCACACTAGTGACCTAACACCCTAATACAAACACAACATGCTGAGAGAGGACTGGAAGGGGGTCTCTTGTCTGCCTGACCTTTCGATGCTCCTGTAGAGTTGCAGCCGAAGAACATTTCTTATTGCACACAGAGCACATCAGTCTCCTCCGAGAGTTTCCTGCAGCCAGAAAAGAAACACCATCACATTTTAAATCAGGAAACACAAGAAAGGCCCCAAAACACTTAGGCTGAGGTGATAGTTTTCAGAGGTTGCTTGATAGAGACTGGACGTCTACAGATTTACCCTTCTTAGAAAGTGTAGAGTTTCTGAGGTTCTCATGCCAGATCCAGCATATTTTTACCAGACGGCTGAAAAAATGCATAGTAAAACAAGAAAGGAAAAACTGCAAATGCTGGAAATGTAAAATGATAACAGAAAATACTTGAAATGCACAGCAGGCTAGTCAGCATGTGTAATAAGAAAATACAGGTTATGGCATTTTGCGGGGGGGGGGGGAGGGGGGAGTTAACCCTTCATCAGAGCAGAGAAATGCATAGATCGTATGATCTGTTGTAGCAAAAAATATCAAGCTTTAGGCTTTTCTAGGTGTTCATAGCAATGTCTGATGATAAGAAAGAAAATTAAACTAAATGGACTCATTGCAGCTGGCTGTTTTTATTTATTGCTTCTCCAGTTTCATTGTGCGTCATGAAACCTTGCAAAAGAACAAAGAGCAATTTGGAGACCACTGTTGGTCCAGTGCGAGTCAGAAACTCTTCTTTATATATTTCAAGATGGCATTTTTAAGCACATCAACGACACGGCTGCCTGGAAGCAGCAGAAATGCAGCAGAAAGTGATAGAATGCCATCATATTAGAAAATTGGAATACAAGGAAACACGGAATGAGAAAGGACTATTCACCCACTGAGCCTGCTCCTTCCACAGATCATATACAATTCATGGATTCAACCCTATCCATGTTCCTGCCTGTCTCTCCTGCCCAAAAGGTACATGAAGCAATACTCCAAACTGTATACTTACCCTACAGTGTACAATATTCAAACCTGACAGTTTTAGAACTAGACATTATTCAAACATATTTTTCATGAAAACCAGATTTTTAAAAATGCTCAAAACAACGGGACAGATTGTGACAAGGAGTGTTTACATCACTGTCTACTACCTTTCCTTTAACTGAATGGGACAAGGGTGTAACTTGTGCATGCTAAATAATCTCATCATGGTGACAGCTGAAATTATCCTAAATTGCAAAGATTTCAGATTATTATAAATGATCCTGCAGCACTCCTTGAATACAGGATTCCTGTACTTTTTATGCAATATAGATACACCTAGACCTCATCCTTGAGGAATGGGTTGCTATCTTTCCTCAAAGTGAATCAGAATTATCTACACAGTCTGGTTACACTTGAAAGAACACAACTGCCCAATATTTAAGACGAAGGTTTGCTGTTCCTTTACAGACAACCACATATCATAAAAGCTTGCTCTAAAAAAGAACAGCAAAGCAAGATGGCTCAAAGATTTATTTGAAAACAACCCCACAACTCCCGCAAGCCACCACTGAACAGGACTGACAGGACCCCTATCATCACTGCAATGGCAGCAAAATGTTAACCCTTTCAGGAATGTCACCATTATCAATACAGAAGTTTACCATTGTCATTAGTTTATTCAGATATAAACACTGCAAGGAATATTCTTAGACTGTGTACTTAATTCAGCATTGCCAATTGTAACTTCATATAAAATCAGAAATTACACACGATAGAAACCATGTGAACTTTTAAATCAAATATATAACCTATCTTATGATAGAAGATCTTGCCGCTTTTAACAGATGCAAAATGTGCTCACTACTGAAAGGATTCAGTAGAGTCATGACTAGCCATGAAATTGTTTACATTGGTTACTCAAACTCTAAGGAGTAGATCATAGAATCATAGACTGTTACAGAACAGAACAGGCCTTTCTGCCTACTTCCTGTTCTTAGCTGGTTCAAGGAGTGATGGAACGTGCAGTCTACACAGCTGGTTTCTCCATGAGTCACCTTGTCTAATCAACAATTAGAAGCACTGCTGGGGAGGTGGAGCACAGAAAGAAGAGTAAGAGATAAAAAGAGAGATCGATGGAAAGAGCAAAATGTTTGCTTCAGATTAGTGGCTGTCCATACTGTTGCTCAGAAGTTGGATGAGCAGGAGCTCTCATGGATTTAATCAGCTGAGATATTGAGAAAGCTTAGCCTTTCTTGATGTAACAAATACTTCAATTACATAAGAAAATCAAAGTATGTATTTTATTTGTTAATAATTTCCACAAGAATTTAATTTTCAGGCAAAGTGCAGTGCTAACAGTAAAACACCAAAGTATTTAATAGTACTGCAGCTTACAATTCGTTATAACCCACAATAATGTTAGCAAACCACCTACTTTAAAATTAAACACATTTGGTTTTGTGATACTGTAGCTCAATCACTCAGCCATAACATTTAATATAATATAAATTCTGCATCAACTAAATAATAAAAACATTTGAAAAATTAGCAACTAAAGATAAATAGCCTGATAGAAACACAGTGAGCAGAATGAACAAGCTGCTTCTGTGCAGCTTGCTTTTCTCAGTTTACACATACTTACTTGCTCTACTACTGTAAGTCATTTGCCAGACATAATTACTAAATGCCACAAACCAACCAATCAAAACGAAGAGAGCCATTCCAAGGTCATTCATGATATATGTAGTGATTTAATTAGCAGCTGATTACTATCCAATGTATTTTTCAAAATCTTCTTCATTTAAATAATATTATCATCTATTAGATCTACATTGTCCTGTACTGCCATTAATCATGACACCCTTGGTATACCTATACCTAAATATTACATCGCAGGTTAAAGGTCAGTTACCAGATGTATTTCACTTCCTGTTCTTAGCTGGTTCAAGGAGTGATGGAACGTGCAGCTAAGTACCAAGACCTGCTTCCAGTTCAAGAACTAATGAGCATCTGTTTCGTACTCCCCTATTTACTTTACATCTAATGTACAGCAATTACTGGAAGCGCTGGGCTTTGCCATTTTTACTTACATTAACTGATATGTAAAGATGCTCCTGACTACTGTGATATTTCTTAAAATTCAGATTCTTGTTAAACATTAAGAAAACTATACCAAAGAGCAAACAATTTTTATTAGGGATTTGCAGTGAACTCTTGACAGGAATGAAAAACATTCAATCTTTGTTAGGTCAGTGGAGCCAGGACCAGACCAATCATCATCACTTTGCATCACTTCTTTTAATTTTCTTTTTTTGAAAGGGGGGTGGGGTTGGCCATTTAATTCTCTATGCAGGCAATGAGGAACACCAGAGTAAAGCTAAGATGAACTATTTAAATGCACACTTTAAATTATTTGTAATTTTTAGAACAATGTTTCTAAACATGGAAAGCAACATTTAAAAAGTCCACAACCAGCTCACAGAAGTTACAGTGAAACATACTAATTTTATTCCATCTTCACATTCACAACTCCAACCCTTATCTTGTTAATTTCTCCATACCTCCTTATTACTCTGTTTCTGTAAGGTCATTGAATGGATTTGTACATTCTTGATCTAATTCATTATTTTTTTTCTGAAGCAGTTACACATGCTTACTGTTCATTTCCATTCAATATTAGGAATGAGTATTCTGAATAATTCAGACTCAAGTTATTAAAATTGTACAAATCATACCCTCCAAATCTAACTCTGATCTACAAATTGCATAAGGCCAGTTGCTGAACATGGAAGATTGTCCATTAGACTAGCAGGGACTCAGGTATATAGCCACTTCAGAGACTAGGATACCAACTGCCATTGTAAGGCCACTAGGGACCAGGATGGATTAACAGTTCTTGCCACCAGCGCCCACCCCCCGCCCCCACGGCCACAACTCACCACCCTGACCACCAGAGAACAGATGCATATCCTCCTCAATGAATAGACCACCAAAGGTGCAATCTGAGTACTAAATCCTAAGAATTATACAAATAGCTTCCGTCACTAGATTACTAGAGATCATGTGTTACTTCAACCACTTGGGATCACATACACACCATCACAACTGGGCAAAGCAGGGATCAGATTTTTAAAAACCATCAGTAAACTGCTGGAGACCAGATGTGTCCTTCCTCCCCCTACCCCCTGCTTCCCAAACACCATCACTAGACTAACAAGGATTAGGTGCATACCTGAACTAATAAATCAGAAGAGATGCAGAAACTCCACCATTAACTCCCTCAGAAAAATCAACACAATCCATTAAATCAATGAACAACCACTGAAAAAAACTATTATAACTTAAATGTATGCATCTTTCACAGTCCCTAACAGCCATTAGCACCTGCACAGGTGAAAGTGCAAAACGTGGTAGATACTTGCCTCTCTGTGCATGAACACAACTATTATTTAAAGGGACAGGCAGTACGTGAATCTAAACAGGTCCAAAAATTGATATTTTTCCCCTAATCAATTCAAATAAACAAACTATGATAAAATTATGCAGCCGTCTTGTTTTAGTTTGTTAGCTGTCCATTTAGCTCAGTCACAATACAGAAAGAGCACAACAGCCAGCTACGCTGTTCCAGCCTATAAACCATACAAATGTTATGAGTTTGTCAGTATATTTCCACGGTTACAGGCTTGAAAAAGGAACTAAGCTACATTTTTTAAATATATACACATGTTGTGTATTGATTTTGCTATGACTATGACAGTTAATTTTGAATCTGGTTGTCAAAATCTAACAAGCCTCAGCAACCTTTCAAAGGGTATTTAAGTGGCTGTAACTGTTCAATAGACTGAGTTAGCACAGGAGAGTTGAGCTGAGTACAGTTTTATTGAGCTGATTGAAAACTTGACTGATAAGGTAGACGAGTTAGATCCTGCAGTTAGAAAAGGTTACAACAAAGAAAAGAACTGCGTACATTATTTATAAAACAGCTTAACGCACTGTTGTCCAATGTGTTAGCTTCTAGCCACATGGGGCTAACTAGGAATCCAGATGTGGATATTGTATTTTTGATCAGTAAATAAAACTGAATAATAGTCACCGGACATGTGATCTCAATACTCATTCGCATGGCGTATTCATGTGTATTTCAACCTTTCTGTGCATTTGTTGGCAAAATGAAAGAAGGAAAACATCGTGTGCAAGCGTTTTTTGATAGTTGTGCTTTACTTACTTGGTTACTGCTTATTTTTTATCTGCTAAAATGACCTGTAACATCCAACCTTTATAAAGCGCTGGGTAAGCCACAACTGGAGTACTGCATCCAGTTCTGGTCACCACACTTTAGGAAGGATGTGCAGGCCCTTGAGCGGGTGCAGAGGAGATTTACCAGAATGGTTCCGGGGATGGGGGATCTTAGCTACAAGGACTGGTTGGAGAAGCTGGATTTATTTTCATTAGAGCAAAGGAGGTTGAGGGTTGATTTGATAGAGGTGTACAAGATTATGACGGGTTTGGATAGGCTAGACGGGGAAAGGCTGTTCCCACTAGTTGATGGTACAAGGACTGGGGGACACAGATTTAAGGTTTTGGCCAAGAGATATAGGGGGATGTGAGGAAAAGCTTTTTTACGCAGTGAGTGGTGAGGACCTGGAACTCGCTGCCGACGGAAGTGGTGGAAGCGGAGACACTCAATGTTTTCAAGGGGAGACTAGATACGCACTTGAGGGAAATAAAATTGCAGGGCTACAGCGATAGAGCAGGGGAATGGGACTGACTGGATTGCTCTACAGAGAGCCAGCACAGACTTGATGGGCCGAATGGTCTCCTTCTGTGCCGTTATGACTCTATGGGCCCTGAGGAGGTGTGTTTGGAGGTGGGACTGCTGGGAAAGTCAAAAAGAATGGGAGCGGGTCCCGAACCCGCTCCCAACCCGCCTCCAACCAATCTTCCCGGGAGTTGGGTCCCCGATTTGCGCAGGGACCCGACTCCTAATGGCGGGAAGAGGAATATAGCCAATTTTTTGACTGCTGCTGCGGGCTTCCTGATGTCGGGGAACCTCGCCAGGGTAAGTGAGGCATGCTGTGGGTCTGTTGTTATGTTGGTGTTTGGATGACAGCTGCAGAAGTGGTATGAAAGATGCAATAGGACAATGGTTAGTATCAGAGGTAAGGAAATGTTGTGAAAGTAATTTTTAATGTTGTTAAATGTTTCTGCAGGTAACAAGCTGTGAAGTGTTTGTGTAGCCTCATCTCATCGGGAGAAGTGACAGATCACTTCTGCAATCTCAGCTGCAGCTCCTATCCTAAGGAGAGAGTAATTGGAGAGCCTGGGAGCAAGGGCTCACCTGTGTACAGTGATTGTCAGTGTTTGATAGCACCTCAATGCTATCAAACACTGACAATTCATCTGTCAAACAAGTGTAGTTCATATGCCTTTAAAAAAACCGGCAGATGAAGCATCATCAACTGACGTCATCTGACACTGGCTTTCCCTTAATTGGCCGGCAAGCCCGCAGGGATGGCTTAACTAGGCCAATCAAGGCAAAATAGCATCTGTTCATCAGACATCGCTGGGGGTGGGACTAGAACCTGGAAGGCAGCAGTCCCACCCCCAACTCGTCTCGGTAAGTAAAATCCAGCCCTATGGCTCTATGGGTGAAAATGCTGGATTTTAGTGCCATAGAAACACCAGCAACATTGTATGGAAAGGAGAGCTGTCATTATGGTTAGCTGAAGCAAGCTGAATAACCGCTCCAGGCCAGCAGAAGATAATAAGCCCAACCAATAACAAACAGCTCCAACAGTGCAGCGAAGTTAAAGATAGTGATGACACTATCAAGGGCACAGAGGGTTGGGACTCACCTCTGAGAGTGATCTAAAATACAAAGCTGAAAGAAACTAAAGGGTGGAAAAGACCCAAAAACATCACACAACAATGTGCCTTCTTACTGAAGCATGTTATAAGCATAAATAAAACCAGAAAATGCTGGAAATACTCAGCAGATCAGGCAGCATCTGAGGAGAGAGAAACAGAGTTAACATTTCAGGTTGATGACCTTTCATCAGCTGTTTTTATTTCAGATTTCCAGCATCCACAGTATTTTACTTTTGTATTGTTTTAAGCATGCTCTGACAATCGCACTAAATGGGGATGAAATTGGTCTACGCTAGTAGCGCAAAATGTGCTCATAGCTAATCGGCAGCCTGCCTAATTAAAATCGGACATGGTATAAAACAGGCTGCCAATTTGATAAGAGCCAATTTTGTGCTACTGGCAAAGACCAATTTCACCCCCAATATATCCAAATAACATTTTTTTTACATCCTGAAATTACTGAGTGTTTTGAGAGCTTGAATGTGCAGTCTTGTGGCATAACATAGAACTTTTGCGTTAATCTTTTTGAAAAGGTGTACAAAATTCAGAAATATTACTGAAGATATCAGCTGATAAAGTACCTTACAACTTTTTTAATAAGAAAAATAGGGGTGAAAATGAGAAAGTGAATGGAAAGGGTTGGGGGAAAGAGAGGGAGCGGAAAGGGGGGGGGAGAAAGAGAGTGGGAGCACATTGGGACAGTAATCTTACTGAAATTCATTTCAGAAATGTGACCACTCAGAACCAGTCTAATACAAACTAGTCTGACTTTCCCACTTGGGACCCAGGACTCCTCCCTGTACCCAGATGTACTTTTACACCAGTACTTTCTACGTAACTTTATCTGCCTTCTTCCATCTCAGACTGAGATTGCTCCAATTTTGAAGTCATTTCCTATAGCTTTGTTTTCTAAATATTCTGAGGAGACCCCTCTGGAAAGTCTTTTAGAAGTTAATTCAATGAAGATGGCGACACAGCGATTTAAGATTTTTAGCCAAGTCTGTTTCCTGGTCGGAGAAAGCAAGGTTACACAAAGTGAAGCAATATAAAATGTCAAAACAAGTGAACAAAAAATGGGGGGGTAAAGTAATTGACCATGTTGTACTTGCTGTTGGAACCTACTCATACTCAGCTGTGCTGGAACATTTGTGCAACTGCAGCTTTCTATTTTTACTAAAGGTTCAGTGTCTGGAATAATTCCAAGATTAGACAGAAATCTAGTACACCCATAGCTCATGCATGCTTCTACTAGATGGAAGGTGACGTAATAAAGACTCACTACGCACTTGGTTGTACATAAAGCAAGGCTTTAATCGACTTGTAACAAAACATGGAGGTCTAGTTAGTAGTCACTAGCTTCCTGTTTCCAGACTGTCTCTGGCCAAGGTGGGCCCACGTCCAAGTATTTATACTCCTCGGGCGGCGCCCTCAGCTGGCCGTTCAGTAGTACTTCCTGAGTTACTTCTTGTAGAAGTTGTGATTTATGACAGAAGGTATTAGCAAAAAAGAGCCCTTTATTATTTAACATTCATCTTCCTCCCTCCCTCTCCCAAACACAAACTATTGGTAAAACTTCTTAATTACAACTGAAATTAGAAACTCACTAAATTGTTATTTCTCATTGCTACTACGGATGGTACAGTCTTGTATAGAGAATGGTCAATTCCTTTGTAATTCCCCACCCAAAAAGAATTCCCACAATCGGTGATGCCCAACATCATGTTGCATCACCAATTCAATGCTTTTTAAAGGGGAAGAAAAACCTTAAAGGGACAGCGAACACTATCTGTTCAAACTGATTCCTCACCTCTGTTCAAAAAAAAATTAGGGTAGGAATAACAGAAATCTTCCCTACTAGGAAATATCATTAAATTTGTTCCTTAATGGAGAGTGGACACTTGAGCTTGGGTTTTTCTGGTGAAATCTGCCTGAATTCAGGCAATATAGAGACAGTCTGGCAAGGGAACTGGGGTGGGGAGGCCTACCGCCAATCCCTGCCCCAACAAATGGGCGATCCAGTTTTCCTCTACTGACCCTGCTATAATCCAGCTCTATATACACTTAGCCCATATGTAGCTGTAGGTGGAAGTGCATGGCTTTGTAGTCCTCACGATATACCTGTCTTTGCACCGTGCCCACCTACTGCCCACCCACATAAAGCACTGCCTGTACAATAAGATTGTAGATAATACAGTGTCCCAGAGGCAGGAAAGGATCATGAAGGGCAGAAGTCAGTGAAAATTGAGCTCGTGCTGGAGTTTGTACATGTGAAGCCCTCGAGGGCCGACGTGGCATTCTTCATAGTATCATAGAAATTTATGGCACAGAAAAAAGCCATTCAGCCTATCATGTCTGTGCCGGCCGAAAAAGAGCTATGCAGTCTAATCCCACTTTCCAGCTCTTGGTCCATAACCTTGTAGGTTCAGCACTTCAAGAGCCTATCCATGTACTTTCTAAATGCAATGAGGTTTTCTGCCTCTACCACCCATCAGGTAGTGAGTTCCAGATCCCCACAACCCTCTGGGTGAAAAAAGGTCTCCTCAACTCCCCTCTAATCCTTCTACCAATTACCTTAAATCTATGCCCTCTGGTTATTGACCTCTCTGCTAAGGGAAATAGGTCCTTTTTATCTACTCTATCTAGGCCCCTCATAATTTTATACAACAATTAAGTCTCCCCTCAGCCTCCTCTGCTCCAAAGAAAACAACCCCAGCCTATCCAATCTTTCCTAATAGCTAAAATTCTCCAGTCCTGGCAACATCCTTGTAAATCTCCTCTGTACCTTCTCTAGTGCAATCACATCTTTCCTGTAATGTGGTGACCAGAACTGCATGCAGTACTCTAGCTGTGACCTAAGTTATACAGTTGAAGCATAACCTCCCTGGTCTTATAGTCTGTGTCTTGGCTAATAAAGGAAAGTATCCCATATGCCTTCTTAACCACCTTATCTACCTGCCCTGCTACTTTCAGGGATCTGTGGACATGCACTCCAAGGTCCCATATTCCTCTACACTTCTCAGTATCCTACCATTTATTGTGTATTCCCTTGCATTGTTAGTCCACCCCAAATGCATTACCTCACACTTCTCCAGATTGAATTCCGTTTGCCACTTTTCTGCCCACCTGACCAGTCCATGGATATCTTCCTGCAGTCTACAGCTTTCTTCCTCACTATCAATCACACGGCCAATTTTTGTACTACTAAGTGATGCTGAAGATCTTGCAGGGCCTGCTTCCAGTGGCATGTCATCTATGCATTCAATGCTTCACCTTCTGTGTTGGCACAGGATTAGTGCAGCCACATTGTCAGTATAATGATAAATGGTGACATCTGTAACCTCTTTTGATCACTTATGCTGGGCGCAACTGGCTCAGTTGGGCTAATGGTCTGCAATGACAACGGATAGAATCATCCCAAATAAGTCCTTAAAGCCCTGAGCTAGGCTGCTCTTGAGGAAATTTATGGAAGCAGTCTTGGCTACCATTCCAGAAGCAACAATTGCTCTTAAAACCTCCACCTGGTGCCACAGAAGGCTGATGGACTGCCAGTCAACAGAGTGTTGTGCATTCTCTGACATACCTCCTGCACGTTGTTGCAGATGTGGTTTGTGGACTCCTCCAGCTTATCTACTATCTGCAACACAAGAGAGGAGACTATTTCCACTGCCTGCACATGAATCACCCTTCTTTGGAATACTGAACCCCTGGGCTCCTCAGCCAAGGGCAGTCACTTCTGCAAGCCATCTCCCCCAGGAAAGAGGCAGCTGGTTCATCTACCCCTCCTCACTCCTTCTGCTCACTGGTGCTCTGTGCTTCACCCTACAAGATATCATCTGTCTCACCAGTGGGTGTATCTGGGCTGGTGCTTGAATGTGTCATGTGCCATGATAAAGTCAGAGAAGCAGGTGCAGGAATGGACACGCTGTAAAGGGTCAGCATCTGTGGGACACAAAAGTGATTTATTTTAGAAGACTGCACTCTCACTTGTGATTCAGGAGAAGTCACTGAGCAATGCTAGAAGACCTTTCAAATACTCAGAATGTCTGACGACTGTAACCACTCACAATACTGCAGGTGATCCATCATATGGTTAACCTGAACCTGACACACTCCTCCAACTTCTCCTTGACCAACCAGCTCGCCAATGTGTCTGTCCAGGAGTTGTAGTGCTTCTTCCTCATTCCTACCCAAGGACCTTATGGATGGCCTTCCTTCACTCGTGTTGCTGCTGATTGTGGGTGACCTTTTCCTTCACAAAAACTAACACAAATTGAATCTCACTAAGTTGTGTGTAGACATTCCACTGTGCTCATGCTATCGGGTGCAAACACTTCACTTTCACTCAAAAATCACCACCCTTGGTTTCAGAGAGTGGGATAAGAAACAGTGGAAAAGTAGGAGAAGGATGTTTGGTTGTTGGGGAGGTGGGGGGTTGGTGAGGTACCTTATGCATATTAACTATCTTATTCATTTCTTCACTTCCACTGTGATGACATGGATGCTGTGTTGTACTTCCAGCATTACTTCAGGATGTGTGCAGCAAATCGTGCCTTCACCTACCTTGACCAATCTGGTGAAGTCATTAAAATGTTTCCGGTACTGTATTGCCATTCGTGTTGTGGTTGATGTGGCCTGACTGCCTGCGCCACCTCCCTTCATACTGCCAGCAGCACCCTTTTCTGGGGCTTCCTGCTTTGGGACCTAAATAACCTTGCCCTCATCTCTGACAACATCACGAAAGCATCCAAGAATCTTGGGGCCTTGAAGTTAGCAGACACCCTGATCCTGGTCCACCTTCTCCTCTCACTGTGCTCTCGCTCTATCTCTACCTCGTTAAGACTTGCACAGCCTTCTGGCCCTTTAAGCTGCAGCAGTTTTTTAACGGGATTCGTGCCCTGCATACTTAATTAG
This sequence comes from Somniosus microcephalus, assembly GCF_052327205.1. Classification (NCBI taxonomy): domain Eukaryota; kingdom Metazoa; phylum Chordata; class Chondrichthyes; order Squaliformes; family Somniosidae; genus Somniosus; species Somniosus microcephalus. Next base: position 140,289,428 of record NC_140988.1, on the reverse strand, counting down.
GCGCCCCCAGGAAAATGCAGTTGGGTGCTGGCAGGATCAAGTAGTTGGGCAGAAGTTCACCCCGCCATTTTAAAGAAAGACTTGCATTTATATAACGCCTTTGACGCATTCAGGATGTCCCAAACCTCTTTGTAACCAATTCATTACTGACTGGCCCAGAAAAATCTAGGATTTCCATGTCTCCTTTCGTATTCAGTTGTTTGGTGACATGCTCAGAGAGGGTGTAACAGAGTGACTCCATTCACTGTAATTCACCCTCAAAGCCTCCTTGAAAAAGTGTAACATCCCCATCGACACCTGGGAATCCCTGGCCCAAGTCCGTACAAAGTGGAGGTGAAGCATCCGGGAAGGCGCCGAATACCTCGAGTTTCTTCGCCGGGAGCAAGCAGAAGCCAAGCGTAGGCCGCGCAAGGAGCGCATGTCAACCCAAGCACCCCACCCACCCGCCCCTTCAACCACCGTCTGCCCCACCTGTGGCAGAGTCTTTAGGTCCTGCATTGGGCTCATCAGTCACCTGCAAACTCATTTTTAATGTGGAAGCAAGTCATCCTCGGTTCTGAGGGACTGCCTAAGAAGAAGAATGGGGAAGGGCACTTCAGGCTAGCTTGGAAGCTAATCCTGAGCCACCAACCTCCAGAAGCTGTCCATACACAGAAATAGCCAGGTAGTAAAGTGCTTTACCAGGTTCATACAAATCTGAATTAGCTCACTAGACTTGTCCAAAGTACCATTTATCACTGGGACACGTTTCCCTCAACGCACTATAAATCATGGAGATGCTGAGGTGGGAGGGAGACCCAAAATGCCAACAGTATTTTCTACATAACATTTATTTCTACTATTTTTTTCAAACAAAGCTAGGGGCAATATTTTAGACAGAATATACTCCCCATAGACTTTCCTTCCTGTTTAAAGTCTTACATCATTCTGTGTCACCAACCCAATATTCTGCGAGGTCCTGGATCATTTTACATCATCAGACAGCAGAAATTAAAAAGAAATTTCATACAATATGAAAAATACTGGATGGGTGGCAAAGGATTACAGGCAATAATTCAAGCTTCCCTCTTGTGGTTTACAACATCAACTGTAACCTTTGACTGGGTTGTTGCATTGTAATCCATTTCCATCCATCCAGTATCTTCTTTCGGTTCAGACTTATTGCATTGGCATCCTTTGTAAATGTACAAAGATACTGTTCAGCTTAGCAATCTGGCCTGATCCAGTTTCACAAAGTTCACCAAAGCAAACGGAAGCCCACACTTCTAATGAGGTCCTGTTTTATGTTACTTTTGGTACTTTGGTAGCTGTGGATCCATTACTCATACTCTTATAGGACACGCTAAGACATAAAAAGATATTACTTTTTGAAATTCTTATTTGGGATACATTCCATAAGTATAAATCTTATAAGAATGTTGTGTTATGTCTTCCATCATCTAACAGATTCCCTCAAGACACTTTTCAAATCCGACAGGATTTCTTTTAGGATAGGGTTCCATTTCACATATTTAAAACAATCAGGCTCAAATCTAATAGGAATCAAAATGCTAAGCTGAAAGTCAACTGTGGCGTGTGAAAAGCGGCCCACAATAATTTCACTTTGAGATGACTCCTATTTCTCTGTTTAACCAATACATGAAATCTAACTTGGTATTTGGGGAACCACTGAGGGGAAAGTGATTTTCTTCCAAGTTATTGCCTGTGAAACTGATTGGGATGAGGAAGTGTGAAGGAGCCATTAACTAGTATTTGTGTATGAAACACTATCCATGGCCCAACACTCTGGGTGATGAGACCTACCACAGCATGGCTTTTGCCCCCTCTATCGAGCTTCTCTCCAGAGTTATCGGGCTGAATGTTGTTTAACACTTTGAAGATAAGAACAGTTCCCCCCCCCACAAAGGAATTACTCATTTCCCTTTCACATGCAATTAGGAAAATGGTTGTGGTGGTATAGCTTAAACTTATTCCTGTTTGTAAGTTTCAACTTTTTTATGTTTTACAACTTCCTTCTTGTGGTAAGTAGGTGTGGAAAACTTGTCTATACAGTGCAGTGGACAAAGGAGACTCAGTATTCATTCAGACACTGAAATGCTTCTTTGATTAGAAACATGGCTGAACATATGCCTTTTCCTGCCCTATGTGGCAAGACCAGCTCTTAACCAAACTTGGCATCTCTTGAAATCCTGCCAGTATCTATGATTTTCAAATAGCAGCAAGTTAATGCATTATAATAGCAACAATCATTTAATTGTGGCAAAGCCCAATAAACACATGAACATTGAACACAAACCCTGTATAGACATTCCCTAAACACTGGCAAAGATCCGCATCTAGAAACTTAAAAGTCACAAACATGGCTTGAAAGGAACAGCACATATTCAAGATTGTGCATACACCATTGTTATAAAGTTGCAACTTTCAAACAGCTGCACTTGCATAATCTTGTACACATGCACTTGTTTAACACTGCCACCACTCTGAAATTTTCCCTGAAAATAAACAGAGCAGATTCCTGAGCACCAGTAGCCTTAATGCAACCTAAAACATGCCAGGCTGGAGGACATACTTCTCTACATCCAGCAGTGGATAGGAGTTTGAATCACAACTAAAAGAATATTTTATCAGATTTAATCCTTGAATATAAGTCATAATCAAATAATTTTAATCTTAGAAGGATAACAGAAAATCTCAAATCATGCTACACATTTTTGTACATACACTAATTTGCCAACATTCTATCAACTTAAAGCATAGTGTTTGGAAAATTATTTCCTTTGATCAGTGTTCTTACCTGCGTGTACATTCTCCTTGTGCTTCTTCAAGGCATCTTTGCTCTTGAACCTTTTCCCGCAGCTATCAGCCTTGCAAACAAACCTGGCATCCCCTTTGCAGGCTTCCTTATGCTGCTCGAAACTGTGGTAGACATTTGGTAAGAACCACAATGTAATAAAAATGTAGCATTTTTCTATTGCATGCAGACCGGGTTAATACATGCCACACAGCAGAGCCTCTGGCTTCCATCATGCTTTGCCCAACCAGGGTGGAGAAGAAGCAAGGCAGTGTTACTTTCCTATCTGGGGTTTAATTCGCATGCAAGCTGCCCAGGTTGGAAAACAAGCTGTTATGGAAAGCAGAAGAGGCCAAACAGGTTACAAAATGGGCAACTGTGGTTCAATACAAAACCTTGACTCAGAGCTGAAGGAAATGTTGCAGACAGAACACTGATGGCTTCGAGAGGTGTCCCCGGGAAGAACATTTTCAGTACACTGTAGAACACTACAAGCAAAGAAAAATATACAAAAACTTAATAGAACCGAATCTTTATCAAATAAAAAATCTGCTAGGCAAACAAAAGCATTTAATAAAAGTCAATGCAAGTCAATACAGCAGTAGAATTTCTGCATCAACTTTTATTTTTAGCAAGATTTTACTTGTTTTTTACAATTTCCTAAAGAAATATTTCATACCAGTGAAAGTGGAAACAATGGCCTCACAATTACAGATACTATCATACAAACAACATTTATTGCATTTCATCTGAAATTCCTCTTGCCATTATATTAACAGAAGCATTAAACAGTTTAAAAATACAGGTTAACAACTCCGTTAAGAGTGGACAGAGGAATTTCAAACAAACACGTTAAGCATTTGTACGATAGTATTTTATGGCTATAATAACAGCCATAGAATAATCTGGGCATCACATTGGGTGGTGATACGTTCGTACTGTTATTCCATAACTGTGGAACCAACAATAGTTGAGTGCAGTACATTAATACCACCTAAAACCTTCCAATCCACCACAGTAACCATGTGCATCAGACTACATCAGACCGGGCATCAGGAATGGTCTCTTGCCACACAAGAGCAATTATATGTGTTTACAAAAATAAATAATGACTTGACACCAGGGAAGATTGGTCACATTTGTCAGCACCTTCACAACATAAATACAAGGATTATCCTTTCAGAGAGCCATTGAATACCACAAATATGCAACTCATGACCCAATTGCCCAACCTACTTACAGCCTCATTACTTTTAATTGTTTGGTGGGTTAACTCATTGAATATTTGTGGTATTCAACTGTTTTTGCATGTCCTCTATTTCTTTCACGTATGACAAAGACTTTCAGAACCCATGAACATTATTGTTTTCAGACTGGTGAAAGCAAGGCTGCAATCTACTAGGTACGCAACAAATAAACTATATTCATTTAGCAATAGTAAGAATTAGGAACCTTTCTTGTGCAGTATATTCCTCTCAATCTACTTTACAATACTTGAAAAATTAATAGATGCATATTCCAAAATTTGTACAAGGCATTTAATTATTGCCCAAATGGTTGAACAAAGTCTTGCACTGGCCCTACTTCTAAAACATTTCACGTCAATGTGGAGGTTTGCAATATGCATCACATAAAAGCATGTTTTAAAATGTTTTCCCTATGCTACAAAGGGAAGTAATCTCTATTTTGCCTTTTTTTTTGCTTTTGCATCCTATTCTGTGGTGAGTGGCTCACTTCCTGACACCCCAAAGTCTCTCCACCATCTACAAGGCACAAGTTAGGGGTATGATGGAATACTCTCCATTTCCCTGGATGGGTGCAGCTGCAACAACATTCAAGAAGCTCTACACCATCCAGGACAAAGCAGTCCACTTGATTGGCACCTCATGCACAAGCCTATACATCCACTCCCTCCACCACCGGTGCACCACTGGCTGCAATGTGCATGTCTACAGCAGAACTGCGCTGCAACAAGTCACCAAGGCACCCACGGCAGCACCTCCCAAAATCTCACATCACATAGGACAGTAATATTAATTTATTTAATCAAGTTTACTAAAACTGTGAAAACCAACAAGAGAGGAAAACAAATATAAAATTTGAAGAAAAAGTTTAAATAAGAACACACAAACAGCAATTATAGACAACTGATAAAGAAGCAACAACTGTAGCAGAAAACAGATGTATAAACAGAAATAAGTCCAATACAAGCCCTCTGTTGCCACAGTGAGGGAATATTTTGTGAGGTGTGGTGCTGAGCCATACAGCACAAAATGTTCTTGGTCTGTGCTCCGTTAGCTAATTTTACTAGATGAGCTACAATTGAACTCAATATCCTATGGAAAGACCCCTGCTATAAAGTCCAAATGTGGATGATTTTTTTAAATTTGTTCATGGCGTCACTGTCAAGGCCAGCATTTATTGCCCATCCCTAATTGCCCTCGAGAAGGTGGTGGTGAGCCATGTTCTTGAACCACTGGCCGCAATTTTATCGGCACTGAGAGGGTGGGTTTGGAGGTGGGTCAAGGGTTAAAATCATTTTGATTGACGGCAGGTTTTGATCCCGCCATCAACCCGCCTCCAAACAATTTTCCCAAGTGTCAGGTCCCCGATTTGCGCATGGAGCCGACACCTAGCGGCAGGAAGAGGATTAAAGCCACGTACCTGCCCGTTAACAGGTACTTGATATTAGTTAACAGGCTCTTTTTCAATTTTGCCGCTTCTGCCTCGGGGTTCCCGACTTCCGGATACCACGCCAGGTAAGTATGGCATGTTGTGAGTCTGCTGTAGTGTTTCTGCATTGCTAACAGCTGCAGAAGTGGAGTGAAGCATCCAATGGTGCACTGGTGAGTTTCAGAGGTAAGGAAATGTTGGGAAAATCATTTTTAATGCATTTACACTTTTCTGTAGGTAAAAAGTTTTGAAATCGATGTCTAGTCCCACCTCATTGGGAGAACCTCTCTCACTAGTGACAGATCGCTTCTGTAACCTTGCCTGCAGCTGCCATCTGTTCCAGCCTATGGAGGGAGTCATTGGAGAGCCTGGGTTCAAGAGCTCACCTTTGAACAGTGATTGTCAGTGTTTGCAGCACCTCAATGCTGTCAAACACTGAGAAATGAGCTGTCAAAGAAAAATTGTGCGTGGTCCCTTTAAGAAAGCCAGCAGATGATGCGTCATCAAATGATGTCATCTGACCGGCTTCCTCTTAATTGGCCGGCAAACCCGCAGGGCGGGCTTAACAAAGTCAATCAGCGTAAAATCACGTTCGTGGGCCGGATGCAGTTGGGGGCGGGACTGGGAGCCGGAAACCACTTGACCCGCTCCCAACCCGCATCCAATGACAAAATCGCAACCACTGTTCTTTGTAGCAGTTTGGTACAACTCAGTGATTTGCTAGGCCATTTCTGAGGGCAGTGCTGTGGGTTTGGAGTCACATATAGGCCAGACCAGGTAAGGCCGGCAGATTCCCTGAAGGACATTAGTGAACCAGATGGGTTTTTATGACAATCCAGTAGTTTCATGGTCACCATTACTGATACTAGCTTTTTATTCCAGATTTATTTAATCAGCTGAATTTAAATTCTCCAGCTGCCATGGTGGGATCTGAACTCATGTTTCTGGATCATTAGTCTAGACCTCTAGATTACTAGTCCAGTAATATAATCACTATGCTACCATTCCCGGTATATACAATGGCTTAGGTACAATAGCCACCTATGGTGAAATAGCCTGGCAACACTCACTGTCTGCTTGCATGCATAAAACAATGATCACTGCATACAGTAATTCCAAACACCGTCCAAAAAAAACATTGAACGTAAAAAGGAAAAGGTTTTTTTTAAATGGCAATCCAAAACCCTGCAAAATGTGTCTAATGAGCCCCTACCCCCACCTCCCCGGCCCATAACCCAAGGGATCATACCTGTGATTCTTCCTTCTATTTGCAGACATCCAACATCCAACATATTTTTGGGACATTCTATACACAGCATTTGGGATTGAAAACTTAGTTACATGAAAACCAGACCTTGGTTAACCATATGCAACACCTCCCATCAGTGTTCCGTGTTATTAAACGGACAACGCATTTAAGTAAAGTCAATGTATTCCTAGCTATGCCAGGAAGAGCTGTCAGACACTGGCCTGTCATTCCCGCCTAGCATTTTACTGTTATGTATCTTTACGCCGTTTTATGAGACATTTATTAAAGTATCCAGATGGTGGCTTAGTAATCCCCAGTGAAGGATGTGAAACACTGCCTAAAATGACTTCTTACTTCTGATAGCACATGATATTCCATACAAGTGCAAGATTTGAATAAACAAGATCATCTTGTCGTATATTTCTTTTCTCTGTGAGCAGTGCCACAGGTGATTAATTCTATATATATAAAAAGATAGTGGTGTCTGTCTGTCTGTCTGGGCATCACTCAAAAGTTATACAGCGTACCTACACATATGTTATATCAAAAGAAAGGTTATGATTAGGAGGGTGTCCTAGGCATATTTACTTTTTGGTCAAACAAAAATTGTTCGGACAGTAGACAAAAAACGTTCAAAATTCTGCTCATTAGCGGTTCGCCAATCATACAGGGGAAATCCGCTCATTAGCATTGAGTGACGTGAAGGTTGACCAATCCTACGGGGGGAGCGCGCTGCATCACGGGGGGCATTTCATGGCGTGTGTGGGCGGGGCCTAATCTTTCAAATTGCCGTTAATTCGGCCATCTTTACCTCAGCTTTTACTTTTATTCACATTTTAACAGCTGCCACCTTCCTGTTCTATATGGCTTAATGCCAGATCATGTAGTGCAGTTGTCTTCTTAGCTATGGGGTGCTTCAAAACCTGAACTTTAATACAGGGAGCTAAGGAAAAGAACAAATTAATTCAGTTTTAAATAGTATTTAGGAAGAGTTAGAAATGAAGTGATCCATTTCAAGTATGAAGGAAATCAGTTGTCTTCCAGGGAAGGTCTCCCCACCTTATGGAGCTGGAGGCCCCAGCCAGGGACTCAGGCTTTCCCCCCCTCGGCCCGGTCCTCGGCTCCGTTTGCGGCCGGGGACTCGGGCTTTCCCCCCCTCGGCCCGGTCCCGGGGCTCGACTCCATTTGCGTCCGGGGACTCGGGCTTTCCCCCCCTGGGCCCGGTCCCAGGGCTCGGCTCCGTTTGCGCCCGCAGGCCGGGGACTCGGCCTTTCCCCCTCTCGGCCCGGTCCCGGGGCTCGGCTCCGTTTGCGGCCGCGGGCCGGGGACTCGGCCTTTCCCCCCCTCGGCCCGGTCCCGGGGCTCGGCTCAGTGCCCAGGCCTGAGGCGTTAGGGAGGGAGAGAGAGGGGAGGGAGGGAGAGGGGAGGGAGGGACAGAGAGGAAAGCAGGGAGAGAAAGGGGGAGGGAGAGAGAGGGGGAGGGAGGGAGGCAGGGAGAGGAGAGGGGGAGAGGGAGAGAGAGGGAGAGGGGAGGGAGGGAACGAGAGGGAGAGAGAGAGAGCGGGGAGGAAGGGGGAGAGGGGAGAGACAGGGGTAGGGAGAGAGAGAGGGGAGAGAGAGTGGGGCAGGGAGAGAGCGGGGAGGGAGGGGGAGAGCGGAGAGACAGGGGCAGGGTGAGAGAGAGGGGAGAGGGGCAGGGAGAGAGAGGGGGAGGGCGAGAGAGAGGGTGAGGGAGGGAAAGAGTGAGGGGGTGGGAGAGGGAGGGAGAGCTCGCCTTCTTCCTTCCTTCCTTCCTTCGCAGGGGTCCATCGGGCCAGGCCTGAGGCGTTCCTTCCCCCCCTCTCTCTCCAGGCTAATCCCAAACTAAATCTCTCTCTCTTCCCCCCCGTCTCTCTTGTGATGAAATATTCCATTCATCACTCATCAGTATTTCTCTGCCTGTGACTGTGGTTGGTTTCAGTTTCATTTCCATTGTATTGTACTGTGTGTAGGGCTCCGCCCATACCTGGCTCCTATGTAAGCTGGCCCAGCCTGCAGCACATCCAGTACGGCAGACCTCTGGATGGAAGATACATTCTCCTCTGTGTGTTACCTTCTAAGTCAATAAAAGCCTTGTTTTGTTTCGCTAACATCGAGTCTCGGATTTATTGAGGCACATCAATTTTATTGACTTAATTTTCAACACAACGGATCAACTCTTGAAACCCGAACGTTTGGATTTGGACCAGCATGCTTCGGACGCATCGGCACGCTTCGGACACTGGTTTATGTGTATGGAATTCTTCCTGGACAATTCCGCAGCCGTCAAAGACGCTACGGACGCTGCGAGCATGAAACTCGGAATTCTGCGGAATTGGGTAAGCCACCGGGTTTACCCCCTCGTCCAAGACGCCGACACGTACCCGGCCGCCTGCGACATCTTAAAGGCGCATTACCAGCAGCCTACGAATGAGGTGTATGCTAGGCATCTGCTCGCTACTCGCGCACAGCGACCTGGGGAATCGGTGGAGGAGTTCCTAGGCACCCTGAAAACGCTTGGCAAAGACTGCAAATGCCAAGATGTAAAAGCCGCAGTGTACACTGACGAGCTTGTTCGCGATGCCTTTATCACAGGCCTCAGCTCCACTTACATCCGGCAGAGACTGCTGGAAAAAACGGGATTGGACCTGAAACAGGCTGCGGACACAGCACGATCCCTGGATGTGGCCCAGAGAAACTCGGACGCCTACTCTTCAGCCCGCGCCGTCCACGCCGCCACTTGTGCACCAAGGGCGCCGCCATCTTGGAAGGCATCTTCCCCGCCCGGCAGCCCGACACCGTCGGGGCCCCGCTCTACCCCCAGAAGCCCTACGACAGCCGCGACGCGTCGGGGACCCAACTGCTACTTCTGCGGGCAGCCGAAGCACACCAGAAACCTGTGCCCGGCGAAAGGCACCACCTGCTTTAAGTGCGGTAAGAAGGGGCACTTCGGGAAGGTGTGCAGAGGGAACCCCGCCGGAAAACCCGCCACCGCCGCGTGCGCGCCGTGGGAGCGGCCATCTTGGACGCCATCTTGCCCGACCTCGTGGGGTCCGCCATCTTGTGAGCAGACAGCGTGGACGCCATCTTGTCTCGATCAGGGCCCTACAGTGGCATCGGTCACAGTGGACCAGACCAGGCCGCACCCGCTATCCAAATCAATGGTGCACATCGAGGTAAACGGGTGCAGGGTTAAATGTTTAATTGACAGTGGAAGCACGGAGAGTTTTATCCACCCTGAACTGGTACAACAACTCTCCCTAAAGGTGGTCCCTACTCGGGGTACCATCTCTATGGCTGATAAAACCCAGACATCGACCATTATGGGTTACTGCACGGTACAATTGTCCGTTAACGGAACTGTATACGATAATTTTAAAGTATTAATCATGAAGAAACTATGTGCGAGCGTGATCGTAGGCCTGGATTTCCAGTGCTACCACCAAAGCATCACGCTCAATTACGGTGGGTCCCAGCCGCCCCTCACAGTGTGCGGTCTGGCTACCCTGAAGGTAAAGCCGCCTTCGCTATTCGCGAACCTTACCCCTAACTGCCGGCCAATAGCGACCAAAAGCAGGAGGTACAGCTGGGAGGGCAGGCGGTTTATCGCGACCGAGGTAGACAGGCTCCTGAAAGAGCGCATTATTGAACGCAGCAATAGCCCGTGGCGCGCCCAAGTGGTGGTGGTAAGGGGTAGCGAGAAGAAACGGATGGTGATCGACTATAGCCAAACGATCAACAGGTACACCCAACTAGACGCCTACCCGCTACCCCACATATCAGAAATGGTGAACCAAATCGCCCAATACCGGGTGTTCTCCACCATCGACCTCAAGTCAGCGTACCACCAGCTCCCTATCAGACCAGAGGACCGCCCATACACCGCCTTCGAGGCGAACGGACGCCTCTACCAATTCCTCAGAGTCCCCTTTGGGGTGACGAATGGGGTCTCGGTCTTCCAGAGGGAGATGGACCGCATGGTCGATGACCACCACTTGCAGGCAACCTTCCCCTACCTCGACAACGTCACCATCTGCAGTCACAACCAGCAGGATCACGACTCGAACCTCGAGAGGTTCCTGAAAACCGCACAAAAACTCAACCTCACCTACAACGAGGACAAGTGCGTTTACAACACCACGCGCCTCTGCATACTAGGCAGCGTGGTCGAGAATGGGGAAATCGGACCAGACCCCGACCGATTGCGCCCCCTACGGGAGCTGCCCCTGCCCAACACTCCCAAAGCCCTGAAAAGGTGCCTGGGGTTATTTTCTTATTATTCCCAATGGGTCCCCAACTACTCCGACAAAGCCCGCCCCCTCTTGAAAGCATCCTCTTTTCCGCTCTCTGCTGAGGCCCATGCCGCCTTCAAAAGCATTAAGCAGGATATTGAGCGGGCCACGCTACAGGCAGTGGACGAGAACACTCCCTTTCAAGTGGAAAGTGATGCATCTGACTTTGCCTTGGCGGCCACCCTCAACCAGGCGGGGCGGCCCGTAGCTTTCTTCTCGAGGACCCTCCAAGGGCCCGAGATCAGACACTCCTCCGTAGAAAAGGAGGCCCAAGCCATCGTGGAGGCAGTGCGCCACTACCTAGTCGGCAAACGCTTCACCCTACTTACCGACCAGCGGTCGGTAGCGTTTATGTTCAATAATAAACAGAGGGGGAAGATTAAAAATGATAAGATTCTTACGTGGCGGATCGAGCTCTCCACCTTCGATTATGACATCATTTACCGGCCAGGGGCCCTTAATGAATCCCCCGACGCCCTCTCACGAGGGATGTGTGCCAGCGCCACCGGGGATCGGCTACAGACCCTCCACAATGACCTCTGCCACCCAGGGGTCACGCGGCTGTTCCACTTCATAAAGTCCCGCAACTTACCCTACTCGATTGAGGAAGTTCGGTCCCTGACCAGGAACTGTCGCACTTGCGCTGAGTGCAAGCCTCGGTTCTACCACCCAGATAGAGCCCACTTAATCAAAGCTACACGGCCCTTTGAGCGGCTCAGCTTAGATTTCAAGGGCCCCCTCCCGTCCGTCGACTGCAATGTTTACTTCCTGAACATTGTTGACGAATACTCTCGTTTCCCATTCGCCTTCCCCTGCCCAGACATGACCAGCGCCACGGTCATTAAATGCCTCAACAGCCTGTTCTGCCTGTTCGGTATGCCGAGCTACATCCATACGGATAGGGGGGCGTCCTTCATGAGTGAAGAGCTACGCCAGTACATGCTGTCCAGGGGGATCGCCACGAGCCGTACCACCAGCTACAACCCCCAGGGTAACGGTCAAGTGGAGCGAGAGAACGGGACAGTATGGAAAGCAGTCACTCTAGCTCTAAGGACCAAAGGCCTCCCTATCTCCCGCTGGCAGGAAGTCCTCCCAGATGTGCTCCATTCGATACGGTCGCTATTGTGTACTGCCACTAATGCCACGCCTCACGAGCGAATGTTTGTCTTTCCCCGGAAATCCACCTCAGGCGTATCCATGCCGTCATGGCTCTCCACCCCAGGTCCGGTATTCGTGCGAAGGCATGTGAGGGGCCACAAGACGGACCCTCTCGTGGAGTCAGTGCACCTACTCCATGCCAACCCCCAATACGCGTATGTCCGGCACGCCGACGGAAGGGAGGACACTGTGTCCATAAAAGACGTCGCCCCAGCCGGTAACGACAACAACCACGACAACAGCAGCAACAACGACCACAGCAACTCTTACCCACCCACTACTCTTTCATCACCCCCGGAAGAACATCGACCAACGGTACCCCCACCAACTACCCCTTCAACAACCCTGGCGGCACCCCCGGCAGAGACCCAGGAGGCCACCGGGGACACCCAGCCGACACCCGCGGCACCACAACAGCCACGTCGGTCGCAGAGGACTATCAAACCCCCGAACAGACTAAATCTATAGAAGGGGTGAATGTGATGAAATATTCCATTCATCACTCATCAGTATTTCTCTGCCTGTGACTGTGGTTGGTTTCAGTTTCATTTCCATTGTATTGTACTGTGTGTAGGGCTCCGCCCATACCTGGCTCCTATGTAAGCTGGCCCAGCCTGCAGCACATCCAGTACGGCAGACCTCTGGATGGAAGATACATTCTCCTCTGTGTGTTACCTTCTAAGTCAATAAAAGCCTTGTTTTGTTTCGCTAACATCGAGTCTCGGATTTATTGAGGCACATCATCTCTCTTCTCCCCCCAGTCTCTCTCTCTCTCTCTCCCCCCCACTCTCTCTTCCCCCCAGTCTCTCTCTCTCCCTCCCGTCTCGCTCTCTCTCTTCCCCCCAGTCTCTCTCTCTCTCTCTCTTCCCCCCAGTCTCTCTCTCTCTTTCTTCCCCCCAGTCTCTCTCTCGCTCTCTCCCCCCAGTATCTCTCTCTCCCCCCCAGTCTCTCTCTCTCTCTCTCCCCCCAGTCTCTCTCTCTCTCTCCCCCCCAGTCTCTCTCTCTCTTCCCCCAGTCTCTCTCTCTCCCCCCCAGTCTCTCTCTCTCTCTCTCCCCCCAGTCTCTCTCTCTCCCTCCCCCCCAGTCTCTCTCTCTCCCCCCCAGTCTCTCTCTCTCTCTCCCCCAGTCTCTCTCTCTCTTCCCCCCAGTCGCTCTCTCCCCCCCAGTCTCTCTCTCTCCCCCCATCTCTCTCTCTCCCCCCTTCCCTCTCTTCTCCCCCCAGTCTCTCTCTTGATCCCCGGGCCTCTCTCCCCGCCCAGTCTCTCTCTCTCTTTCCCTCTCTCACTCTCCTTCCCACACAGACAGACAGACAGACAAACTCATTTATATATATATATATAAATTATTTCTACTTTTTTCATAACAACATGCCCTCAAAAAACCCTCGGCACCGCCGGGCACTCCAGCTAGTAATCTATAAAGTAACAGCTGTCTGATAGTATGTTATAAAATTATTAAAAGATATAGTTCAGAATCGGTCTCTAAACAGAAGGATTATGTTGATTCTGATATTACAGACTAGTGATGCTACTGATTTTGCATCAGTATGAAGTGGTTTCAGATGTACATCAATACAAAGTGAGTATTATAACTCAAGTTAAGGTGGGAAATCTGACTAAAGACCACACTAATGACAAGAGGTGGTTTCACAACTCTTACATTTCAAACTAAGTGCAGTATAACTGCAGTTCAGTGTAAAGCAGATTTAAAACTCCCCAGGTGCATTTTAAAGACATAGGCCTAGAAATTCCTTACCTTAGCACTGCCCGTTAGTACTGGAATCATGGCGATAAATGGCAGCCACCGCTCTAGTGCCCTTCTCTGTTGTGGGACTCGGCGGCCGCCATTTTGGTGAGGGCGATAGGAACGTCATCTCTACAAACTTCGACCTTAGAGCTGAGTTCAGAGCTGGGACCTAAGCTTGCTCTGAAAAGTGACCATTCAGCAGACTGACAGACATTGGGCTGGATTTTGCCGGCACTCAGAGGGCGGGTTTGGAGGCAGGTTCACTGTCAAATAGCAAAGATTGACAGCGGGTAGGAAACCCACTGTCAACCCCCCTCCATGCGAGTCTCCCAGGTGTCGGGTCTGTCTGCGGAGAACTGACCCGACACCAAGTGGCGGGGGAGACAATTGAGATCATTAAATGGCTTGTTAAGAGCCAATTTCATGCTATTTTGAGGCTACCTTCCAATTTTACATGCTCCCCCACAGGTTACCCGCTGCTCGGGGAACACACCAGCTCACCCTAGCGTGAGTTGAGTTTGCTCTGATGTATCTGATAAGCTGACAGCTGCAGAAGTGGTGTAAAAGATGCCATGTGGCAGATGTTCAGTTTCAGAGCGCAGAAACTGTTGGTTATTGCATTTGTAAGACATGTAGAGATTTCTTTAGCTTGCAAGTGTTTAGAGCCAACTGTATAATCAGAGCCACTTCATTGGAACAACCTCTCTCACCATTGACAGATCACTTCTGTCATCTCAACTGCAGCTGCCATCTATTGCAGCAACATCAGTGCCCTTTGAAAAAACACACCTTGGTCCTCTGAATCCTTCCACGATCAGCCCCAACACTAACATCACCAGGCACACCAACATCACCAACAACATCACCAACCTTCTCCGCCATCACCTGATGCTGCACAGGACACAGGACATCAGCCCCCGACAACATTGCTGTCCGGGAGGCCAGCGATGGCATCACCATGGCCAGATTTACTTCACTTGACACTGTACACTCTGGCTGCCACATGATGTGCCAGGTTGACACCATCCCACACCAGCACCATAAAGCATCCCTTTAATGTCCAAGCCATTCCATGCACACTCATCACTATAGCGGGGGGGGGGGGGGCGGGTGAAGCTATGTCTCAACTTTCACTGGAACTCAGTAAGACACTTCTCAAGGTGCACACAGACCTGTCCAATAAGGTGAAGTGTTGAAAATATAGATTTCACTTTATGACAACACATTAACAGAAACTTCACATGAACATTGGCTAAACCTCTCAAGTGCCTACCCTTGTGTGCTGTTAGTTGGTATGCTTGCAGTAGGATGAGGGTGAGTGTGAGGGGTGGCTAGTGAGATGGGGAAGTGATAATGTAGATAGAGAGGGATGGGTGGAGGTGCAAGGTAAGTTGGTGTAAGGATGTGCAGGAGTACAGTAGGGAAGGCAGAGTGATGGGGATGCACTGAGTGGCACAGCAGGATGAGGTTGAGTGTGGCTTGGCAGTAGCGTTTTGTGTTCTACTGAGATCATTAAAAGGTTTGTGCCACTGCAGCCTGGTCCTCCTGACGACATCCCTGCTTGTGTACTGCTGTGCAATGTGCAACCAGACTGAGTTGGAGGCATATGGAGGGAGTCATGTGTGAGCCTGAGTGCAGACGTGCACCGCTTGTTAGTGTTTGCAGCACCTCAATGTTGCAGAACACTGACAGCACAACTGTCAAAATCTATGTGGCCGTGGTCCCTTTAAGGAAACCAGCTGATGACACATCATCAAATGACATCATCAGACCCGCTTCCTGTTAATTGGCCAGGAACCCCGCAAGGCAGGCTTAACGAGGCCAATCTATGGAAATTCTTTTTGAGAGCGGCTGCAGACGGGAGCGGGAGCAGAACCCGACGTCCAGCTCCCCCGCCATCATCCCACCTCCGCAGGGAAATTCCAGCCCCCTGTCAGCACCTCTTAAAGGGACACTCACATTTTTCAGGTAAATTTGCATTTAAGCTTTTGGACTTTTTAAAAATTTTATTGAAGTGGTGGCTTGTTGCAATAAATGTTAAAAGTTTTTTAAGTGTGTAGGGAGTGCTGATGGACATGTGCATCCTCTTAATTGGCCGGTCTCGAATGGTAAAGGAAGGCCTCTGAGAAGACAGAGAATGCTGGAAATACTCAGCAGGTCAGGCAGCATCCGTGGAGAGAGAAACAGAGTTCACGTCGAGATGCTGCCTGACCTGCTGAGGAAAGAGGAAGATGCAGAAGAGAAGGAAGCAGAAGGAAGGATGCAACCCAGATGGCTCCTTGCTGGCCGGAATATCCGGGATGGAATCATCCACCTGCAGTACCAGTGACCACACCTCCAATTCCCCTTTCAGCATTTGTCCCACACCTTACCTTCCCTCTGTTACTGACAATCACAGCCTCCTCTTGGTCACAATGCTGAAATAAAAGCCACCACAAAGCAAACTTTCCAATCCAACTTTAAACATCTATCCATCTAACAGGACATCACCCTTATGCATTCCCTTAGTGACTGTCTTGTGTGTACCTTTGCCTATCCTAATAATGTCATGCAGTTCTACCCCAATAGCTGCAGCATGGTTGGTGGAAGGCTGCTGACTTGCAGTGGGAGACACTGCAAACGGCCTTGTTGGTCGAACTCGAGGAGCTGGTGGCTGTGAAATCAAGTGACTGTTTCTTCTTCTTCACTCCCCTCTCCCTCTTCTTGGTCAACCACTGGCTGGGTAGGCTGTATTTCTTGGGTGTATGAAATGAGGAATGCACAAGGGTGGAGTTGTGGTGAGGGGAGGGCAAGAAGAGGATAATGTATGAGGATACCAACATCTTGTGTACTTTCAGTCCTGCCACTGGCCAAAGGCTCAGCCATGCCCCTGCCAAGAATGGCCAGCACCGTCGCCTCCAAAGAGGTGAGGTAAAGCTAGGAATGGAAGGTTTGCCTCGTGTTTAGTATAGATTGAGAAGTGTGTGAGGCTAGTGATGCAGTTGGTAGGAGACGGCTTTTGAAGATGCATTCACTGACCTTGGCCACTGGTCTGAGGTCATGAAGCTTCTTTGGGCATTGGAGCCAGGTTGTGGGGGCGATACTGCAGGCAGTGATGGCCTCGGTGATATGGTGCCACATCATTCTTTCTGGAGGGCATCCTGGCCCCTGTGGATAGAGGACCTCTCTTGCAGTGTTGACCCCCTGCACAAAGCTGGAGTGCTGCATGCAAGACCCTGGGTGCCCCTTCCCTGGCTTGCTGAGTCATTTGTGTTATTGCTGAAGCAATGTTCCCATTTTTTTTTAGGTGCGGAAGGGAATTCAGCTTTAAGAGCTGAAGACTGTCATTTGGGAATTATTTTTAATGTTTTTTTTTGAGAAGGCAGTTGAGCTGTAAGGGCTAAAAACTGTATTTTTACGTGATTTTTATTTTTTTCATTTCAGCCTCACTTTCAGAGCCGGCTGCTCTAGTGCAATGATGCTACAGCCACACTATATTGTGGCTTCCTGCCGGGACGAACTTCACAGGACGGCGTTGCACAGCAAATTTAGCGCTGGGCTAATGTTAATTAGTCCCGAGTGCCAATTTTTCAGTTCTGCCAGCGCCACCATTTTCAGCGGCCGTTAACACCCACCGGCAGCTTTGGTGGAGTTCACAAATTTCTAGGCCCCAGTTTTGAATGCTTTTACCAGAAGTCAGTGAATGAAGCTTTGCCAGTACTGTTACTTTAACAGACTCCTTTGTAGGCCAGATGCACAGCAAGAGCACCCCATGCCTTATGGCACTATAATAAATAGAGTTCTTAGAAGGACCCCTGTAACTAAGATTAGTTCAACACTTAACCGCTGAACAGGTGAAATTAGCTGGTACTTATCCAAGGTTAAATACTTCCAAACTCTAGAGATTATCCCTGTACCATTGCTTCCCTTTAACAAGAGGAAAATCTCATTCAATGATAAACTTTGCTTTTCAAACTAAACTGGGCATGCTATTCTAAACTGCAGTTAAGATCAATGAGAACCGTTTGTGATGCATGCCTTCAGGGGACATGCATTACTTTAAAAACAGCATCATTAGGAAAGGGAAAGGAATCATCAGTTCTGTCAAATTGGTGCTCTCCGAGGGAGGGTGTCAGTTTCTAAAAGGGTGGTCTGTCTGCGAATTCATCGAGCCAGCACAAGCTATAAATGTAACCCTACACTTCTCCTTTCAAAAGATAGCCACTATTCCTGCAGAGACACAAACTCACCTACCTCCCCGCCCCCCACCATTAATGTCACTATTTGCATGGGGAGTTGTTTATCCACTGGTGCCATGATACCTGTCCTGCAATGCAACAAGGGCAAATTCTGAAGCCCTAGCAGTCAAAATATTGTAGAATCATATATACCTAAAAGGGTCCTGTGATATAAATATAACATTTACCCCATGTTGAATTGTCTACTTTATTTGCTGAATCTTCCTTGGTATGAACAATTCATTTTCAAGTTTTTTTACAGTATTCTTTCTTCTCTCAATAAATGAATCTGATAATCCCTATTGCACTCTCAAGCACATTAAGTTAAACACTAAATGCTTCTTACAGTCAACTAAAAATGATTACAAGGTCATTGTTTTTCAGTTTTGCTTCTATCTCCAATCCAAATCAGTTGAGGGGGATGTAAATAAATTATCTGGGACAGGCAGATCAGATAAAGGGCTTTAATAGGTTTATCAAAAAACTGAAAGAACCCTAAATTTCATGTGATGAGAAACTCATTTTATCACAAGGATCCAAATGTATGCACGATAACCTCCCATCTTCTCTTAATGTTTGTCTTTCTCTGTTCCAATAAATTAGGTGCGAGTTACCCAGTAGTGTGAGGAGATGGAATTATTGTAATTCATCAATTGTAAAAATCAATGTTGAGGCACACAGATTAGTGGCAGATGATATTGTTGGCAAAAAGTTCAGTGGAATGCAAGAACATTACTTTCTATTAGTCTGAGTCAACATACATTTGACTCTGAAGTTAGCGCCTCCTTTAAAGATCAGTTCACACTAAATGATTATTACTGAGGTGAAGTTTATTATTGCTTAATTTCAAAACTGTCCAAAATATATATTTAGTTCTTCAACAGCATACTGTGAATCAATGCTTTTAGCAATTAAGACAAAACTTTATGAGGCTGAAATTCCACTGGGTTGGGAGTCTGGTGGAACCCCTGCACAACTTCAGGCTCTATACCTTCAGTTACTCCGACCAGAAGACACACAGGTCATTTAAACCTTTGGCAATAGTGTAGAATGGGCTATATCAGCTCAACCACCCATTAAACATCTCTCCTGATTGGCGAAATGAAAATTGGCAGAGGTGCTTGATGGGTGGCCGAGCCGATAGCGCGCGTTTTACTGTATAGTTTAAAGTCAAAATTGCCCCTAGAGTTTTAGTACTTTTTTTTAATACTCATTTTCAACAAAATTAAAAAACAGGACTCTACTGCATTTGTTTCCCTTTTGTCCTATGACTTGGTTAGCAAAAGCCATTGAGCAACATGGCTGAAGTCAAAGGGGGAAAAATTTGGTTGCTTTGGCGCCAACGGGGCGCAAAGCAATTAGTGCCCGGGCGCAGCACCGCTAATGCCTCCCGCGAAATTCAGTGGGAGGTTAGCGGCGGTGGTAGCTGGTAGCTCCCTGTGGTGCTGCGCCTCCAGCGATGACATCATTGCCGTGTGCAGTGCCCCGGCCGCAAACTTGGCTCGCGCCCCCTGACCTACCGCCGGACGCTATGTCCGACAGGGTCAGGGAGGCGTTATTGCGGCTGGGGCTGCGATAATTAAAGGGTAGGTGCCGGGCGGCCATTTTTTTTGTGCCGCCTGCCAGCACCTGCCCACTCTGGCTTCCTGCTGTGGGGTGTCGGCTGCAATCTGTCAGCCCGGCACTCAAAGAGTGCCGGGCTCTTTTGCCGGCACCCCGCTCCCTGGTGACCCAGTAGGGCCCCGGTGCGTGCTACACTAGGCCTCTCCCCTTTAATCAGGGGAGAGAGGCCTGCAGTACCGAGGTAATACGTGCCGGTGTGCGTGGCGCTACTGCACGTAGCGCCACAATATTCAATGGGACCGCCCCAAGAGGGAGGGGGAGCGCTTCCAGTAGCGCCCCGCCTCCTGCTTGGGGTGCTACCATTGAATTTCGGGGGCGTTAACATTTTCAGGGCACTAAAAGTAGTGCCCCGGCGAAGTTAGCGCCCCAAAGGGGGCACGACCGAATTTTTCCCCAAAATTATTTTCCCACCTGAGAGATCCTCCCACTTGAACTAACTAATGGCTTTATTGTTAAAAATAAAAATCCATTACAGATAATGGACAGCAAATCTTGATTGCTGTCTTCCACCGAGACTCAAAGTAGAGAAAAACAAACCCGTTATCAACCATCACAAAGAACTGCTATGAAATAAGTTCAAAAGGCCCAGCAGAACTACTAGGTGTTCATCCGACATCTATATAGGGTTGGATGGGAACTTAGGATGTTTGATGGTCATTTTATGACAATAAACTTACCAAACGTATCTACTGTCAAAGGAAAGTCAATAGAAAATCAGTGTGGTGGTAGTGCTTGGAGACTCTTTTAATCGATAACCACAAGAATTATTTTACTTCAGCCTCCCAAAGATGCAGTGGGGTAAATGCACCAATTGGTGTGGCACTGAACCATATAGACCAGAAAGGTCCCAGGTTCAATCTCTGATCGCTATGAAATGTGCTGTCTCTATCAGGGCAGAAGTGAGGTGTTTATCAGCATCCCCTAGTTAGAGAGAATTAAAAAGAGATAATACATGTAAAAAAAACTTCAGTCAGATCTACATTCCTGATCACTATCCAGCAGAAGGCAAAATACTGCAGGTCCTGAAAATCTGAAATAAAAACAGAAAAAACTAGAAACAAGCAGGTCAGGCAGCATCTGTGGAGAGAGGTAGGATTAAACATTCAGGGGTTCTGATGAAATGTCACCGACCTCCAATGTTAACCCTGCCTTTCACTAGCCTCAGCCTCAGCTTGAAGTGTACTCAGGTGAAGGCCAAGTCAGACTTGGCTGCAAGAGGTTATCGCCGAGATTCACACTGGGCTAGGTACCAAAGGGCCACTTCCAGCTCATGGAATTGCACCCCAGCACAAGTTACCACCTTCAGGAGAAGAAACATAAAATACATTGTTTTACTCTTCAAAAGCAATGACTGGTCTACATACACCTGCAAAGTAATTAACTCAAGCTGGTAGCCAGACCTGCTGTAGCAGTTACAGGGTTGTAAAATCTATGACTGTGCTTAATCTCAGGTGGCTTGCTGGTACAGCATATTGGTACATTAATGCACTGTGGCACAGAGTAGTAAGAAGCACATTCTTGCCCATGATATCACACATAATGTGTTCTTGGTCTCACCTGGCTTGCTCAGGCGAGGTGATAAGCAGAGGTAAAGTTTTTTTCTATTGAAAGGAATTGGCATCAGAAAGAAAATGATAAACAACCTGTCGTTGTTGCACACTTCGTAGCTGCTGGTCCCAAAGCTGCATAGCATGCAGTTTGGGAGAAGAAAACGTGCCTGTCCTCTTAGTCAGAAAAATGATGCACAATATAGAAAGAAAATGAAAAAAAGGAGAAACGAAAACTAAAAATAAAATGAAGAACTTTAAAATAAAATGTTAAGAATGTTGGGTTTGTAGCCATAACGGGTTTAATTCTGCTGCAAATCAATAGTAAAATGCACTTACTATTGTGTGCATCAAGTTTCATCTGTTTAACTCCAGATTCCCAGGAGGCGTCCTGTCCAAGTTTTGCTTGAGGAGATGGGAGAGGCAATACTGTATCTAGCTCACCACACAAATATGGCTGACTGAACCAGACAGCAAGCAGTGCTTTTACAGTGCACCTAGTCTCCTAATTTAAAAAGAGACATAAAAATGCAAACTACCCACTGGAATGTGGAAAAAAAGCAGAAGGAAACAAAGGAGGAAAGGAACTTACAATCTTCCTACTCTTGTGCTTCAATTTTTGAATTGAAAGTAATTAAAAGCTTCAAAACTATACTACTGTTTTTACCAGTGTCTTTGCTATATTTGAAGTTGCTTTAGTCTCATGGAAGCCTTGATTTCTAATATGGTACTTACTGTCTCTGCAAGGCCTGTTTAACAGGGAACTTCTTGCCACAATTTCTACACTTGAATTCCTTTTCTTCACTGGGCTTCTGGTGCAGAGATTGCAGGTGCTCAGCCAAGATGTCCTGGCTTCGGAAACTGCTCTCACACTGTGGGCAAGCATAGCCTTCTTTATCACTCAACATATCTATGAAGATATAAAGCAGACAGTTAAGTTCTGTGGGGATACTGAAATGCCCATATTGATGCTGTATTTCACTACTGTTCATGAACAAAATAACAACCACAGAAGTACAAATATTCACATTAGTATTAATGTTACATCCTTGGAAGAATTAATTTGGGACAATATACGACTAAATTTTGACACAGCAATACAGTCAGCTTTTGTTATTGTCATTAAAGAAAAGCCTCCTCACACCATAACTGCCTACTCTAATTAATTATTGGGTAAAATTAGGCTGTTTTATGGTTATAGTAAAGTTTGAAGTTTGTTCCTTCTTAGGTCTAAATATACAGTTCCACACATTCTTCATCCTCTCTACAAACTCACTGGCTG
This sequence comes from Somniosus microcephalus, assembly GCF_052327205.1. NCBI lineage: Eukaryota > Metazoa > Chordata > Chondrichthyes > Squaliformes > Somniosidae > Somniosus > Somniosus microcephalus. Next base: position 140,266,829 of record NC_140988.1, on the reverse strand, counting down.
GAATTTTCCGGGGGGGGGGTGGTTAGCGGGCAGGATATTTGATTTTCTGACAGCGGGTCAGGGCCCCACTGTCAACCCGCCGCAACGCGCCTTTCCCAATGTCGGGTCTGTCAGCGCTGAGCAGACCCGACAGACAGCGGCTGGCAACCCAAGTAAACTCATTAGCATCTAGTTGACAGATCATTAACAGGCTTTTTTAAACTTACCTTTTCACTTTAACTTCATGGCCACAGGAACCATGCTGTTCGGGGACCACAGCTGTCAACCTGAGGCAAGAGTTCAGTGGCCATTGCTCTAGCTGCTGACTTGACAGCTTCAAAAGTACAGTAAAAGCTCCCACCTGACAGATCATCACTTCCCTCAGCCACAAGTTGATTCTCAGTCCATTTCCAGCACAGATTCTGCAGGCTTTCCACTTTCCACTCTCCATCCACTCTTACCTTGTTGGAAGAACTCTCTCACTGTTGACAGAATGCTTCTGTCATTTCTACTTCACCTGTTAACTATTCCATCAACATGGGTGCCACTTATACTGTCTCACCTTGATCCTCAGAATCCGACGACGATCAGCCCCAACACCAGCAGCACCAGGCACACCAGCAGCACCAACAACACCACCAACTTTCTCCGCAATCACCTGAAGCTGCACAGGACAGAGGGCATCAGCACCCGAGCACATTGCTGCCCGGGAGGCCAGGGATGGCCTCATCTTGGCCAGATTTACTTCACTTGATGCTGTGCACTCTGGCTGCCACATGATGCACCAGGTTGGTACCACCCAATACCAACACCATAAAGTATCCCTACAATGTCCAAGCCATTCCTTTCACATTCACCACCACTGTGGGGTGTACCGTTACGTCTCACCATTCACTGCAACTCACTAAGCCACTGCCAAAGGTGCACACAAATCTGTCCAAGAACTCAAAGTGTTGAAAATAAAGGTTTCAATGTTTGACAGCACATTAACAGAAACTTTACATGAACATTGGCTAAAAGACCCAAGTGGCTACCTTTATGTGTTGTTAGTTGGTATAATGGCACGAGGATGAGGGTGAGTGTGAGGGATGGCTAGTGAGATGGGGATGTGATAATGTAGAGAAAGAGGGATGGGTGGAGGCGCAAGGTAAGTTGGTGTGAGGATGTGCAGGAGTAGGGTAGGGAAGGCAGAGTGATGGGGATGTGATGAGAGGCACAGCAGGATGAAGGGGAGTGTGGCTTTGTACTAACATTTCATGATCTAAATAGATTATTGTAAGGTTTGCACCACTGCACCCAGGTCCTCCTGACAACATCCCTACTTGTAACCTCCTCTGCAATGTGCAACCAGGCTGTGTTGGTCTCCTGTGGAGGGGTCTTCAGCCCATTGGAAGGGAAGAGGGCCTCCCTGCATTCTGTGACGCCCTGCATAAGCATATGGAGGGAGTCCTGGGAGAGCTTGGGTGCAGCGCTGCACCTCTGTTCAGTCACTGTCAGTGTTTGCAGCACCTCAATGCTGTAGAACACTGACAGCACAATGTTAAAAGAAAGTTGGCCATGGTCCCTTTGAGGAAACCGGCTGATGACGCGTCATGAATGATGTCACCAGATCCACTTCCTCTAATTGGCCCAGGAAATGCGCTGGGTGGGCTTAACAAGCCCAATCAACGAAAAATAATTTTCCAGAGTGGGATGGAGCCAGCAGCAGGGTCGGGACGCGCCACCGATGTTGTCTGCCCCGGACCCGCCATGATAAGGAAAATCTTGGCCACTGTGTTGAAATCAAGACTTATCTCACGCTCTGCAATTCTAACTCAACCAGGAGCTCAAACCTGTGGAATTCCTTATCTCCCTTCATCTTCCCTTCCCTTTATACTTTTCAGGCTTTTAAAACCCAATCATGGTACTACCGAATCACCACTTGTGGTTTTGCCTCATCTTTCACAACCTTGTGGAGTCTTGCACTATGGATTTAGACCCTTCAACTTCGCTTTGTAAGAGAAAACAATAAAATACTGCCGACATGTGTGATGATACTCACAGCTCACTCACTAGTTACTTTACTGTTTCGTGTCTCTATTTCAACAAAGCTAACTTTCATCTTCAAAAAAGACATCAATAGTTCGAATACCACCAGCTGCAAAATTATTTGGAAAAAGAAATAAAAAGATAAAAAAATTAAAAAGTCAAATAAGTAAAACTTATCATTTCGTGACCCCATAGGCAGCATCTTCAGAACTTTTAACAATTAGTTAACTTTCTTCTGACTGCTTCTTGCAAATACACAGAGTTGGACCCTGTAGCCTAGGACCTCAACTCTTTTTTTGGTTAGAAGTTAGGCACCCAGGGCCACGTGCTAGTCAGAGTAGAAATAGAAAGATATTTCAGATGAATACGTGGCTAGAGGAATGGTGCAAGGGGGGCGGGGGGGGGATTCAAATTCCTGGGACACTGGAACCGGTTCTGGGGGAGGTGGGACCATTACAAACTGGATGGTTTGCACCTGGGCAGGACCAGGACCGATGTCCTAGGGGGAGTGCTTGCTAGTGCTGTTGGGGAGGGTTTAAACTAAAATGGCAGGGGGTTGGGAACCTGTGCAGCGAGACAGAGGAAAGGGAAGCAAGGATAGAAACAAAAGACAGGAAGGAGAAAAGCAAAAATGGAAGGCAGAGAAATCAAGGGTGTAAATCAAACAGGGCTACAGTAAATAATAATTCCAAAAGGACTAAGAGTTTTGAAAAGAGAAGCCTGAAGGCTTGTGTTTTATTGCGAGGAGCATTTGTAATAAGGTGGATGAATTAGCTGCGCAAATAGATGTAAACGGATATGATGTAATTGGAATTACGGAGACATGGCTCCAGGGTGACCAAGGCTGGGAATTCAACATCCAGGGGTATTCAATATTCAGGAAAGACAAGCAAAAAGGAAAAGGAGGTGGGGTAGCATTGCTGGTTAAAGAGGAGATTAACACAATATTAAGGAAGGATATTAGCTCTGATGATGTGGAATCAGTATGGGTAGAGCTGAGAAATATCAAGGGGCAGAAAACATTAGTGGGAGTTGTATACAGACCCCCAAACAGTAATGCTGAGGTTGGGGATGGCATTAATCGGGAAATTAGAGATGCGTGCAATAAGGGCACAGCAGTTATCATGGGTGGCTTTAATCTACATATAGATTGGGCTAACCAAATTAGTAACAATACTGTGGAGGAGGAATTCCTGGAGTATATACGGGATGGTATCCTGGCCCAATATGTCGAGGAACCAACTAGAGATCAAGCCATCTTAGACTGAGTATTATGTAATGAGAAAGGATTAATTAGCAATGTTGTTGTGCGAGGCCCCTTGGGGAAGATTGATCATAATATGATAGCATTCTTCATTAAGATGGAGAGTGAAGTAGTTGGCTCAGAGACTAGGGTCCTGAATTTAAATAAAGGAAACTACGATGGTATGAGGCGCGAGTTGGCTAGGGTGGATAGGGGAATGTTACTTAAAGGGTTGACGCTGGATAGGCAATGGCAAACATTTAAAGATCGCATGGATGAACTACAGAATTTGTTCATCCCTGTTTGGCATAAAAATAAAACAAAAAAGGTGACTCAACCGTGGCTAACAAGGGAAATTAGGGATAGCATACGATCCAAGGAGAGGACATATAAATTGGCCAGAAAAAGCAGCAAACCTGAGGATTGGGAGCAGTTTAGGATTCAGCAAAGGAGGACAAAGTGATTAATTAAGAGGGGGAAAATAGAATATGAGAGTAAGCTTGCAGGGTACATAAAAACTGACTGTAAAAGCTTCTATAGATATGTGAAGAGAAAAAGATTGGTCAAGTCAAACTTAGGTCCCTTGCAGTCAGAATCAGGGGAATTTATAATGGGGAACAAAGAAATGGCAGACCAATTAAATACATACTTTGGTTCTGTCTTCACAAAGGAGGACACAAATAACCTCCCAGAGATGTCGGGGATCATAGGGTCTAATGAGAGGGAGGAATTGAATGAAATCAGTATTTGTAGGGAAATGGTGTTAGGGAAATTGACGGCATTGAAGGCCAATAAATTCCCAGGGCCTGATAATCTACATCCGAGGGTACTTAAGGAAGTGGCCCTAGAAATAGTAGATGCATTGCTGGTCATCTTCCAAAATTCTATAGACTCTGGGATAGTTCCCATGGATTGGAAGGTAGCTAATGTAACCCCACTATTTAAAAAAGCTGGTAGAGAGAAAATGGGGAATTATAGACCGGTAAGCCTGACATCGGTAGTGGGTAAAATGCTAGAGTCCATTATAAAAGATGTAATAGCAGAGCGCTTGTAAAACAGTGACAGGATTGGACAAAGTCAACATGGATTTACAAAAGGTAAATCATGTTTGACTAATCTACTGGAATTTGTTGAGAATGTAACTGGTAGAATAGATAAAGGAGAACCAATGGATGTGGTGTATTTGGACTTTTAGAAGGCTTTCGATAAGGTCCCGCATAAGAGATTGGCGTGCAATGTTAAAGCACATGGGATTGGGGGTAAGGTACTGATTTGGATAGAGAACTGGTTGGCAGACAGGAAGCAAAGAGTTGGAATAAACGAGTCTTTTTCCAAGTGGCAGGCAGTGACTGGTGGGGTACCGCAGGGATCGGTGCTAGGATCCCAGCTATTTACAATGTATATTAATGATCTAGACGAGGGAACTAGATGTAATATCTCCAAGTTTGCAGACGACACAAAGCTGGGTGGGCATGTGTGCTGTGAGGAGGATGCCGAGAAACTCCAGTATGATTTAGACAGTTTGGGTGATTGGGCAGATGCATGGCAGATGCAGTATAATATGGATAAATGCGAGGTTTTCCACGTTGGTGTCAAAAACAGGAAGACAGATTATTATCTGAATGGCAATAGATTGGGAAAAGGGGAAGTGCAATGAGACCTGGGTGTCCTTGTGCACCAGTTGCTGAAGGTAAGCATGCAGGTGCAGCAGGCGGTTAAGAAGGCAAATGGTATGTTGGCCTTCATAGCGAGAGGATTCGAGTACTGGAGCAAGGATTTCTTGATGCAGTTGTACAGGGCCTTGGTGAGACCACACCTTGAGTATTGTGTGCAGTTTTGGTCGCCTTATCTGAGGAAGGATGTTCTTGCCATGGAGGGAGTGCAGCGAAGATTCACCAGACTGATACCTGGGATGACAGGAATGACTAATGCGGAGAGATTGGGTCGATTAGGCTTATGTTCGCTAGAGTTTAGAAGAATGAGAGGGGATCTCATTGAAACTTATAAAATTCTAACAGGCTAGACAGACTAGATGCAGGATGGATGTTCCCGATGGCAGGGGAGTCCAGAACCAGGGGTCACAGTCTAAGGATAAGGGGTAAGCCATTTAGGACTGAGATGAGGAGGAATTTCTTCACCCAGAGAGTGGTGAACCTGTGGAATTCTCTACCACACAAGGCAGTTAAGGCCAACTTATTAAATATATTCAAGAAGGAGTTAGATATATTTCTTTAGGCTAAAGGGATCAAGGGATATGGGGAGAAAGCAGGAACAGGGTACTGAATTTGGATGATCAGCCATGATCTCATTAAATGGCAGGACAGGTTCGAGTGGCCGAACGGCCTACTCCTGCTACTGCTCCTATCTTCTATGTTTCTATGTAACTCAGGAGCCAGAAATTGGGATGGTACCCATCTCTACTCAGTTTACACCCCTTCTTCGATGCACTGGCAACTGCTGCTGGAGGGGACGTGGGCCCTTCTTTCACCCGCCCCGTCACCACCCCCCCCCACCCCCATCCCATTGTTGCTTCTGTGGGTGTGTTTGGGAGATCCTGCCAGATACACTGCCTATGCAACCAGCGGTATGCGCACTTGCAGGAAACAAGTGCATGTGCTACACAGAGCCATATTTCGGCCTCACTGTGCCATATTCTTTTGAATATGAGGCCTACCACAAAAAGGTAGCTGAGGAGTTCTTTATCCTCCTTTGAATCTTCGGCCAGGCAACCCTGCGGCTCTCCCCCTCAGCTACAGAACAGCAAGGTGCTGCTCTGAAAACCCAATGTAGAGGCACCTCATGTGTAAATGATCCCTTCCCCACAACTACATGGTGCTGCTGGAATTTCCATGCACAATTGTCTCAGAATTGGTTACACTTAACAAAGCATGTGGATAACCTATTTTAGCAGGTAGGCACAACGTAACAATCCCAAAACGTAATGCTCTCAGTTTCATGTTTTATACAATATGCTTCATGGAGCAAAGTAATTAATATTACCACTTTTCTTGTAATAATGATGCTAAATTGAATTAAGGTGTGTAACACCAGTGAAAACCAGAACTTATCTAACTCAGGAGGTTACTATGATGCATCAAGCACAGTGGGACATATTGCTGTTGATTTGTGCAATAAAGCTTATAACAAGTACCTTTGTCACCAGATGGCTGCATATCTTTGGAATTTTCTTCATCCTCTTTGCTGACTACTTCCTCCTCCTCTTCTTCCTCTATTTCTTCCATCTCACTATCTAGGTAACCAATCAGTAATTCGGTGTCTGTTTCAATGTCATCCACAGCCAAATAGAAGATATTTTCTCCTTCCTGAAAACAATGAGGAAAACAGTTGCATTGTTACTTTGGTTAGGTCTTGGTCAGAGATACTGCACATCACAACTGTTTGCCTTACGCACCAATCAAATCAGTTGAGCTGTCGGCAAAGAGAGCACAGCACTGGCTGAGGCTCACGTTTATTTGGGGGTGGGAAGGGGAAAAGAGGGTTACTGCACAACATTATCTGGTGACTAATTGTGACTTACATATTTAAACCATATCCAGGGCTCTGTTTTTGCCCAAAATTATTTGAAAGCATAACATACACAACTCAATAGCTTGATCAATATTACAGGAATAAATATTCGGGAATGGGTTATGTTTGGATTTTCAGCAACAGTTGTTCAAAGTAAGACTTTATGCAGAGAGTGATTACAGCTAATGGAAAGTACTTACTTCAAAGTACTTTTTATTTTTTAAAAAGGAATCAATTTTGTAAATGTTCCAGTCACAGGACTTCTTCATGTTCACAAACTTCAGCAGCTAAACAATGGAGCAAATAGGCTGAGGTGATGCTGCTCAAGGGGATCTCCTCAGAATGTGTCAGTGCAATCAGACTGTTCAGAGACATACAGCAGGCAATCTCAGTCTCCACCAAAGATTTTTTAAACATAGTAAAAGCTTGGACATTGATTTTTTTCCCCAAACATAGAGCACACTTTGGTCTCTAATCTTTAATCAAAATATAGTGTTGGGCACTGGATCACAAACATTTCTCCACAAGCAAGAGCTTGATGATAGATTAATTAATAGGACGAAAAAAAGAAAAAAAGGAAGACAGATTTGCATTTATATAGCGCCAAAGCACTTTACGGCCAAAGAAGTACTTTTTGGAATGTAGTCACTGTTGTAATGTAGAAAACGTGGTAGCCAATTTGTGCACAGCAAGCTCCCACAAACCACAATCTGGTAATGACCAAATAATCTGTTTTAGTGATGTTGATTGAGGGATAAATATTGGCCAAGACACCGGGGATAACTCCCATGCTCTTCTTCGAAATAGTGCCATAGAATCTTTTACGTCCACCCGAGAGAGCAGACGGGGCCTCGGTTTAACGTCTCATCCGAAAGACGGATAAGTACATATACAGCATTCCCTTTCTTCACACACCCTCCCTTCTCATTTCTAAATCACATGGAAGTTAATAGTATGAAGCACATCAAGTGAATGTCAGACATTTTGTAGCTCACTTCCCAGACTGTATTTGCCACACATTTTTAACTGGCAGATTATCGGATGGTCTAATAATCTAAATCTATTTGAAATGGACAGTCCAAGGTCATTCAAAAATGCAATCGTGCAGTGACTGAAGCTAAACCACAAGTCACTCAGTGAAATTTTTTATGCTAAACACGACAAGGTGGAATTTGAAATTTGCTACTATATCCAGTTCCCCCTCCCAAAAAAAAACTCAGGTTGCTTCCTCTAAAATTGTAGCGAAAGGAAGGATCAACTCTGCCAGTGCTGTAGTGTATATCCATCATAAATTCCACCCTTCACAAGTACAAACTGACATCACTGGATGCATTAAAGCTTACATTACTGGTTTTACTTCAAAAATATTAAAATATTTATTTAACAAAGCCAATGAAATATTAGAGGGCTCTATAATTGTCTTACTAAGAACACAATAACTTTCAGGATCTAAAGGATAATGAGGCAACAATGAAATGCCAGTAGAACATGGCTGCTGGTGCGATGTCTCTTTTGGGGATTCGTTCCATAAAATTGATATTGAACCATTTTGAAAACCGGAAAAATTAATGTAGAGGTAAATATACCAAAGTAGCAACAATGTGAAATTTATATCACTATAATACAGAAAGGAACTAAAATATGTATTTCTGACGCTGCAACGTTTTTCAAATAGGGAAAACAATTGCCATAATAAGCAACTACTGACTAAATTTAACAAATTATGTATATGTTCTTTATTGTGCTGGAAATCATATGGGTTTGCACCTGAGATTTTCCACAGAGTGAATCTGTGATCCCTTATCTGCTGTCAGGGGAGGCATGAATAGAGGTCAGACACTGTCAACAGGAGGAATGGAAAATCAGACAGGTCACTCTAATTTCAGTTCTAGCCATCTGCAGCAGTTCTTTAGTGCAGTGGATGTACTTGTAACGTCCGTGTGTAATTGAGACACGGGCTGCAGAAGTTGGTTATAACAGGTGTTTACTGAATGGAGACAAAACTGGAACTACTATACAAAGTTGCTATACAGGCTTATATACAGGGGTGGTCACTACTGGTACTGCAGTATACAGGGGCTGCAGAATATAGTTCCTTCTTCAAGGTACATACACTACATAGAAACATAGGAACATAGAAGATAGGAGCAGGAGTAGGCCATCCGGCCCTTTGAGCCTGCTCCGCCATTCAATGAGATCATGGCTGATCATCCAAATACCGTACCCTGTCCCTGCCTTCTCCCCAAATCCCTTGATCCCTTTAGCCTTAAGAAATACATCCAACTCTTTTTTGAATATATTTAATGAACTGGCCTCCACCGCCCTCTGTGGCAGAGAATTCCACAGGTTCACCACTCTCTGGGTGAAGAAATTCCTCCTCATTTCAGTCCTAAATGGCTTACCCCTTATCCTTAGACTATGACCCCTGGTTCTGGACTCCCCGGCCATCATAAACATCCTTCCTGCATCGAGTCTGTCCAGGCCTGACAGAATTTTATAAGTTTCGATGAGATCCCCTCTCAATCATCTAAACTCCAGTGAGTATAAGCCCAATCGACACAATCTCTCCTCATACGTCATTCCTGCCATCCCAAGTATCAGCCTGGTGAATCTTCGCTGCACTCCTTCCATGGCAAGAACGTCCTTCCTCAGGTAAGGTGACCAAAACTGCACACAATACTCAAGGTGCGGTCTCACCAAGGCCCTGTACAACTGTAGCAAGACATCCTTGTTCCTGTACTCGAACCCTCTTGCTACGAAGGCCAACATACCATTTGCCTTCTTAACCGCCTGCTGCACCTGCATGCTTACCTTCAGCGACTGGTGCACAAGAACACCCAGGTCTCTTTGCACTTCCCCTTCTCCCAATCTATTGCCATTCAAATAATAATCTGCCTTCCTGTTTTTGCCACCAAAGTGGATAGCCTCACATTTATCCACATTATAGTGCATTTGCCATGTTTCTGCCCAATCACCCAATCTGTCCAAATCGTACTGGAGTTTCACGACATCCTCCTCACAGCTTACCCTCCCACCCAGCTTTGTGTTGTCTGCAAATTTGGAGATATTACATCCAATTCCCTCGTCCAGATCATTAATATATATTGTGAACAGCTGGGGTCCTAGGACCGATCCTTGCGGTACCCCACTAGTCACTGCCTGCCACTCGGAAAACGACCCGTTTATTCCAACTCTTTGCTTTCTGTCCGCCAACCAGTTCTCTATCCAAGTCAATAGCTTGCCCCCAATCCCATGTGCCTTAATTTTGCACGCTAATCTCTTATGTGGGACCTTATGGAAAGCCTTCTGAAAGTCCAAATACACCACATCCACTGGTTCTCCCTTATCTATTTTACCAGTTACATCCTCAAAAAATTCCAGTAGATTAGTCAAGCATGATTTACCTTTGGTAAATCCATGTTGACTTTGTCCGATCCTGTCACTGCTTACCAAGTGCTCTGCTATTACATCTTTTATGATAGATTCTAGCATTTTCCCCACTACCGCTTTTTCTCGACCACCTTTTTTGAATAGTGGGGTAACATTAGCTACCCTCCAATCCATGGGTACTGTTCCAGAGTCTATCGAGTTCTGGAAGATGACCATCAATGCATCTACTATTTCTAGGTCCACTTCCTTAAGTACCCTGGGATGTAGATTATCAGGCCCTGGGGATTTATCGGCCTTTAGTCCCATCAATTTTCCTAACACAATTTCCCTACAAATACTGATTTCTTTCAGTTCCACCCTTTCATCAGGCCCTATGTTCCCCGGCATCTCTGGGAGGTTATTTGTGTCCTCCTTTGTGAAGACAGAACCAAAGTATGAATTTAGTTGGTCTGCCATTTCTTTGTTTCCCATTATAAATTCCCCTGATTCTGACTGTAAGGGACCTGCGCTTGACTTCACCAATCTTTTTCTCTTCACATATCTATAAAAGCTTTTACAGTCAGTTTTTATGCTCCCTGAAGGCTTACTCTCATATTCTATTTTCCCTTTCTTAATTAATCCCTTTGTCCTCCTTTGTTGAATCCTAAACTGCTCCCAATTCTCAGGATTATTGCTTTTTCTGGCCAATTTATATGTCCTCTCCTTGGATCTTATGCTATCCCTAATTTCCCTTGTTAGCCACGGTTGAGTCACCTTTTTTGTTTTATTTTTATGCCAAACTGGGATGAACAAATTCTGTAGCTCATCCATTCGGTCTTTGAATGTTTGCCATTGCCTATCCACCGTCAACCCTTTGAGTGCCATTCCCCAATCAATCCTACCCAACTCGCTCCTCAGACCATCGTAGTTTCCTTTATTTAAATTGAGGACCCTAATCTCTGAGTCAACGACTTCATTCTCCATCTTAATGAAGAATTCGATCATATTATGATCGCTCAGACCCAAGGGGCCTTGTACAACAAGATTGCTAATTAATCCTTTGTCGTTACATAATACCCAGTCTAAGATGGCCTGATTTCTGGTTGGTTCCTCGACATATTGGTCCAGGAAACCATCCCGTAAACACTCCAGGAATTCCTCCTCCACAGTATTGTTACTAATTTGGTTGGCCCAATCTATATGTAGATTAAAGTCACCCATGATGACTGCTGTGCCCTTATTGCACGCTTCTTTAATTTCCCTTTTAATGCCATCCCCAACCTCCGCCTTACTGTTGGGAGGTCTATATACCACTCCCACTAATTTTTTTTCCCCTTAGTATTTCTCAATTCTACCCATACAGATTCCACATCATCAGAGCTAATATCCTTCATTACAATTGTATTAATCCCTTCTTTAACCAGTAATGCTACCCCACCTCCCTTTCCTTTTTGCCTATCTTTCCTGAGTATCGAATACCCCTGGATGTTGAGTTCCCAGTCTTGGCCATCCTTGAGCCACGGTTCCGTAATCCCAACCAAATCATATTCGTTTACCTCTATTTGCGCAGCCAATTCGTCCACCTTATTACAAATGCTCCTCGCATTAAGACACAAAGCCTTCAGGCTTGCTTTTTTAACGCTCTTAGACCTATTAGAATTATTATTTACTGTGGCCACGTTTGATTTAAACCGTTGATTTCTCTGACTGCCACTTTTGCTTTTCTCCTTCCTATCTTTTGCTTTTATCCCTGTTTCCCTTTCCTCTGTCTCCCTGCTCAGGTTCCCAACCCCCTGCCATTTTAGTTTAAACCCCCCCCGAACAGTGCTAGCAAACCTCCCCGCAAGGATATTTGTCCCGCTCTGGTTCAGGTGCAACCCGTCCGACTTGTACAAGTCCCACCTTCTCCAGAAGCAGGCCCAGTGATCCAGGAAACTAAAGCCCTCCCTCCTGCACCAACTCTTTAGCCACGCATTCATCTGCTCTATCCTCCTATTCCTATACTCACTAGCACGTGGCACCGGGAGTAATCCAGAGATTAAAACCTTTGAGGTCCTGCTCTTTAATCTGCTACCTAGCTCCCTAAATTCTTGGTGCCGGACCTCATCCCTCTTCCCACCCATGTCATTGCTCCCAATGTGAACCACGACCTCTGACTGCTCACCCTCCCCCTTCAGAATGCCCTGCAGCCGTTCAGTGACATCCTTGACCCTGGCACCAGGGAGGCAACAAACCATCCTGGAGTCACATCTACGGCCACAGAAACGCCTATCTGTACCCCTTACGATAGAATCCCCTACCACTATTGCTCTCCCACTCTTTTTCCTCCCTTCCTGAGCAGCAGAAACACCCCTGGTGCCGGGAAGTTGGCTGCTGCTGCCTTCCTCTGGTAAGTCATCCCCCTCAACAGTATCCAAATCGGTATACCTGTTTGAGAGGGGGATGGCCACAGGGGTCCCCTGCACTACCTGCCTGCCTCTACTGCTCTGCCTGATGGTCACCCATTTCCCTTCTGCCTGTGCAGCCCTTACCTGCGGTGTGAACAACTCACTAAACGTGTTATCCACGAACCTCTCAGCATCGTGAATGCTCCAAAGCCCATCCATCCGCAGCTCCAGCGCCGCAATGCGGTCTGCTAATAGCCGCAGCTGGATGCATTTCTGGCACACGTGGTCATCAGGGTCACCGGCAGTGTCCCTGAATTCCCACATAGAGCAAGAGGAGCATAACATGGGGCTGGGCTCTCCTGGCATGACTTACCCTTTAATTAATTTTAATTAATTCACTATCACCAATTAAAGATAAACTCTAAGGCGCTTGTATTATTTACCAACAGTCCCTGCTACACAAGAAAAGACCTTAGCAACTATAAACTACAATTCCTCCCCTTTTAGCTAAACAGTACATAACATTCGATTAATAATTAAATAACATATTTACAATTACAGTTGCTATATACATTAGCTGAAGTTAATCAATTATAAATTCAGTCTTTGAGGAGGCTTCCTGATTCTGTCTGGATAACGCCTCTTTGGGGTATCAGGTTCTTCTGGCAAAGTTGATTCGGGATCAACGTCGTTGTTTGGTTCGTCTGCTTCCAATATCACCGATTCTGAGGTAGAAGCAATTGGTACTTCGGTTTCATCACCAGGTGTATAGGATCGTGGTGTAGATTTGATGTTTTCCAGTGACTCTAGAATCTGGTCAGCATGGCGTCTTACAATGCTCTCTCCAACATCCATGGTATACATTAGAGGTCCTTGCCGCGTGCAGATCGTTCCTGGCTGCCATTTCTCTGTGCGGTAGTCCCGGGCCAAAACTGGTTGACCTATCTTAAAACTCCTGGTTGGCCTTTCATTCATATTCTGAAACTGCCTGTTCTCCACATCTCTTCTGACGTTTGGCTTAACCAAATCCAAGCGGCATCGTAGTCTTCGACTGAAGAACATCATGGCTGGAGTTTGGTTGGTAACCGCATGTGTCGCATTCCGGTAGGCAAACAAGAAGTTATCCACCTTGTGTTGTAGGGATATGTCTTCATTACACATTGCCTTGATAGCCTTCTTGAATGTTTGAATGAACCTCTCAGCCAATCCATTCATGGCTGGATAATATGGGGCGGATGTGTAATGCTTAACACCATTGCTCTTTAAGAACCTCCGGAACACTTCAGACACAAACTGTGGTCCATTGTCGGAGCAAATCTGTTCAGGCAGCCCATTTCTGGCGAATATGGTTCGTAAGACTGTGATAGTTTTTTCTGTGGTGGTTGAGGACATTTTTATTACCTCTGGCCACTTTGAATGTGCATCCACCGCAATGAAAAACATCGAGTCCATAAATGGACCAGCAAAATCAATGTGTACCCTTTGCCATGGAGATGAGGGCCACTCCCATGGATGTAGAGGGGCTTGTGGTGGGGCGTTTTGGACCTTCTGGCATCCTGTACAGCTCTTGGTCATCTCTTCGATTTCTCTATCGATTCCCGGTCACCACACAAACGCTCTGGCTAAGTTCTTCATTTTTACCCCTCCCAGATGACCCTCATGAAGCTCATTGAGCACTCTATCCTTCAATTTGGGTGGAATTACTACTCTGGATCCACACATCAAGGTTCCTCAGCACACTGACAGCTGTTCTCTTCTCGGCGAGAATGCTGGCAACAGTGGTTCAGCATGTGCTGGCCATCCCTTCACCATTAAATCATAGACCCTGGAGAGTGTCGGGTCATTTTGTGTTTCCTTTTCTATGTTTGCATTCGTCACAAGTAGACATTCGACTATGGTCGAGTGGAATATCTCCACAGGATCCACTGCAGGTGCTTCTTCCACCGTCGGCAACGGTAGGCGTGACAATCCATCAGCATTCCCATGCTGTTTAGTTCCTTTGTACTCGATGTCATATTGGTGTGCCCCTAGGAAAAGGGACCACCTCTGTAGTCGTTGTGCTGTCATTATCGGGACGCCTTTCTTAAGGTTGAAAATGGAGACAAGAGGTTGATGATCAGTTAGTAGAGTCAATTTCTGTCCGTGCAGGTAGTGATTGAACTTCTTCACCCCCCCACACTAGGCTGAGGGCCTCTCTATCAATCTGGGCGTAGTTACGCTCGGCTGCAGTTAACGAGCGTGACGCAAAAGCTATCGGCCTCTCTGAACCATCAAGGGATTTATGTGACAGTACCGCTCCAACGCCGTAGGGAGACGCTTCACACGCCAGTCTTATTGGTAGTGATGGGTTGTAGTGAGCCAATACTTCTCTTGAAGTGATCAGGCCTTTACACTTCTGAAAGGCCCGCTTACATTCATCGCTCCATTTCCATGCTACTCCAGTTTGTTGCAGGGCGTTCAGTGGGTGCAGAATTGTGGACAAATTCCGCAAAAACTTATGGTAGTAATTCACCAATCCGAGGAATTACCTCAGTTGCGACACATTTTCAGGCGCTGGAGCCTTAACTACAGCTTCAATTTTGTCAAGGGACTTATGTAACCCCTCTTCATCAATCACGGGGCCACAATACGATATTTGTTTCTTAAAAAACTCGCACTTGGGGCGATTGGCTCGTAGCCCATGTTCTCTTAGTCTAGTGAGCACCTGCTCTAGGTTGGCAAGGTGTTCACTGTCATTTTCACCCGTCACTAGGATGTCGTCCAAGTAACACTGAGTCCCCGGAATCCCTTGCAGGACTTGTTCCATCGCTCTTTGCCATATAGCCGGAGCTGATGCAACTCCGAATACCAGTCGATTATACTGGTAAAGACCTTTGTGAGTGTTTATCGTGAGATATTTCCTAGAGGATTCTTCAACCTCCATCTGCAAATATGCTTGCGCTAGGTCAATTTTTGTAAAACGTTTCTCTCCAGATAGTGAGACGAAAATATCTTCTATCCTTGGAAGAGGATACTGTACTGTGTGAAGGACTGGGTTCACCGTCACCTTGAAGTCCCCACAGATGCGAACCTTCCTTGGCTCCTCAGACTTATTGTTTAACGTTTTCTTCATGACAGGAACGATGGGTGTCGCCCACTCGCTCCAGTCTACCTTAGTTAACACGCCTGCATTCTCCAGATTCTCCAGCTCTGCCTCGACGGCTGGGCGAATTGCATACGGTACCGGTCTTGCTTTGAAAAACTTGGGAATTGCATTCTCTTCTATTTTTATCGAGGCGGTTATGCCTTTAAGAGTTCCCAGTTCTTGTTGAAATACCTCTTTAGCGTTAGCCAAGATTTTTGACAATCGTCCAGGTGTGGCATCGTCATCCTTTTTACCAGCCACCGTCAGTGCCTGAATGGAGTGCCAGTCTAAACTTATCTTTCTGATCCATTCACGTCCCAATAACGGTGGTCCACCATCTTGCAGTATGTACAGATACAATTTCTGTATTTCCTTGCCGTTGTATTCGACAGGCACCCTTATTTTCCCTCTGGGGTATACTTTCTGCCCCGTATATGTCTTCAAGACAATGGATGTGTCTTTCAAGGGTATGTGTGAGAATAGCCGCTCGTAGTCATGACGGTCAGGGCTGATGCTGTATCCAATTCCATTTTGACTTGGGACCCTGCTATCGTGAGGGTGACCCAAATGGTTCGGTGATCCTCTTTTGTGATTACGTTGTGTAGTTTGAGACAGCTTAGTCTCTTGTTCCCGGATTCACTATCACTCTTCTGGTCTTCGGAACTACTGTCTGTCATCTTTTGTACTTTCCTGTACTTTTCCTTAGTAGTCTTTTTGTTGTCGTTAGTCTTCTTCCCGGACCTGCAAACTCGTGCAATGTGTCCCATCTTTCTGCATTGCCTGCATGTTTTGTCCTTGGACCAGCAGTCATAGTCATAGAGTCATAGAGTTTTACAGCACAGAAAGAGGCCCTTCGGCCCATCGTGTCTGCGCCGCCCAGTCCTTCTGGTCATGGGTTGTTCTGCCGTAGCGATAACATTTTTCAAATCCCGTGTCATTTCATGGGTGCCGTATTCCTGTGGCTTTTGCTGTATTTCCGCAGCTCCCCTTGCTGCTGCTTCGTACGATACTGCCACGCTGAAAGCCTTATCTAGCGTCAGCTCTTTCTCTGAGAGTAACCTCTTCTGGGTTCCTTCACTCAGGAGTCCACAGACAAATTTGTCCCGTAGGGTATCTGCCAGTCCTGCTCCGAACTGGCAGTGCTTTGATAGCTTGCGTAGTTCCGTAAGGTAATCAGCATTGCTCTCATCTTTATGCTGATTTCTCTTGTGGAATTTAAATCTTTCTGCTATCAGCAGCGGTGTAGGATTTAGGTGTTCCTGTAGGATATCAACAATTTCGTTAAAACTCTTCGCCATCGGTTTGACTGGAGTGATCAGGTTCCGCAATAGGCCATACGTTCTTGCGCCCATTAAGTTTAGTAGTACCGATGCCTTTTTCTCATCGGCTACTTCATTTGCCTTGTAATATACTTCGACTCTTTCCACATACGTGGTCCATTCTTCCATTGCATTATCGAAGGCAGTGATATAGCCAGTCTTCGGCATCTTGGAGATCTAAGATGGCGCCTCTCGCGCTTTGCCTTCTTCCCTGATTGAACAAAATGGCGCCTCCCACGCTTTGCCTTCTTCCCCGCTGGATTAAGATGGCGCCTCCCGCGCTTTCTGTCTTTTCCGCTGCTGCTAGCGCTGTTATGCCTTGATGGCGACGTCCTATGGTCTTCGCGCACTTCCCCCCCGCGCTGCTGCCAACGCCGCTCTCCGCGGTCCCCGTGGCAAACTGCAGCTCCTCGCGGCTTTCTGCGCTTCTAATTTATTTTATTCTAATTACTGTACCCGTCGTCAGAGCAGACCCTATGGGACACTTTCCTCCCTCTTCTCGGGTCTGTACGCTGCCCGGCTTCGTAGCACCGGCCGCGCCCTGTGTGCTCCACCCTCTCTCTCTCTCTCCTCTTCCCGACAACGCTGCTCGGCCCCGTTGAAAAGCCACCCGATCGAGCTCTAGCCCGCCGCAGCCCAGGAAGGATCAGTGTACTACCTGCCACCAGCCCGATTAGCTGGAACACCATAGACTGGACAACCAAGCCCAGCTCTCGACAGCCTCTCCTGCAAATCCTCAAATTCGATGAATCAGAGGGCGGCTGCCCACGGTCGCGCCCGTTTCTTCTGCCTGTTTTTTTTTCTTTTTTGGATTTCTTCCTTCTGGCCTCGACCTCCAACAACTTCGCTTCAGGGATGGATCCCCGTGAGGTGGTGCAGAACTGTAGGTAAGTTCGGATCTGTTCGTCGCCAGTGTAACGTCCATGTGTAATTGAGACACGGACTGCAGAAGTTGGTTATAACAGGTGTTTACTGAATGGAGACAAAACTGGAACTACTATACAAAGTTACTGCACAGGCTTATATACAGGGGTGGTCACTACTGGTACTACAGTATACAGGGGCTGCAGAATATAGTTCCTTCTTCAAGGTACATACACTACAGTACTGGTATAGTATAAGGATCACGGTGCCTAGATTTAGAGAATGACTGTTCATTTTGTATTAGCAAATACTCAGTAGAAATCTGCTGCACTACCAGTCGATAAATAAACTATAAAAATGTATCCTTTTTGCCATGTAATGGGAGAAGTTCAATTTCAAGAGGATCCATGTGCTCCAAGACACACGAGGGCATATATTCCACCTGAGACTACTACAGCAGTTATATACAAAGCTTCACAGAGGAGCCCTGTAAAGAATATTATAAATGGAAGTTTTAAAAAGATGAAGGAAGTTCTCAACAAGCTTTAATTTCTCCCTTAGATTTTAACAGCTTTGAACAATAGGACTGTGGAACAAGATGTACAAACTCTACAAACGCCATCATATATCCGGAGAGGATTGTCACATCACATCTTAAAATGCATCGAAATTTCCTTCATCAAGCTTTATGTAAAATTGTCAACATGTACCTGCAGTACCCATTATAACGTTAGGTGGCGGTGTAAATAGCCGATTCCATGTTAAATCCATCACAGCAATGTTGGGATGGCAAAACATCACTTGATATGGCGAGCTAATTGTTCTGAATTTTGCTCTCCAGTATAGAGGTCCAACGCATAGAACAACTACAGTAACTATTTCAGGGTGTTTTAATGTTATGAAGTTTCCAGACTTTTCCAAACTCTTATCGCTATTTTTTCAAACAATCTTGCAGATGTTTGGGATGGAATGCAATGCAGGAGACGGCAAGCTGACCTGTTCAAATGAACTTCTGTAGTTGGCAGAAAGTTTAACCCCTCAGGCCCCACACTGGTGCTCTGTAGGGTGTTATCCCAGCTGTTAAAATTTCTATCCTCAGAGGCAACAAGGGCCAAAGAAAAAGAAGTAAAAGGAGACATAACAATTCAAGGACCAGAGAAAGATATGGGGGGGGGGGGAGGGGGAGATGGAAACAGAGAGAGAGAGAGAGAGAGAGATATTCAAAGAAGAAAGAAACAGACATTGGGAGAGAAAGAGACACAAACACACACAGAGGGACTGAGATTGGCAGCACAGAGAAACAGATGCACAAAATGAGAGACAAAGTGACAAAGATCAGGGAGATTCACTCACCGCAAAAACCAAGAACCCTTAGTTTACCCTACATCCTCCACCACCACTGCACACCGCACCCCCACCCCCTACACATTATGTTGGGAACAGTGCACACAGGAGGGGAAAAACTGTGTTTGGGTACTTACCACACCGTTACTGCCTTTTAACTGCTGATTTTTTTTCCGGGACAGGCATCGCCCCAGGCAAAGAGGGCCTAATTAAAATGTAAAAGTCATGCTCTGATAACATCATCGGGACAGCGACATGATTTTAACTGAAAAACTAAAAGCTGGCAAGATTGGTGTGCGAGAGCCTCTGAAGCTGAAAAAAGGGGCTCTCAGCTGCCACTCACTGGATCAGACGATTTTTTTGCTGTCTGGTTTTCCAGGAGAGTTTCTAGCTTCCAGGTTACTACTTCTACACTTTTTTGGCCTTACCACCCTTAGTGATACAGGGGGTACTTATTATGGGTGCAACTATTGCTACTTTATTCTGGATGGAGGGACTTTTGGAGGAGGAGGAGGAGGAGCAGCCTCAGCAACCACCACCATCAGTAGCTGGGCCTCTTAGAAGACAGTAAGTGCGGGTAGGATGCCATACTCAGCACACAGAGTGTACAGGCCAAGAGCAATATTCCCTTTATAACTGCAGCTCCCGCACAGCAGGTTTGCTGGCTCGCCGGCTTTTAAATAGGAAAAACCGCACATGCACGGTATTTTGAATGGGCCGCACAGCCCCCTAAAGGGGCCGCGCACCCAAAAAAAAATTAAAGGGAACATTGGCCAAGAGTCACCTTTTGTTACCTCTGAGGAGCAGTGCCGGAGGAGGCTACATCCTGAGAGAGGCCAATACATACTGCTCCCGTCGTGCCACTGCTACTCCCATGGGGCTGGGCCTCAGCACTTCCACTGATCTGTGGGCGAGCAGACTGCAGAAGGTGAGTGGCTCCTTCAAAGTCCCTATCTATTCTGCCCACCAATCTCTCCATGGTGAAGCCGCAAATCTGCACGGCAGTCATTTGAGCTTCCACCAAAGCTGCAAAGTGGGCAAACATGGATTCTTGTTGTGAGGACCTGGCTGCAGTCTCCCTGGAGGTGACCACACTCTCTAGGGTAAACTGCAGAGCGGTGATATTATGGGAGATGACACCGCACCGACTAGATGCGGATTCATCCACACTCTCAGCAACAGTGCTAAAATTCCTTGGCATGCCTTCTAATACTTTGTATAACTGCTTGTGTAATGCCAGCAGCTTTCTTCTCATGACTGGGCCCACCTTTGTCATCCCCAGCAGATCAGGGAGAGGGACTCTCCCTGCTGCGAGCAATGGCCACTTGGGATGAATTATTGGAGGGCTGCTGGTACTTGTGGAAATGTACCCCAACAAGAGTCACCACCTTCAAGAAAGGAAGGAGTTAAAAAGGGAAGCTGAAAGTAGTTAGAAAAAGCATGACTTTGATGAGCATGCTAAGACTGTCTGTTAAACAAGGCATAAATGAGAAACATATTGAAGCAAAATGGTAGAAAAAGAAAACTATTTGTATGTGGATGCCTTAAAACAGTGCAATTTTCATAATTTTTTAGGACATTCCATAAGAAAATCCTCACATTGGTGCACCCTCGACTCTGCTGTTTGATTTTAAGCTGAACCGAGAAAGCCCAACAACATGTTGTAAAAGAAAAACACATTTGTTATTAGGACTTATAAGAGGAATCCTTATCCACTCTCTTTAAAAGTTCCCCAAAACGAACTTCAAACAGCTACACATATGGGAGCATCTGTCCCAGCAATAGTGGTTCACAGCTCCAGCTTTCAGGAAAGTGTATCCTGGGAGAATGCTGCACCAGATGCCAAAACACAAAACAATGTTTGTCTAATGAAGTCTTCCAAATGTTGCCATAAATCTCAGTGTTTATCTGATTAACATCCAGCAAAGTTAATTAAACTATTACTGGACTTTCATCCAGCCGACGATTTTTATGAGAGTTTTCACAACACGGAGGCTGGTTAATGATTTTTAATTATGTGATAGCTGAAGAGATTTGCATAAACTGTCATGAGGTTTCAACATTGTCCTTTGTAATGCTAATCAACTCAGAAGGTTTTGAAATCAAATAAGCTGAGACAAATTCAAAGTAAACCTCCAGAAAATCCAGTTATTCCTGAGAAACTGATCCGCTAAATGACACTCCGGATTCCAGCTTTATCCACATCAGTGAATAAGCAGGAGAGGAATGTGATTAAAGAGCCTTGCGACGCAGGCTCTCCTCAAAGATCCATGGCATTAGATGCCGCAAAAACATTTCTCTGTTAACACAAGACAGTGCATCATTTTTCAGCCGACCACAGTCAGCAATCACATTCCGTCGCATGCTGTATGGCCTTGTGTTTTGGCGTGGTTTCATTTACTCCAAATCTATACTATAACAAAAATGCGACTTCTAAGCAGTGTCCCACAACTTATAATTGTCAGTAGGGTCACAAAAATAATTTGGGTGTTTGTAATGAATTTACACAGATATTTTTGGAAAAAGTTATATCCTGGCAACATCAAGCCTTCCTTTCTCTCTCCCCCTCCCCAATCCTGGTATGTAACATCCCCAGCTGGAATTGGGTAACTGGAGTTTTGCTTCAAATGACTGTACCATTAAGAGAAAAGCAAAATACTACAGATGCTGGAAATCTGAAATACAAACAGAAAATGCTGGAAATACTCAGCAGGTCAGGCAGCATCTGTGGAGAGAGAAACAGATTTTCAGGTCGATGATGAAAGGTTCTGACAAAAGGTCATCGACCTGAAACATTAACTCTGTTTCTCTCTTCACAGATGCTGCCTGACCTGCTGAGCATTTTCTGTTTGTACTCATTCAAAATTCAGGATACTATAAACAGTCTGATTCCTCAGTGTAAAAAATATTGATTTGTGATAGAACCAGAATGGCTATGGGTACTGTGATTTTTTCTACAGTAACTTTTTTTCCAGTTTGAAGATGTAGACTTTCAATAGGCTTCTGAAAATAGGAAGAAATGTGGCAACATGAAAGGAATCTGTGATGGTGACTGAGGGTTCCGTCATAGAAACATAGAAGATAGGAGCAGGAGTAGGCCGTTCGGCCCCTCGAGCCTGCTCCGCCATTTAATGAGATCATGGCTGATCATCTAAATTCAGTACCCTGTCCCTGCTTTCTCCCCATATCCCTTGATCCCTTTAGCCTTAAGAAATATATCCAACTCCTTCTTGAATATATTTAATGAATTGGCCGTAACTGCCTTCTGTGGTAGAGAATTCCACAGGTTCACCACTCTCTGGGTGAAGGAATTCCTCCTCATCTCGGTCCTAAATGGCTTACGCTTATCCTTAGACTGTGACCCCTATTTCTGGAATCCCCCGCCATCGGGAACATCCTTCCTGCATCTAGTCTGTCTAGTCCTGTTAGAATTTTATGTTTCAATGAGATCCCCTCTCATTCTTCTAAACTCCAGCGAATATAAGCCCAATCGACCCAATCTCTCCGCATATATCACTCCTGCCATCCCAGGTATCAGTCTGGTGAATCTTCGCTGCACTCCCTCCATGGCAAGAAAATCCTTCCTCAGATAAGGCTACCAAAACTGCACACAATACTCAAGGTGTGGTCTCACCAAGACCCTGTACAACTGCAGTCAGACATCCTTGTTCCTGTACTCAAAATCCTCTTGCTACAAGGCCAACATACCATTTGCCTTCTTAATCACCTGCTGCACCTGCATGCTTGCCTTCAGCGACTGGTGCACAAGGACACCCAGGTCTCGTTGCACTTCCCCTTCTCCCAATCTACTGCCGTTCAGATAATAATCTGCCTTCCTGTTTTTGCCACCGAAGTGGATAACCTCGCATTTATCCACATTATAATGCAT
Organism: Somniosus microcephalus; assembly: GCF_052327205.1. Classification (NCBI taxonomy): domain Eukaryota; kingdom Metazoa; phylum Chordata; class Chondrichthyes; order Squaliformes; family Somniosidae; genus Somniosus; species Somniosus microcephalus. Next base: position 140,243,755 of record NC_140988.1, on the reverse strand, counting down.
CTGCCATGCATCTGCCCAATCACCCAACCTGTCCAAATCATACTGGAGTTTCTCGGCCTCCTCCTCACAGTACACACGCCCACCCAGCTTTGTGTCGTCTGCAAACTTAGAGATATTACATCTAGTTCCCTCGTCTAGATCATTTATATATATTGTGAATAGATGGGGTCCTAGCACCGATCCCTGCGGTACCCCACTAGTCACTGCCTGCCACTCGGAAAAAGAGCCGTTTATTCCAACTCTTTGCTTCCTGTCTGCCAACCAGTTCTCTTTCCAAGTCAGTACCTTACCCCCAATCCCATGTGCTTTAACTTTGCACGCTAATCTCTTATGCGGGACCTTATCAAAAGCCTTCTGAAAGTCCAAATACACCACATCCACTGGTTCTCCCTTATCTATTCTACCAATTACATCCTCAAAAAATCCCAGCAGATTAGTCAAACACGATTTACCTTTTGTAAATCCATGTTGACTTTGTCCAATCCTGTCACTGTTTTCCAAGTGCTCTGCTATTACTTCTTTTATAATGGACTCTAGCATTTTCCCCACTACCGATGTCAGGCTTACCGGTCTATAATGCCCCGTTTTCTCTCTACCACCTTTTTTAAATAGTGGGATTACATTAGCTATCCTCCAATCCATGGGATAACAACAGAAAATGCTGGAAAAACTCAGCAGGTCAGGCAACATCCGTGGAGAGAAATTTGAGTTGACGTTTCGGATCGAAACCCTTTTTCAAAACTGGAAAGGAAATAAAATAGATCGAAGGCAGGGCTGTGATCGAACAAAAGAAGTAAAAGAGACATTAAAAGGTATTCAAAACCAGACGAGATGGTAATAGGCCAGTGGAGACAAAAGACAGCTGAGATTATTACCATCTCGTCTGGTTTTGAATACCTTTTAATGTCTCTTTTACTTCTTTTGTTCGATCACAGCCCTGCCTTCGATCTATTTTATTTCCTTTCCAGTTTTGAAAAAGGGTTTCGACCCGAAATGTCAACTCAAATTTCTCTCCACGGATGTTGCCTGACCTGCTGAGTTTTTCCAGCATTTTCTGTTGTTATTTCGGATTTCCAGCATCTGCAGTATTTTGCTATTGCTCCAATCCATGGGAACTGTTCCAGAGTCTATAGACTTTTGGAAGATGACCGGCAATGCATCTACTATTTCTAGGATCATCAACGGCAGAGTGGAGAGAGGGTGGGATGCACAACAAGCCGAAGTTAGAAGAACTGAAGTTGGACACAGAACCAGAGAAGGTTGCAGAGAAAAAGGGATTTACAGACATGGACTAGAATGCTAAAATCAATGTGCTGGGTGGGTGGGGGCGGGGAGCCAATGGAAGTCCGTGTGGACAGGGGTGATAGGTGATCTGGATTTTGCGCAGAGTAGGATGTTGGATGAGTTGGAGTTTGTGTAGAATGGAGCTTGGGATACCAGCAAGGAGACCAATAGAGAAGTCAAGCCTGGAGATGGCACAAGACGCAGAAGATGCTTTCAGTAACAGTGAGTAAAATTGTCGACGTTGAAGTAAGCAGTTTCACAATAGAACAGAGGTGAGGGTTGAAGCTCAGTTCAGGATCAAGTGGAATGTTTTGCACTGTCAGGCCTAGCCAGGATGGAGAATGGAATTGAGAGCTAAGGTGCAAAGTTTCTGATAAGGACCAAAAGAATTGCTTCGATCTTGCTGATGTTAAACTGGAGAAATATCCATCTCATCCATGACATGATGTCAAACTGGCAGTTGGAGAACACAGCATTAAGTCGAGGGTGATGGGAAAGAGGTCAAGCTGGGTTTGTCAACATGTATATGAAAGCTGACACCGTACTTGTCATTAATGTTGCTGCAAGACAGCATATATAAATGTCCTCAATTCTTTATGTATATATCATATATATCCATCGCCAAGGATAGAACCTTGGGGCACACCAGAGGTGATTGTGTGGCAGTCAATCAATCATTCAATATAAGAGCAGCCCAAGTAGATTCCTGGAGCAGGACAAGTAGGTAGCCTATTCGTCCTGTTAGATGGGAAATGATGCATGTTCCCCAGGGGACCCTGAAAGAGGAGGAAAAGGAGGGCACATCTAAAATATATCTTTCAAAAATTCAATAAAATCAACAAAAGTAGCAGAAAAATCCCAACTGGTCGACAAGCACCGTTCTGTCACAATAAACGGAGGTTCCATTACATCCTGATGGCCTCATTGTATATACAAACTCAGACCCAGCTACCCAGACCACACACTCAGGCAACAAAATTATTTTATACTTTTGGCAGCCTGTGGAGTCATAAACATGGATTCCTGAACTTCAGCCCCTTGCACTCTAATAATGATAATACCCAAGATGTATTTATCTACTTTCAATATTGAGATGCACTCTGTAGTTACAATGTCTGCTGTATAGATTCAGTGAGTCCTACAGGCGCAATTCATTATCACACAATATTATTGTTACACTTCTCAGTCGCCTCAAGTCATCATTACATACTTTCCTGAATTATCACTTGTACTGCTGATACCCCTGCAACTATCAAAGCAAGAGAAATTTTGAGGGAGAAATTTATTATAGCCCCATTTGGGGCGCTAACTTTTAAAAGTTGAAAAAAATTAGCGGCAGGTGCCAATGTTTCCCAACTTTAAAAAAGTGCAGTTTTGCGCTCCAGGAAGTGGAGCACTAAATCAAGCACACCACTTCCTTCCAGGAGCGCAACAGGCAGCAGGCGGGGTGGTAGGTGCTGCACACTGGGCCGTGCAGCACTGCCACGTTGGAAGGCTCCTCCCCTCCCTTAAAGGGAAGGGCCATCGCTGCAGGCTCTGCAAGAGGGAAACTTACCTGGTCCCCAACGACAGCCGCAATCCAGCCCGATCAGCCCGATGCACTGCAGCAAAGTGCCGGGCCGATCAAGCGCTGGTGAAAAAAGCAAAAAAAACAGAGAACGAGCACTTGATTATTTTTTTCCCTACCTCGGCCACCTCGCCTTTAAGTATCGCCCCCGAAGCGCCCGGCCTCCTGATCAACGCCTCCTGCAGCTGCTGATGTTGTCACCCGCGATGCTGCAAGGGGCGAAACCGAAGTTCGGGTACGGGGCGCTACCGGGGCGATGATGTCACAATCTCCGGGCAAAGGAGATCGGGGCACAACACCATACCGCTGCCGCAAACTAGCAGGAGGCGATATTCTCGCCGTGCCCGGGCGGTAACTGGTTAGCACCCTGTTATCGCCCCCCGAAGGAGATAACGGGAGGAGCAAAGGTACCCAATTTCTCCCCCTTAAAGTTCTCGTTTATTGAAATGTGCTTTTTATCAGATTCCTCACTATTGCATTTTATACTTAAAGGTCATTTCCATTAACACAGAGAAGACTTAATGTTGGTGAATAGAGCTCTCTGATTATAATGGCCGCAAAGCTGGGATATTAAGCAAAAAAATGTTAAAAGGAATTTGCACTTCCATCTCTGCATTTTCTTGGTCTTGTGCATTACCTTATTTTGGCCATTAGGGGGGAGCACTTAACATATGTATAAAAAATGTTTGTATTCTGCGAGTTTGAGACATCTGAAGGAGGATTCCAAGAGAATTTGAAACCATCATCATCAAACATACATAGACAGTATTTGTTTAATAAACAGTATTATCCTGAACATTGTACACTGGACATGTCAGACCAAATATGATTGCCCCCATGGCTTTTTTGTATACACCATTTTACATTGAAAAATGGGCCTGAACTCTCTCAGTGGCTCAGTGGTTAAATACTGCACACGTCAGTACTGAGCCACACAAACCAAGGAAGTCCCAGTTCAATACCTAGTCTATGTTGAGATATCTGTCTCCGCTGTGGCTGCAGTGGGAGACCTACAGTTTGTCTTGTCCTCCCAGGAAAAGGAACGATAAAAAGATAAATACACTGTTTCCACTCCTGATTCCTACCCAGTGGCTGTGTTGAAAAATGAGTGTGTGTACACATAATTAGGCTGAGCTGTGGTGCCTCCCATTGTTGGATAGCTTGCCAACACCTACAGTCTTGGCTTATAGATAAAGAATGGCATTTGGGCAAGGATACCAAGTCAAGCAGCTCCATGTTTATAACCAAAGAAAGCCTGATACCCTTATAAAGTAGTCATCAGTATGGTGCTTACGATCAAGGGTCACTTGTTACCCTTGTACAGAGGAGGTGGGTGGGTTCTGCCAAAGCTTGATTACCCACTTGCCTACACCACTCTGTCTTTTCCACTTCCAACCCTCTTTCACTCATCATCCGAGAAATGAATGTTAATATTACTGACAGATCATACCATGGGGATATGGGGGAAACAGGAGTCTCTCTCTAGTATTTTGTTGTAAATAAGTTAACCCATGTGTGATATCCGAGTGGTAAGGTCAGAAACTGAGAGAAGCAAGTTCTTAGGCAGAAAACCCAACTGTTTAATTATACGGTGTAGCAGAGAGACATAGCTCTTACAGGCTGCAAGCAAAACACAGTATTTCTAACTGCACGAGCCAAGATGGAGGATTCACCTCTGAGTCATACCCATAATGCAATGCCACATTACCATACTAACTGGTGTACCAGGACATTACCTTAAACACTGGTGAATATGATCCCTTAATCTTTGGCTCCATCTGGTGGATAACTTAAACAGTACATCCCAGATTACTATATCCCCCCCCTCTTAAGTTTACATTAATTTCTTAACAACATTCTTAAAAAGTCCCATAAGGAAACTCCTTTAACGATAGTCCATACTGAACGAATCTAGCAGGTCGTTATCAATCTCTCTGGTGGCTTGTGAGTCCTTGGTGAACGTCTTACAGTCAAGTCCCTGTTTGGTTGTGGTAGAGCCACCTGCTGCTCCTGAGCAGTACTCAGAGTATCTGACTCTGCTACGATGGTTTCCTCTTGACGAAGGGGTCCAGGTGGAACTGGCTCTGTTCGTGGTGGTGGTACCACTGATGCATTTGGATAACTGGGGGCCAGCTTGTCCTCCGCCATCTCCTCTGGAACCTCCAGTTCGATTTGCCTTTGTCTGGTCAGTATCTGATCTACATGTCTGCGTACCACCTGACCAGTTCCCACCACGACCGTATGATACTGGACCGGTCATTGAGGCTATGACGCCAGGAATCCATTTTGGACCATAACTGAAATTCCTGGTAAGGACCGCATCTCCTTCTCCAAAACTGCGGCTCTTTGTCCTTCTGTCATGGTTCTCCTTTTGTTTGATTTGCTGGTTTTCCACCTTCCTTTTTAGATCTGGGTGAACCAGGTCAAGAGTGGAGCGTAGTCGACGTCCTAACAACAGCTCAGCAGCAGAGAGTCCTGTGGTAGATTGAGGTGTTATTCTGTAGCTGAACAGAACTCGTGACACCTTGGTTGCCAAACTCCCTTCCGCACTTTCTTTCATCATCTCCTTAAATGTTTGTATGGCTCTCTCCGCAAGTCCATTTGAAGATGGATGATATGGAGCTGAGGTCACGTGCACTATGCCATTGTTTCTCATGAACTCTTTTGTTTCTGTACTCACAAAACGCGTGACATTGTCACTTACTATGATCTCCAGTAGCCCTTGATTACTAAAACTCCTACGCAGGCAGTCTATAGTAACAGTAGGTGAAGCAGAATTTACAGGATACACATCCATCCATTTGGAATGTGCATCAATGATTATGAGGAACATCTTCCCCATGAATAGACCCGCATAATCTACATGTAATCTTCTCCATGGTTTATCCGGCCACTCCCAGGGGTGGAGAGGAGCCGCTGCTGGTGCCTTCCTGTGTACTTGACAAGTGCTGCATGTCTTGACTAGATTTTCTAGTTCCTCATCTAGCTTTGGCCACCACAAGTAACTCCTTGGCAAGGCTTTCATACGCGAAACTCCAGGATGACACTGATGTAGTTGCCCTAGGATAGACTGTCGTGCTGGCTGTGGAATAATCACTCATGCTCCCCACAACACGCAACCATCCTGCACACCCAGCTCTGTCTTCCTGACACTAAGGTATGAAATCAGTCCCTTCCGGATGCTGTGGCCAACCCCTCATCACATATTCTCGGACTCTAGACAGTACTGGATCTTTACCAGTCCATGTCCTTACTTGTTCCGCGGTCACAATTGCCGTGTCCGTGTCCTCCAACATCAAAACTCTGTCCTCTGGAGCTGCACGGATAGGTGTACCTGGCAGTGGAAGAAGGCTCAAGGCATCTGCGTTCCCATGGTACTTGCCCACCTTGTAAACGATGACATACTCATATGCCCTCAACGTCACTGCCCACCTCTGGATCCGGGGTGACACCATCTGTGGTACTGTTTTCATTTCATTAAAAAGAGATAGAAGAGGTTTATGATCGGTGCATATGGTGAATTTCCTGCCATATATGTACTTGTGAAACCTCTGTAACCCAAACATTACTGCTAACCCCTCTTTATCTAACCGGGAATAGTTTTTTTCCGCTGGTGTCAGAGTTCAAGACATAAACCCTATCGGTCTTTCTGTGCCATCTTCCAAGCTGTGTGAAAGAACTGCCCCCATCCCGTAAGGTGAAGCATCACAAGAGAGAATGATGTCTTTCTCTGCATTGTAGTGAACCAGCACATCCGAGGACAGCATCAGTTTCTTGGACTGTTCAAATGAAACCCTCTGTTCCTCTTCCCACTGCCACTGTGTTTCCTTGCGCAGAAGTTTGTGAAGAGGTGCTAACACTGTTGACAAGTTTGGTAAAAACCTGTTATAATAGTTTAGCAGTCCCAGGTAAGCTTTTAACTCAGTCACATTGGTAGGAGCTGGGGCCTCCTGCAGTGCTTGTACCTTCTCCTTGATTGGATGGAGCCCGGTGGTGTCCACTCTGTGTCCCAGGAACACGGCCTCATTCCCCAGGAAAGCGCACTTACTCCTCTTGAGCCATAACCCAGCCTTATCCAATCTTTGTAGTACCTCTCTCAGAGTGCTCAGATGCTCCTGGTCAGTTCTTCCCGTCACCAGAATGTCATCCAGATAGATTGAAATATGTGGGATTCCTTGCAGTACACCCTCGATAATCCTCTGGAAAATAGCTGGACTAGATGAGACACCGAATGGTAAGCGGTTATAGGTAAACAAACCCTTGTGTGTATTTATGGTTACATACTTCTTGGATTCCTCATCTAGTGTAATCTGCAAGTATGCATGACTCATATCCAGCTTCGTGAATTTCTTCCCTCCAGCCAGGTTCGCAAAGAGATCCTCTGTTTTAGGAATAGGATACTGTTCTAGTTTAGACACCCTATTTACAGTCAATTTATAATCTCCACAGAGTCTTACCGAATTGTCCGGTTTTAAAACAGGTACAACGGGAGCTGCCCATTCTGAACATTTCACGGGTTCCAGAATGTTCTCTCTCAAAAGACGGTCAAGGTCAGCCTCTACCTTCGGTTTCATGGCGTACGGCACAGGTCGTTGTTTAAAAAACCTTGGCAGTGCCTCCTTGTCTACATAAATCTTAGCTGGGTGGCCATTAAATGTGCCAAGTTCTTCCTTGAACACGTTCTCATGTTCAATCAACACTTCTTGCAAAGACAACTGTTTGCCTCCCTCCATTTGATTTATTGCTCCCCAATCTAATTTAAGTTCTTGTATCCAGCCCCGACCTAACAAGTTTGGTCTGGAACCCGCTACTACAACCACAGGTAGCTGTTCCACGGTGTCCCTGTGTTGCACAGTTACAGTAGCTGTACCCAATGTCGCCACTCGTTCACCGGTATATGTTTTAAGCTGCATAGAGCAAGACTTTAACTCTGGAACTTTTGCACGGTTCCACAATTTTGAGTACTCCTCCCTGTTCATTATGATTATGCCACATCCTGTATCCACTTCAAAGTTGACCTTAAGAGTCATTTATTGTCAGTTGCAAAGTGATAGGATCCACTTTTGGAATGTTCTCTAGCATACTATGCATTATGAACATGTCGTCTTCTTTCTCAGCTTCTCCGCTGATGTGATGTGCTCCCTGTTTTTTCACTTCTCTTCCTAGGTTTTGCTTTCCTCCCCCTTTTGGTTTGTATTCCTCCACGGTTGCTGTTGCCCTGCATGCACGTTTTATATGTCCTTTTTTCCCACACTTGTGGCACTTTTCCTCCAGGAACCTGCATTCCCTCGCCAGGTGATCGCCATTGCATCTATAACATGCCTTTACATGCTCATGTTGTGGTTTCTGACGCAAATTGAACTTATGCACATTAACCTGACCTCCCACTTGCTTAGTCGCAGCCCAGTCTGAACCTTGTATTTCCTTTACATCCCGGCTCGCAGTCTCTATGGCTTGAGCAAGTTCCAACGCTTTTCCATACGTAAGCCCAGTCTCGGACAATAATCTCCTCTGCATTCAATTATCCATTATCCCGCAAACGAGCCTATCTCTCAGCATGTCTTTCAGGTTGTTCCCGTAATTACAATCGTGTGCCAATTTTTTCAACACCGCTACATAATCCAATACAGTCTCTCCCGGTTTTCTGTTCCGTGAATTAAATTTCAAACGCTGTACAATCTCACGCAGTCTGGGATTGAAATGTTCCTTCAGCAAGGCCACTAAGTTAGCAAATGTAATGTCTCCAGGCTTTTCAGGACTGCATAAGTTTCTCATTAAATTTTACGTCTGACTTCCCTCGGAAGTGAGCAAAATAGCTCTCATTTTTCCGACATCATCTGTATCATTTGCTTCAAAGAAATGCATCAGCACCTCGCAGTACTCATCCCAGGTCTGTGTCTGAACATCAAAAGCAGAGATCTTTCCTACCATAGCAGCCATGATCGGTTATGCAGCGCTCTTTTTTGTTTCTTCTTCAAGATGTGATCTGTTGACCCTCGTCGCCAATATGTGATATCCGAGTGGTAAGGTCAGAAATTGAGAGAAGCGAGTTCTTAGGCAGAAAACCCAACTGTTTAATTATACGGTGTAGCAGAGAGACATAGCTCTTACAGGCTGCAAGCAAAACACAGTATTTCTAACTGCACGAGCCAAGATGGAGGATTCACCTCTGAGTCATACCCATAATGCAATGCCACATTACCATACTAACTGGTGTACCAGGACATTACCTTAAACACTGGTGAATATGATCCCTTAATCTTTGGCTCCATCTGGTGGATAACTTAAACATTACATCCCAGATTACTATACCATGGCAGCTGGGAATTATTCAGTCAACTCACTGGTAATCATGTATTTTTTTTGCTGACTTGCTATGCTGGTCTAATATTTGCACGGAAGACCTTGCAGCGCTGCACCCACTTTGGGATTGCAAGACACTTCTGATCGAAACATAATTTACATTAGGAGTTTGTCACCAATGGCAGGAACGCTATTGATAGCAAAATCCGAATATAAATGAGCTTTCAATGTGACATCCTTCAGGAACTCCCATTTTGATTACATTAATCAAAGAACCATTTTGTTCCAAAATACATGCTTTTATTGCTCCTGGTGCATTTCACATGTATGATTATTTTGACATTTCCTTGACTCAGTTGTAGCACTCTCACCTCTGAGTCAAAAGGTTGTGGGTTCAAGTTCCAGTCTAGAAACTTGAGCCCATAATCTAGGCTGACACTTCAGTGCAGTACTGAAGGAGTGCTGCACTGTTGGAGGTGTAATCTTTCAGCTGAAATGTTAAACCAAAGCTCCGTCTGTCCTCCCAGGTGGACGTAAAATATCGCATTGCACAATTTGAAGAGGAGCAGGGGAGTTCTCCCAATGTCCTTGCCAATAGTTATTCCTCAACTAACACCACTAAAACAGATTATCTGGTCATTTATCTCATTGTTGTTTGTTGAACCTTGCTGTGCACAAATTGGCTGCTATTTTTCACTACATGACTGACTACCTTTCAAAAATACTTCATTGGCTGTAAAGCACTTTATGACGTCCTATGGTTGTGAAAGGCACTATATAATTACAAGCTCTTTCTTTCTTTATTTGCTATAAGTTCCTATACAATAGAAGATCAAAACCTAGTTTAAGTGCTTTTGAAGAATCACATTCATTGCAGAGTTCTGAATATTTTTTTATTTACAGAGCTCTGAATATTTTTTAATTTACAGAGCTAGATGCATTAGGTGTTAACTGTCCAGTGGCCAGCCAATTCATGTGGAAAGGTGATCATGCTAAAAAGTGATTTGTTTTAAATGGTTCTTCTGAAAACAAGCCAACAAAGAGGCTTCTACTCATAGAAGAATTCGAATCAGATCTGGAATTTCTCTTTAAATTGTGTCATGAACAAAAGGAAGGCAAAAATCAGACTGATAAACTGACACCCACTGGTCTGCAGCCGTGCATGCGTGAATCTTGTGCATCTGCAGATCTGCACTGTTGCCAAGTCCATCCAACAATACAGTATAAAAGAGAGAAGATTCTGCAGCAAGGTGACTGGGTGATATTAATGTAAATGGGCCACAAATGGCATTGTACAAAAATGTCAAGAGGCACAGGGGTAAACATTTGCCTTGGGCGGTAGCGCAAAACGGGAGATAGCAAATCAACAACCCATTTTGCGCTCCGCCCAAGAAAATAGCCTGTAGACCGTGTTAAGAGCAAACAAGGAGAGGAACTGGAAAAATGTACAATGTAGGAGCGAGCAAAGGTTAAAGAATTAATTGATACATGTATTCAAACTCACCCACCCCCCAGCCCTGCCGCCCCCCCCCACACACACACAGACACACACACACACACACTCCCCCACACAATCCCCCCTCCCCCCACATACTCCCCCCTCCCCCACACACACTGCACCTCCCCCTACACACTCCCCCTCCCCCCGACACCCCCTCCCCCACACACTCCCCCCTCCCCTACATACTCTCCCCTCCCCCCCCACACACCCCCTCCCCCACATACTCTCCCCTCCCCCCCACACACCCCCTCCCCCTACACACTCCCCCTCCCCCCCACACCCCCTCCCCCACACACTCCCCCCTCCCCTACATACTCTCCCCTCCCCCCCACACACACCCTCCCCCCACACTCCCCCCTCCCCCACACACACACCACACCCTCCCACACACTCCCCCCTCCCCCCCACCACACACTCCCCCTCCCCCACACACACTCCCCCCTTCCCGGCACACTCCCCCCTCCCCCACACACTCCCCCCACCACACACTCCCCCCTCCCCCAGACACTCCCCCCTCTCCCCAACACTCCCCCTCCCCCACACACACACCTCCACCCTCCCACACACTCCCCCCACCACACACTCCCCCCTCCCCCACCACTCCCCCTCCCCCCACACACACTCCCCCCTCCCCCACACACATCCCTCCCCCACACACTCCCCCCTCCCCCACACACTCCCCCTCCCCCTCACACACTCCCCCTCCCCCTCACATCCCCCCCACACACTCCCCCTCCCCCACACACTCCCCCCAACCCCACACACACTCCCCCTCCCCCACACACTCCCCCCTCCCCCCCCACACACACTCCCCCACACACTCCCCCCTCCCCCACACACTCCCCCCTCCCCCACACACACTCCTCCCTCCCCCACACACTCCTTCCTCCCCCACACACTCCTCCCTCCCCCACACACTCCTCCCTCCCCCACACACTCCTCCCTCCCCCACACACTCCCCCCACCCCCCACACTCCCCCTCCCCCACACACTCCCCCCTCCCCCACACTCCTCCTTCCCACACACACTCCCCCCTCCCCCACACACTCTCCCCTCCCCCCACACACACTCCCCCTCTCCCACACACACTCCCCCTCCCCCACACACACTCCCCCTCCCCCACACACACTCCCCCTCCCCCACACACTCCCCCACCCTCCCACACACTCCCCCCTCCCCCACACCCCCCCACACACACTCCCCACACACACACCCCCCCAACCACCCACACACTCCCCCCTCCCCCACACATTCCCCCCTCCCCCACACTCACTCTCCCCTCCCCCCACACACACACTCCCCCACACACACACTCCCCCCCACACTCCCCCCCTCCCCCCACACACACACTCCCACTCCCCCAACACACACACTCCCCCTCCCCCAACACACACTCCCCCTCCCTCCCCACACACTCCCCCTCCCTCCCCACACTCCCCCTCCCTCCCCACACACTACCCCTCCCCCCCACACACTCCCCCTCCCCCCACACACTCCCCCCTCCCCCCCACACACTCCCCCCTCCTCCCCACACACTCCCCCCACCCCCACACACTCCCCCCTCCCACACTCCCCCTCCCCCCACACCCTCCACCATCCCCCACACTCCTCCCTCCCCCACACACTCCCCCCTCCCCCACACACACTCTCCCCTCCCCCCACACACACTCCCCCTCCCACACTCCCCCTCCCCCCTGTAGTGTATGTAACCTGTACCACCTTAAGAGGATACCTTAAGGTGATGGACTACTTTTTGATGGCTCCTGTACATTGTAGTACCGGTGGTGACCACACCAGTATATAAACCCTGCGGAGCAAAGTGTATCCCAGTTCAGCCCTGACCCTCAATCACTAAAGACCTGTTTAATTACTTCTGTAGTCTGTGTCCTGTTATTCAGCATAACTACATTTGAAAACACAGACTCAACAGTGGCGACGAGTCTGATCTTACCCAGCGGCAGTTGCATCAAAGGAAGCTTCGCCTTTGAAACGGGTGTTGAACAAGGACATCCACCCTCAACATCCTGCTGGGCACTGCATAGCACGGGAGGCCATCGGGAACCCGGGTTGGTTTCTGGCCACGAAGTCAAATATCAGTGAACATCCCTTCGACGACAGCGGCGGGTAAGCCCGATCGAGCGGCACGGGGGGGAAGTCGGCTGAGTTGTCAGTAAGAGAAGGGGAGGGAAATGACGAAAAGGGCGGAGAACACAACCGCAGCCGGTGTCAGGGGCCGGACTGCAATCGGGGCAGAGACGCGCAGCAGCCAGAAAAGCGTTTATGACCACAAGGACCGCGGGAGTGGCGGGGAACAAGAGCAGCAGCGTAGGGGAAAATAAAGGACTGCTGGGAGGCGAGAATGGCAACAGCGCAGTAATCGCCATTTTGAGTCGGCGGGGGAAGAAGACAAGCGCGGGAAAAGCCGCCAAGCGCGGGAAGCCACCATTTTGGAAAAAAAAATTAAAAAAATAATAATCATATCCGAAGGAAAGGAAACTCAACAAGGATGCCAAAAACGGGTAACATCACTGCTTTTGATAGCGATGTGGAAGATTGGGCCACTTATGTGGAACGCATCGAAGTTTACTGTACAACGAATGAGGTACCGGAGGATAAGAAAGCACTAACCCTATTAAACTCGATGGGTGCGAAGACGTACGGGTTATTAAGGAACCTTGTAACACCAGATAAACTGGTAGGAAAGAGTTTTGCGGATATTGTTACTATCCTGCAAGAGCATTTAAACCCCACGCCGCTGCTGATAGCGGAACGATTTAAATTCTACAAAATAATTCAACTTAAAGAAGAAAGCAACGCTGAATTCTTAACCGAACTGTGCAGGTTGTCAAGGTACTGTCAGTTCGGTACAGGACTAGCAGACGCACTGAGAGATAAGTTTGTGTGTGGGCTCCTAAGGGAAGGAACCCAGAAGCGACTGCTAGAGGAAAAGGATCTTACGCTGGACAAAGCTTTCAGCATTGCAGCATCGCACGAGGAAGCAGCACGAGGCGCTGCAGAGATACAGCAAAGGCCATTGGAATTCAGCACCAATGAAATGGCATTGGGTGCAGTAAAGTGCTATTGTTGCGGAAGGACAACGCATGACCAGAACCAGTGCTGGTTAAAAGATAAAGAATGCAGGCAATGTGGCAAACTTGGTCACATAGCGAGAGTATGCCGGTCAGGAAAGAAGACCAGCAGCAAAAAGTCGCCGCAGGAGGAGTACAAAAAAAGTACACAAGGTGACAGAGAACAGTTCGGATGAACAGAAGATGGGTTCAGACTCCAGCAGTAAGGAACTGGGTTGTCTAAAAATACATAATGTGGGTAACACAGCAGACCACCAAACTATCTGGGTCATGCTTCGGATAGCAGGAGTCCAAGTGAAGATGGAATTGGACACTGGATCAGCATTAACGGTCATGAATAAGCAAGATTACAAAAGGTTATTCTCGCACATTCCCCTGAGGGATACGGAGATTGTATTGAAAACATACACGGGCCAAATAGTATACCCCAAAGGAAAGATAAAAGTAAATGTGGTCTACAATGGTAAAGAAAGTCAGAAAATGGACTTGTATGTGTTACCTGATGGAGGTCCGCCACTACTGGGACGGGAATGGATCCGGAGAATAAATGTGGACTGGCATTCCATACAAGCACTGACTGTAGATGCCTGTAAAGAGGATGACGTCAAACCTTAACGACTGTCCAAAATATTGGACGATGCTAAGGAGGTGTTCCAACAGGGACTGGGAACACTGAAAGGAATTACGGCAAACATCAAGGTTGAAGAACATGCAAACCCAAAATTTCAAAGCCAGACCGGTACCTTATGCGATACGACCTGCTGTGGAAGCAGAGCTGGAAGGGCTAGAACGTTCAGGAGTACTGTCCAAGGTGGACTGGAGCGAATGGGCCACACCCATTGTTCCTGTCATGAAGCGTTCGTTGAGCAACAAGCCGGGGGAACCTGGGAAGGTTCGCATCTGTGGCGATTTCAAGATCACTGTTAATCCGGTTCTTCACACGGTGCAATATCCGCTTCCGCGGATTGAAGATATCTTCGCTTCGCTGTCTGGCGGGAAACACTTCACCAAGATAGACCTGGCGCAGGCGTACCTACAGATGGAAGTTGATGAAGCGTCACGCCAGTATCTCACGATCAACACACATAAGGGCTTATATCGGTATAATAGACTGGTTTTTGGAGTGGCATTGGCTCCAGCGATTTGGAAAAGGGCCATGGAGCAGGTATTGCAGGGAATTCCAGGCACACAGTGCTACCTGGACGACATCCTGATTACAGGAGATGATGATAAGGATCACCTCGCGAATTTGGAGCAAGTGCTCACCAGATTGAAAGAATATGGGCTCAGAGTTAATCGCCAGAAATGTGAGTTCTTTCGAAAGCGAATCTCGTACTGCGGCCACGTCATTGACCGGGAGGGGCTCCATAAGTCACCTGACAAGATCGAAGCTGTTGTGAAAGCTCCTGCTCCGGAAAATGTATCCCAGTTGAGGTCGTTCCTTGGGTTGGTTAACTATTACCACAAGTTTCTTCCAAATTTATCCACGGTGTTACATCCGCTGAACACTCTTTTGCAAATGGGAATACCATGGAAGTGGAGCGATGATTGTAAGCAGGCTTTTCAAAAGAGCAAGGCACTTATCACCTCTAAGGAAGTGTTGGCTCACTTTAACCCAACGCTGCCTATTCGCTTAGCTTGTGATGCTTCTCCATATGGTATCAGGGCAGTGCTCTCACACAAGTTTCCAAATGGCTTGGAAAGGCCAGTCGCGTTCGCATCCAGATCATTGACCTCCGCAGAGCGCAACTATGCTCAGATAGATAGGGAGGCTCTCAGCCTCGTGTGGGGAGTTAAGAAATTTAACCATTACCTGCAAGGCCAAAAGTTTACGCTGCTGACAGATCACCAGTCGTTGGTTTCCATTTTCAACCCTAAGAAGGGTGTTCCAGTAATGACGGCGCAGAGGCTTCAGAGATGGTCCCTTTTCCTAGCGGCACATCAATATGATATCGAATTCAAAGGTACAAAGCAACATGGTAATGCTGATGGGCTGTCGCGCCTGCCACTACCTACAGCGGAAGAGGCACCGGCAGTTGACCCTGTCGAGATATTTCACTCAACCATCATCGAATGCTTACCAGTCACCAATGCGGGTATTGAGAGAGAGACCCGAAACGACCCGACACTGTCTCGGGTCTACGACTTGACAGTGAAGGGATGGCCAGCACATGGCGACCCACTGTTACCAGCATTCTCAGCCAGACGAGAACAGCTGTCCGTATGTCAAGGAACATTGATGTATGGAACAAGGGTGATTATTCCTCCAAAATTAAGGGAGAGAGTTCTGAAGGAATTGCATGAAGATCATCTGGGGGGAGTCAAGATGAAAAACCTTGCTAGGGCTTATGTGTGGTGGCCAGGTATCGACAAACAAATAGAGGATCTGACTAAAAGCTGCTCAGGGTGCCAAAAAGTTCAAAATGCACCTCCAATTGCACCGCTGCATCCGTGGGAATGGCCTTCAACCCCATGGCAACGTGTGCATATCGACTTTGCAGGTCCATTCATGGATTCCATGTTTTTGATAGCAGTAGACGCACATTCTAAATGGCCAGAAGTGATTAAGATGTCGACCACTACCTCGGAGAAGACGATCGCAGTTCTAAGAACCATATTTGCAAGGAATGGGTTACCGGAACAAATATGTTCAGACAACGGACCACAGTTCGTGTCAGAAGATTTCCAGAAATTCATGAAAAAGAATGGGGTGAAACACTATACATCTGCCCCATATCATCCGGCTACAAATGGGTTGGCCGAGAGATTTGTACAAACGTTCAAAAAGGCGATAAAGGCCATGAGCGAAGACCATATTCCACTACAACACAAGGTGGACAATTTCCTGATGGCATATCGAAACGCCACACATGCAGTGACAAATCAAAGCCCTGCCATAATGTTCTATAACAGGAGGTTGCGGTCCCGGTTGGATTTGTTAAAACCCAATGTGCGAAGGGAAGTCGAAAACAAGCAATTCCAGCATGTAAATAACAAGGCCACTCGGAGTTTCGAAATAGGACAACCAGCGTTGGCCAGGGACTATAGGGATGATAAATGGCAATCCAGAACAATTCGTGCCCGACAAGGACCCTTGATGTACACGGTAGACGTTGGAGAGAACGTAATACGACGTCATGCTGACCAACTTGTGGAATCGAGAACAAGGGTCGACCCCATGTCTACGGCAGAGACACCAGTTGAAGAACTTATTGAGCCTGTAGCATCTACCTCAGACTCGAACGTACATGATGATGTTCAATCCATAGGAGATCAAATGGATGAGTCACCCCAGCAACGAGAACCAGAGACCCCTGAAAGGCGTTATCCGGGCCGGATCAGGAGGCCTCCTCAGAGACTGAATCTTTGAACAGTTTTGTGTGAAAATTGTATATATGTTATCCATGTAATGTTTAAATTGGGGTGTACACTGTTAAGCTAAAAGGGGAGGAATTGTAGTGTATGTAACCTGTACCACCTTAAGAGGATACCTTAAGGTGATGGACTACTTTTTGATGGCTCCTGTACATTGTAGTAGCGGTGGTGACCACACGGAGCAAAGTGTATCCCAGTTCAGCCCTGACCCTCAATCACTAAAGACCTGTTTAATTACTTCTGTAGTCTGTGTCCTGTTATTCAGCATAACTACATTTGAAAACACAGATTCAACACCCCCCACACACACCCCCACCCTCCCACACACTCCCCCCTCCCCCACACACACTCCCCCCTCCCCCCCACACACACACTCCCCCCTCCCCCCCACACACTCCCCCCTCCCCCACACACACTCTCCCCTCCCCCCACACACACACTCCCCCCACACACACACTCCCCCCCCACACTCCCCCCTCCCCCACACTCCCCCCTCCCCCCACACACACTCCCAGTCCCCCAACACACACACTCCCCCTCCCCCAACACACACACTCCCCCCTCCCTCCCCACACACTCCCCCCTCCCTCCCCACACACTCCCCCCCTCCCCCCCACACACTCCCCCCTCCCCCACACACACTCCCAGTCCCCCAACACACACACTCCCCCCTCCCTCCCCACACACTCCCCCTCCCTCCCCACACTCCACCCCTCCCCCCCACACACTCCCCCCTCCCCCACACACACTCCCCCCTCCCCCACACACTCCCCCTCCCTCACACAAACACACTCCCCCTCCCCCCACACACACACTCCCCCCTCCCCCACACAAACACACTCCCCCCTCCCCCACACACACTCCCCCCTCCCTCACACACACACACTCCCCCTCCCCCCACACACACACTCCCCCCTCCCCCACACACACTCCCCCCTCCCCCACACACACACACTCCCCCCTCCCCCACACACACACTCCCCCTCCCCCCACACACACACTCCCCCCTCCCCCACACACACACTCCCCCCTCCCCCACACACACACACTCCCCCCTCCCCCACACACACACTCCCCCTCCCCCCACACACACACTCCCCCCTCCCCCACACACACACTCCCCCCTCCCCCACACACACACACTCCCCCCTCCCCCACACACACTCCCCCTCCCTCACACACACACACTCCCCCTCCCTCACACACACACACTCCCCCCTCCCCCACACAAACACACTCCCCCTCCCTCACACACACACACTCCCCCTCCCTCACACACACACACTCCCCCTCCCCCCACACACACACTCCCCCTCTCTCCCTCACACACACACACTCCCCCCTCCCCCACACACACACACTCCCCCTCCCCCACACACACACACTCCCCCTCCCTCACACACACACTCCCCCCTCCCCCACACAAACACACTCCCCCCTCCCCCACACACACACACTCCCCCTCCCCCCACACACACACTCCCCCCTCCCCCACACAAACACACTCCCCCCTCCCCCACACACACACACTCCCCCTCCCCCCACACACACACTCCCCCCTCCCCCACACAAACACACTCCCCCCTCCCCCACACACACTCCCCCCTCCCCCACACACACACACTCCCCCTCCCCACTCTTACTCCCCCCCTCCCCCACTTTTACTCCCCCCTCCCCCCACTCTTACTCCCCCCTCCCCCCACTCTTAACTGCTTTGCGCCTCCTGCTAGCGCCCGGGTGCGGCGATGTTAGCGGCGCTCGCGAAATTGACCAGTTGTTTTGCAGCGGCGCTGAACACTACCGCCACGACCTCCTGCGCCCGCAGATCGTGACGTCAGTCAAGCATGCAACGCCCCGGTAGCGCCCCGGACCGGATATTGAGTCGCGCCCCCTGCCTTAGCGCCTGCCGCTAGGAATGACAGGTAGAGGGGAACGTTTTCAAGTCGGGAAGGGCTGGGGGAGTGCTATTTAAAGGCGAACGCTTCCTGCCTTTTCTTGTCGACAGAATTTTTGGTTTTAACGCTGTCCTAAGGAGTTTTGGTCCTCAGCAGCACTTTTGAGGTTCCTATGCACTGAACTCTTTCCCTGGGCCTATCCATTAATGCTTCCAACACAATTGCTTTTGAGGTCTCTCCAGGCCCAGATTCAAGGCTGCAATGAGCAGGGAGTGGCTGGCCAGCAAGATGGCCCCTCCCCTTTAAGAACTGGACGGCGCCAGTCTGTCTGGCTTCCATAGTAATTGGCATCGCCTGAGCTTCGGTAGCGTTCTGAAGTAGCGCCTCGCTCCCTGATGTTTGCGCCTTAAGAGAGGTGTGTAGCGCCTGATTTAGTGCTCAAATCACCTCCAGGGGCGATAGAGGGGAATCTTGCAGTCAGAGGCAATAATTAGCGCCAGGTGCTAAACTTTGCGCCCGGCCGACATTAGCGCCCCAAAATGGGCGATACCGAATTTTTCCCCCAAAACATTTTATTGAGCAGTGAGGACGTATTTTACGTGCAGTCTAAAGCATTTGCACCTGGCACTAATTCTCCAAATTTTCTGCTGACACCACCCATTCCTTGGCTATAACGAATTTCTAGCCCTTGTATTTCCACAGCACCAATGATGAGCCTTCACACATCTGCTCCATTACTATTTTCCTGCGCTGCCCTGTGTAACTAACTACCACTCCTGACATTGACAGAACATTCCTATTCTGAGAAACCACACTGTAACTGTGTACCCCTCCTCTAACCAAATCCCCATACTCTCCTCATTGATCTCAACTCTTTTCATCGCCTTCTCTTTCAACTTCCACAAGCACTGAAATAAGTCAAACCTATCAGTTGCATTAACCCACGCCAGCAAAAGAGCTACTACCTTTTGGGAATTCAACCTAAGCATTAAAACAGCAACATAGTTCCAACACGGGAAGAACTGGCCAGTTCTCCATAAGTGGGCGTCCACACATCATCCACTCACGTTGTTGTAGAAGGTTTGCTGACTATAATAGTTGACACGTGGACTCCCGTGAGTAAGGAGCAGGTTGTGCTCTCTCCAAAACACGCCAAAACAGTTGGATCGCTGCTTCAGTTTTTATTTGTTGTTATGATAACAGGAACTCTGCTGACAGTTGTAGAATGCAGCTATCTCCATGGGGCCATTTTACATTACACAATAACAGCAAAAATTCCTCCCTGCTGCTGTGGTCTGGAGTTGATGACAAATGCATGTGAAAAAGATAAAAGGCTTTTCAACTTTTCCTGAAACTACCAGATTACTAGAACAATCACTGCATCCTTAATATATTCAAATGCAACAATTAGTATTAACAACCTCTGCTTAACATAATACAATTATTAAGTATTTTGAGGATAAGCTATTTAAATACCAACTCTTTGTCTCAATTTATAAGACACGAACATGTTTTGCATCATCTTGCCTCTACTTAATAAACAGCAAAACTAGAGCAGTGATTGTTACTAAAACAAGGGGCGATTTGGTTGTTGCTGCAGATTGTACACCAATGCACTGTGCAAGGGCATAGCAAGACACTGGAACATCAACCCAAAGCACAAATTTTGAGATCAGACAGGTTATTAGCAGGGGGTACCAAATAGAGGCCGGGGGAAAATAAATCAGATAAGCCAATATGGGCCACTCTCACATATAGACAGGCACAGCAGAGTCTTACTGGCAGTGCTCTGCCTAACCAACCACTCAGCTGGGCAACACTGCCTAGCATTGAGACTTATAGCAACATTTGTATTTTCAATGTGAGAAAATAAATAAGAGGAAAATAAAGTCAGCAAACTAAAGGCCATTTTATTTTCTCTTTCAAGGACTATTTTTTTGAAATGATCAACAATGCTGAATATATTACAGGCCACGTTAAGAAAGTGCAGGCATACATCTTAATAGATCCATTGGAAAAAGCCTGACATTGTGTGGTACTGAGCTATAAAAACAAGGAAGGTTCAAATTTCAATCCCTGCTCTAGGCTGAACTAATTCATCTCAGCCAATCAGTCAGGGGGCTACAAATGTCCTCAACAACCCAAGCTAATAAGAGCGAAGAATAATCAGCAAGAGTTCCAATTCCTGGCTACCATCCAGTGACCCCTACTGAAAAATTCACAAGTAAACATTTGATTGGGTTGGTTGTGGTGTCCCCCACATCATACTCAACCAACACTCACTGTCAAGGCTGTCACATGAATAATGAGCACTTGCATGAAGTATTGGAGAGCATCTGGTATATGCGACAGTCCACACCAGCACAAGTCACTACCTTCAGTGAGGGAGGATGAAAGAAAAACCACTGAAAGAAAAGGTTTTTTTTTAGAAAATACAAACACAAACAACATGTATCTTATGTCCAGCTGTGTAAGTTGAAAAAAAGAAACATTCCAATGGTAAAGATTTAGTACCCAAAGTGAAAAAAAAATCCTAACCTCTTCATCCTCAACAAGGTGAAAAATAGTACCATAATCCTCTATCAGTTGAAGCACCATTAAATGAAACACTTCCATCTGTAGCTTATGTTTCTGATTCATATTATATTATGGGCTTACTAACATGAATTTGTAATCACAACAAAGTACTCAGTGCAGCAGTACAATATGCATGTGAGGAGAGATAGATTCAACATCAGTCTTATACAGCCAGGATTGATGATCCTGTGAGTCTAATGATTTCCTCATAAAAAGGTAAAAGGTGGATGATGTAGAAATGTATCCCCTTTAATAGTTCCTCTGCAATAAATCTCAGACCATTCCTTTGGCAGCAATTGCTGCAGGACCTTGAGAGGTCAAAACTGAATTGTGGGTTTGAATAAAATAAATTGGTGCGTCAAACTGACCAGCAAATGCTGTCATCAGCTCATCTGCTGTATTCTTAAAGGGCTTTTTCTCCTAGACATCGCTAGTTCTTTTCACTGCTTTGAAAGAAATAATTGATTTCTGAACACTATCACGTAACTGCAAGCTGTCACCTTTGAATTGCTCACCAAAATGTTAATTTATTAAGCTGCTTATCCAAACAGGCCTTTGCTTTCTTTCCATCCAATTTTTCACTCATCTGTGGAGTGGAGATAGCCCAACTGTGTTCTTTGCCAGTGCTGACTGAGCCACTATCTCTAATCTTTCAGTAAGAGTACTTTAAAAAAAAAAGGCAATCTTTAACTTCTAACGAAATACTTCTTGTGCCATTAGCCTTTAGCATTTCATTACTCTGGCTTGTATTGGGAACTTTTCTAATTGGAGGTAGCAGAGGCCACCAATGTGTCAGGTTCGTCAGAAGCTATATAGAAGAAAGAAAGAAAGACTTACATTTATATAGCGCCTTTCATGACCACCGGATGTCCCAAAGCACTTTACAGCTAATGAAGTACTTTTGAAGTGTAGTCACTGTTGTAATGTAGGAAACACGGCAGCCAATTTGCGCACAGCAAGCTCCCACAAACAGCAATTTGATAATGACCAATCTGTTTTTGTGATGTTGATTGAGGGATAAATATTGGCCAGGATACCAGGGATAACTCCCCTGTTTAGTGCCATGGGATGCTGAGAAGGCAGACGGGGCCTCGGTTAATGTCTCATCCAAAAGATGGCACCTCCCACAGTGCAGCATTCCCTCAGTACTGCACTGGAGTGTCAGCCTAGATTTTTGTGCTCAAGTCTCTGGAGTGGGACTTGAACCCACAACCTTCCGACTCAGAGGTGAGAAGTGCCACCCACTGAGCCACAGCTGACACCAGATAGACATATAGATTGGCAGTGCACTCACAAATTTAAGACCTGCCTTTGTGGCTTCTGTTAGCAACTTAACCCCTTAGCCTCACAAAAGAATCCCCAAATTCACTGCAATTTTACCTCATGAGGGTTTTTAGCAATTCTTATCAGATACAGTTACCTACACGAGTATGAGTATGATCGTGTCTGTCCCTGTGGAGTACTCTTCCTTGAACAGGAAGACAAGCTGCAATGCATTGGGAAGTTGTATCTGCATAGATGACCGTCAAATCAAACAAAGCATGAAGTGACCCAAGTTGTTCCATTGCAGGTTTATATGTGAATATTTGATATTCACATATAAACCTGTAATGAAATGAAAAAGTGACAGACATAAGCTGAAGGATAAAGTATACTCCACACATGCAGAATGCAATTTGCGATCCCATCATAATGACATCCATTCACAGAGCTCAAAATATCCCACCATGGATCACCATGTTCATTTTTGTGACATTAAATTTCCCAATGGCTAACGAGAAATATGTACAGCTTTTTCTATATTCACAGCACCAAAAAGCCAAGTGGAAATTTAGTGGAGTGAGTTAAATGACTTATAAGAATCTAATGGTAGAATATACATCCAATTTCCTTTTTGAAGAAAAAGTAAAAGTAATTCATCCTTGGTGGTCTAGATAAGGGGCAGAGAGTAATCCTATCAGGGACAGGAGAAAGAGAGGCGTGCCAAATCCCTTGAGTCAATGAAGGGAATACATGAATGACCTTTGGCAGCCTGTAGAGAAGCGAATCAAATCCCCAGCAGTCTTGCAGAAGCTTGACCTTGGCTTAAGCTTTGAACATGTAAAAGCTGTTTGCACCATTCAATTGTATACTATACTGCACTAGGAATTTTCATATGATTTAGAAAGTGCAGAGAGGAGGCTAAACACATATGTATGTTAAAAGCAACCTGTTATTCTGGATAAAATAGTCAGGTTGGCATCAACATAAAAATTATATAATGATTACTTCAAAAAGGATTATTGATAATTACTGCTTTTGTTAAGTACTATATTGCCCTGCCTTTATTTTCCATCTTGTTTGATACTGGCATAAAGAAGTCGATATGGAATTTTAAATTAAGGCTAAAAGCATCAGAGTATTGACTGCACTACACCGCAGCTTGAATACAGTAAGATTATAGCATTTTTATTGAAACCTTAATATTTCAGATAAAGAAAAGAATATAATTACTATATTTCCCAGATGTACATTCCAACTAATTATCGGAACTAAAAGCTAATATGTGAACATTACTGGTAATCTGCAAAGTAGGGAGCAGGCACTATGCCAATACGGGTGGCTCTATGGTACGCAATGGAAAAGAGACAAAACTGAACTACTAGCCATGTCTGAAAGCCTCCGATTTATCACTCGATGTACCTGAATCGCAGCCAGATTTTTCTGCTCTTGTGTTGGGGCCTGATGAACAAAGCGCAGCCAGTTTGAATGGCGTGGATTACTGGCATCCAGAATATACAGCACTTCTCCCTTACTCCCACGTACCTGCAAATATCAGAAAAAAGTTCAGGAGTAGTCTGCTGCAGGAATGACAAAATGATTCAAAACAGTTTGGAGGGTTTTTTTCCCTCATAATATACCATCTATGTCAAATGCACCCAACCAGCCACACTTTACAAGCAAGGTAAAGCACTTTCTCTTGGATGAACAAACCTTTTTAAAATACAAGTGACTTGTACTGTCCCACTAGTGAAGAAAAGCATATTGCCATAAGCATGTACAGATGATGCATGAACTTTGTTTGTAAAATGGGAGCCAAGTTAAAAGACTTGTTTCCATAGCTCTGAATGTTGACCACAGTCAAATCCTAAACTTATGCACAATTATATTATGTATCATCCATAATTGGAAATTAAAAACCTCTTAATTTTATGTGTTTTTGTTCATAAACAGCACACCTTGATCTTAAATTCTTCACTCAGGCAGTAGCTATTGCACTGTCTCCAGAATATTCTGGTGACTTTTTTTTGTATGTTAGGTCGCATAGCAATAGAATAGCTGGCGACAATTATAACAAAGACACAGTTTTTACAAACTTAACCTTGGTGGCTGTTGCAAGTAATAGGTCAAATTTATGAGACATCTACCTTTGTTAGTGTTCCAGAATGCCCTCAGTTTAGCTGGTATCCCAGAGTGCCCTGGATTTGCAGAAATGCTCATTATCCAAGTGATAAATTGGACCTTCCAAAGTTTATTGAAAGAGTCATTAATCCTGGCATTGTCAGATAAATCAAATTTAGCAAGAATTTACGTATTGGAAGTGGGTTCTTTTTAGATTCTGTGATAAATGACTCCCTTCTCCCAGAATTCAGCCCCAGAATTGTGAGCATTTGCCCATTACGAGTTTCTTTATTGTTCATCCTTCTGATTTGAGTTGCTGTCCAACTGCATGATTTCGTATCTCCTCAAACAGAAACTTATGTTTTTTTTTACTTTATTAAGGAAACCTCACAATTAAGGAAAATAACTATCATCACTGGATAACATGGAGTTAGTGTGAGAGAAAGTCCAAGTACAGCCAGTTCCGTGATTTCAACATTTTGTAAGGTTACAGACTGCTGCGGATTCAGGTCTTTGTTTTCAATTGGCTGTATTTGTAGTAATTTTCAACAGCAGTTACTGTCCAATTTCACTCCCTATAAAACATAGTGGGGGAGAAATTCAATATTGCCCCATTTGGGGCGCAATTATCGGCCGGGCGCAAAGCTTAGCGCCTGGCGCTAATTATCGTCTCCGACTGCAAACTTGGCTTTTATCGCCCCTGGAGGTGATTGGAGCACTAAATCAGGCGCTACACACCTGTCTTAAGGCGCAAAGGCCAAGGAGCGAGGCACTACCTCAGAGCGCTGGCGAAGCTCATATGATGTCAGTCAGCAATGGAACACAGACACAATGGCGCCGGCCAGTTCTTTAAGGGGAGGGTCGATCTTGCTCTCCTTCCACATCCTGCTCATTGCAGCCTTGAATCTCGGCCTGGAGAGACCTGTACATCAAATCTGCTGGATAGAACAATGGAGAGGCCCAGGGAAAGAGCTCAGAGTGCAGCCTCCACAGTCTCTTCTAAATCGATACAAGGGCAAATCAAAATGAACCTGCAAAGTGCTGCTCAGTACCCAAAACTCATTCACACAGCATTGAATCTCTCCAGAAGTCTCTCTCTCTCTCACTCTCTCTCTCAGAATGCGTGGTGCAAAAATGTCATCAACAAAAAAAGGCAGGAAGTGGTCACCTTTAAATAGCGCTCCCCCAGTCCCTTCCTGACTGTAAAACGCTCCCCTCAACCTGTCGTTGCTAGCGGCAGGCGATAAGACAGGAGGCACCACTCAATATCCGGTCCGGGGCGCTACCGGGGCGTTGCACACTCGGCTGACGTCACGGTCTGCCGGCGCAGGAGATCGTGGCAGTAGTGTTTAGCACCGCCGCAAAATGTCTAGTTAGTTTCATGAGCAGCGCAAACATCGCCGCGCACGGGCGCTAGTTGCTTTGCGCCCCATTAGCGCCCTCTTAAGGCGCTAACGGGAGGTGCAAACCAACCAAATTTTTCCCCCTATTTCCTTTATATTACAGTCTATATATGGTGTCCTATGTAACCACGTTTCCATTTTTATTACTTGTTTTTGACTTGTGACTGTTCAGATGATAAATCTTTTATCCCTTTCACTAAGTGTCTATACTTTTTCACAGCTTCCTCCAACCATTTCCAGATGTAATGAGTTAGATGATAAGGAGGGTACCTCTATATTGGCTGAATTCTTTCAAGATCCATCTTCTGACAAGTTGAATGACTGAACAAGTCATATTCAGAATTAATACTATAAGATTAAAATTCACTTTACCATATTAGAATAGTAACATGGAACGTCCATGAGACAGCATTTTAATAGTAAGTGTTTGAGTATAAATCAAGTTAAGTTTACTTTAAATTCAACTACAAATTGAAATATTGATTTTATTTTAAAGGGCTGCATCTTCTACAATAGAATCATGGAAAACACAAACTATCTCTATATAACGTTTCATTTGTTCTTAAGATATTTATCCAACTCCTTTTAAAAATAATTATTATCCAATAACTCCTGCAAGTTTATAGAGTCACAGGGGGAGATTTTGCCAGCCCTGGGGAGGCGGGGCTGCCGGGAAAATGGCAGAATCTGGGGGTGGGTACCCATCCCGCCTTCGTGCCATCTTCCCAGGAGGCGGGGATCCGACCCGCGCTGGGAGCTGCCTCCTCGAGGCAGGAAGGGGATTAGTGCCAATTAACTGCCTGTTAACAGGCAGTTTTTAGGATAATCCCTACTTTGCCACCTAAAGTGTGGGCTTCCCGACGGCTCCGAACCTTGCCAGGGTCAGCGAGGCGAGCCCTGGGTCTGCGGGGGTCGGAGGGGCCGAGATGTCCGGTGTGCAGGTGAGTGATGGGTGCATGTGTGCAGAGGTAAGTGTGTGAGGTGAGTGTTGAGTGTTTTAAAAGCTTTACTTACCTTTGCTTCTTCCTCCAGGCTTCATCCCTTCAGGTCTCGGGAGTCCCTCAGCTCACCGGCAGAGAAAACAGAATGGCCGCTGCATTCTTAAAAGCTGCAGCCTTTCTGCTTTCTGTTCAGGAAGGCTTTCTAATTGAGTCTTGAGTAAAGACTCAACTTAGAAGACAAATTGTCAACGTTTGACAGCTTCACAGAACTGTCAAACGATGACATTTCATCTGTCAAAAGCTCTTGACAGATGAAACATCACTCGCTGACGTCACCTGTAACTGGCTTTCCCTTAATTGGTCTGCTAAGCCCGCAAGGTCAATCAAGGGAAAAGAGCATTGGTTGGCCACAAGTCGATGGAGGCGGGACTAAAACCCAACAAGTGGGAGTCCCGCCTCCAAAAGCTCCCCATTGAAAAAATCCAGCCCATAGAGTCATAATGGCACAGAAGGAGTTCATTCAGCCCATCGAGTCGGTGCTGGCTCTCTGTAGAGCAATCCAGTCAGTCCCATTCCCCCATTCTATCCCCGTAGCCTTACAAGTTCCTATTGCTGGGAATTTCCTCTAAATAAATGGTTTTTTCTCTAATCTTTTTAGTTGTGTATTTCTATGCTTTAGTTGTCAAATCAAAATATAACATAACCAATCAGTTAAATTTACATTCTGTATCCCGCTCAGCCTTCTATTACCCTGTGGTATGTTCCTTCTCAGTCTCCTTTTCTCCACTGAAAACAAGTTCAGTTCTGTCAATATCTCTTCGTAATTTAAAAGTCCTATATCCTGGATTTATCCTCATCAGCCTTCTCTCAAGCCTCTCCAACTTATCAATATCCTTTTTGATCCATTTCTAGGTGAGAGGAAATGTTATTTAATTGAAAAATTATCTCCTGATTTCAGTCAATTAAGTGTGGGACTGACGCTACTTTTGGAGCATGAGAGCCTGCATTGGCCCAATGGACAAAATAAAACCTATGGGCCATGTCAGAGATGCAAACAATTCCCAACCCATAGGAAAAGAGCTGCAGTAGACCGGACAGCTTATTATTACTACATTATGCATCATAATAATACATTTTCACTGTAATTTGCAGTGAATACTTTTATTTCAACAGCATTAAGGTAAATCATGAAGAGCGATTCTATTTATAAATAAAGCAGCAAATAACTCCCAAGTAGCTCAATGGTTAAATGCAACATATGATGCAATAATGAAGCATACAAACCAGGATTTGATCCCTAGCCTGTTCATAGCTGGTTGATCTCAGCAGGAGCAATAGTGCCAGCACTGCAATCGGCTTCTGCATTCGTGACTAGAGGTAGGGAGGAAAACAAGACCTGAGCAGGAGTTACCACCTTCAGGAAGAGAAGGAAGCTGAGTGGGTGGGGCAGAGCAGCAAGAAGAAAAGAATCAAAAGTCAACTGATCCAGTCTGCCTTGGTGATGCAAGAGAAGTTCTAACTTTACATTAGAAATTGTGGATCAGGATTTGGTCATTTTTATCTTGTACAATTTTTAAAGTTAATTTGGGTATTGCCCAGGAATTTTCAACTCACCAATAGCACAACACTCAGGGAGCTAACAATGGGGTTCAAGTAGAATGGAGACAGATTCTCCACAACTTTCTTGCACCCTGTCTGTGGCCACACATCAACTGTTGAATATAGGTGCAAATAAGGTCCACCAGGAAGCAGCAAATAGCACTGATTTATTTTTTTAAATCAAAAATTTGAAAAGCTTACTCCTGTCCATATCAGAAGTCCAGCAAATGAACAATCGGCTCCTTTTAGTTATTTTCATTATTCCACAAAACAAATTCTGAATACATCTGGCAGGATGAAACAGGGGTCACAGCGTTTAAAATGACAATTTGGGGTATGTGCATGCACCCTGATTACTTATATATCAAAAACAAATTTAGCTCCCTGCCACACAGAACAAAAACTGAGCATTTTCCCAAGGATACTAAGAGTTGAGTTGGGAGCAATAGTATGTTTGTAGAGGGGGAAAAAATGTGCCTTACATCTCCTCAAACCAACTCTTTCACATACTCAACTCACAAACTCGCACATTTGTTGAGTGAAACCAGGACAGGAACAATCAACCAATCCCAGAATAAAAGGCAAAGTTCTATTATTTTAAAATCCCAAACCTTCAAAATGAAACCAATATTTGCTATAATTTTATCCAAAGTTTATTATTTTTAAGAGTACAGCTGGAAAAGGGCTTGTAGAGTCAGGCCATATTTAAGTTTTAATATCTTAAAACAAGACTGATAGACACATTTCTCACAATTTTGTAATGTACTGTACAGTTTAATTTTCCTAACTCTTTCCATCCCAGGATTTTATTCTCAATATATTAGATTGTGAGCCATTTCAGTACCTAATATACAAGTAAACTACTTGAGTGAGCCTAGTAAACCTCCGGACTCCCCCAAGGATCCATATTTGAACCCCTCCTTGTCCTCATCTACATGCTGCTCCTTGGCAACTTGATCCGAAGCCACAAAATATTTTACCCATATGCTGATGTCACCCAGCTCTAGCTCTCCACCAACTCTCACAATCCCTCCACTGCCCTTGTGCTGTCCTTTAGTGCTTGTTCAGTCTTGGATGAGTCACAACTTCCTCCAATTGAACATTGCAAAGACAGAAGCCATCATGCACAAACTTCGTACCCTTCCCAGACTCCAACCCCCTCCCCACCCACTGTCTCCAGCTTAACCAAACTGTTCACAACCTCAGTGTTCTGTTTGACCCACAGCTGAGTTTCCAACTTCTTATTTTCTTCATCATAAAGACATGCCTATTTCCACCTCCGTAACATTGCCCCGCCTCAGTCCTTACCTTAGTCCAGGTGCGTCTCAATCCTCATTCATGCCACTGTCATCTCCAGGTTCAATTCCTCCAATGGTCAGCCTCCATTTCTCCATAAACTTAAGCTCAGCCTAAACTCTCCTGCCCATATCCTACTCTATAGCAAGTCATATTCAAACATCATACTTGTATTCACTGACCTGTATAGGCTCCCAACCTCCAAACACCTCCAATTTAAAGTTTGCATCTTTGTGTATAAATCCATCCACAGCTTCCTATATCTGTAATCTCCTCCAGTTCTACAACCCCTGTACTCTCCTTTCTTCTGACAGCCTCTTATGCATTCCCCATCCTTTCATCCAAACATTGGCAGCCATGCCTTCAACTGACTAGATCCCACTCGCCAGATTGTCCTCGAAAACCCTCTCCCTCTTTATAGGAACAGGAGCAGGCCATTCAGCCCATCAAACCTGTTCCACCATTCAATTAGATCATGGTTGATCTGCACCTCAACTCCATTTACCCGCCTTTGATTCATATCCCTTGATACGCTTACCAAAGAAAAATTGATTGACCTCAGTCTTGAAAGCTCCAATTGACCCAGAATCCACAACCCTTGGGGGGATTCCAGATTTCTACTACCCTTTGTGTGAAAGGGTGTTTCCTGTTTCGCTCCAGAATGGCCCAGCTCTAATTCCAATATGTACCTTTGTTCTGGGTATCCCCCAATAGAGGAAATCGTTTCTATGTATCTACCCTACCAAATCCCTTGATCATTTTAAAGACCTTGATTAGATCACCCTTCAACCTTCTAAACTCAAGGAAATACAAACCAAATTTATGCAACCTGTCCTCATAATTAAATCCAATAAGCTCTGGTGTCATTCTGGTGAATCTGTGCTACAAGGTCAATATATCTTAATAAGAACATAAGAACATAAGAAATAGGAGCAGGAGTAGGCCAATCGGCCCCTCGAGCCTGCTCCGCCATTCAATAAGATCATGGCTGATCTGATCCTAACTGCCAATCTACTATCATAGAACCACCTCCTGAATCTAACAGAATTAGACACACGAAATAGGAGCAGGATCAGGCTACACGGCCCCTGGGCCCGCTCCGCTACCCACAGGGCCATGACCGATCCAAACCTAGACTCATGTCCAAATTCCTGCCCGCTCCCCGTAACCCTTAATTCCCGCCCGCTCCCCGTAACCCTTAATTCCCTTTACTTCTAGGAAACTGTCTATTTCCGTTTTAAATTTATGTAATGATGTGGCTTCTACAGCTTTTTGGGGCAGCATATTCCATGGACCTACCACCCTCTGAGTGAAGTAGTTCCTCCTCATCTCAGTTTTGAAAGAGCAGCCCCTTATTCTAAGACTATGCCCCCTAGTTCTAGTTTCACCCATCATCGGGAACATCCTCCCCGCATCCACCCGATCCAACCCCTTCACAATCTTATATGTTTGAATAAGATCGTCTCTCATTCTTCTGAACTCCAATGAGTAGAGTCCCAATCTACTCAACCTCTCCTCATATGTCCATCCCCTCATCCCCGGGATTAACCGAGTGAACCTTCTTTGTACTGACTTGAGAGCAAGTATGTCTTTCTTAAGTATGGACACCAAAACTGTATGCAGTATTCCAGGTGCGGTCTCACCAATACCTTGTACAACTGAAGCAATACCTCCCTATTTTTATATTCTATCCCCCTAGCAATGAAAGCCAACATTCCATTGGCCTTCTTAATCACTTGCTGCACCTGCATACTAACCTTTTGAGTTTCGTGCACCAGGACCCCCAGATCCCTTTCTACTTCAGTACTTTCCAGTTTCTTGCCATTAAGATAACAACTTGCTCTACGATTTTTCCTGCCAAAGTGCATAACCTCACACTTTCCAGTATTGTATTCCATCTGCCAAATCTCTGCCCACTTACTTAGCCTGTCTATGTCCCCTTGCAGGTTTTTTATGTCCTCCTCACTCACTACTTTCCCTCCCATCTTAGTATCATCTGCAAACTTTGATATGTTACACTCGGTCCCCTCCTCCAAATCGTTAATATAGATTGTAAAGAGTTGGGGACCCAGCACTGACCCCTGCGGAACACCACTAGTTACTGATTGCCAGTCTGAGAATGAACCATTTATCCCAACTCTCTGCCTTCTGTTAGATAGCCAATCCTCTATCCATGCCAGAATATTACCCCCAATCCCGTGATTTTTTATCTTAAGCAATAATCTTTTGTGTGGCACCTTGTCAAATGCCTTTTGGAAGTCTAAATACACTACGTCCACTGGTTCCCCTTTATCCACCCTATATGTTACTTCCTCAAAGAACTCCAGCAAATTTGTCAAACATGACTTCCCCTTCATAAAACCATGCTGGCTTTGTCCTATTAAATTATGATTATCCAAATGTCCTGTTACTGTCTCCTTAATAATGGACTCCAATATTTTACCTACCACAGATGTTAGGCTAACCGGTCTATAGTTTCCAGCCTTCTGTCTACTGCCCTTTTTAAATAAGGGTGTTACATTAGCAGTTTTCTAGTCTGCCAGGGCCTTTGCTGAGTCCAGGGAGTTTTGAAAAATTATTACCAATGCATCCACAATCCCGACCGCCACTTCCCTCAAGATCCTAGGATGTAAGCCATCAGGTCCAGGTGATTTATCCGCCTTGAGTCCCATTATTTTACCGAGTACCACTTCCTTAGTGATTTTGATCGTGTTTAGCTCCTCCCCCCCCTATAGCCCCCTGTTTGTCCAGTGTTGGGATATTCTTAGTGTCTTCTACTGTAAAGACTGATACAAAATATTCATTCAGTGTTTTTGCCATCTCCATATTTCCCACCATTAATTTCCCGGTCTCATCCTCTAAGGGACCAACATTTACTTTAGCCACCCTTTTTCTTTTTATATAACTATAAAAACTCTTACTATCTGTTTTTATATTTTTTGCTAATTTACTTTCATAATCTATCTTCCCTTTCTTAATCAATCTTTTTGTTATTTTTTGCTGTCTTTTAAAGTTTTCCCAATCCTCTATCCTCCCACTAGATTTGGCTACCTTATATGCCCTTGTTTTTAGTCGAATACTATCCTTAATTTCTTTACTTAGCCACGGATGGCTGTCTTTTCTTTTACACCCTTTTCTTCTCAGTGGAATATATTTTTTTTGGAAGTTGTGAAATAACTCCTTAAATGTACACCACTGATCATGTATCGTCTTACCCTTTAATCTATTTTCCCAATCCACTCTACTCAATTCCGCTCTCATACCTTCATAGTCTCCTTTATTCAAGCTTAGCACGCTTGTTTGAGATCCAACCTTCTCACCCTCTAATTGAATATGGAATTCAACCATGTTATGGTCACTCATTCCAAGGGGATCCTTTACTAGGACATTTTTAATTAATCCTGTCTCGTTACACAGGACCAGATCTAAGGTCGCCTGCCCCCTGGTCGGTTCAGTTACATACTGCTCAAGAAACCCATCCACGTCCCCTTCCCCTTTATGACCTACCTAAAAAGCACGTCTTTGTCCAAGCATTTGTTCACCCCTCAATCTCTTCTTTGGCACAGCATTCCCTTTTCCATACACCTCTGTGATGCGCCTTGGGCCATTTTTCCATGCTGAAGTCACTATATAGGTTGCTGTAGTTATCAGCTGGCCACTGTGAGTGCTTTGCAGGCAGTTCAACTGATCATTTTCAATGATCAGTGGACTCGTGATCCACTTCAGTAATCATGTCCTGGCAGTTTCCTATTTTATCATATTTAAAGCCCAGCAAGCCATACAAACCGGATTAAGTTCACATTAAGGTAACTCTAATGAGTCACACATTTTCCAGTCATATTGGCTTCAACAAGTATTATCAGCTGGCTTTGGTAATGAAACACAAAGATAGTTTGGGACCATTGACATGTCAAGAAAAAACAATATTTTGAACCCTTCGCAATAGTCTAGATTAATAACCCAGAATCCTAGTTTATTTCTGTTTTCTCTGCTCTTCATCCATCACCCAGCTGGAAGAGCAGGCAAGCGTCAAACAGCACTGTTCTGATATTCCTATCCCTTAAACATAGCTGCAATGAAACCATCTGCCACTGTACAATTAATTAATGCTGCTCTAGAATGCATACTCATCATGTCCACATTAAATATATAGCTTTAAGAACATAAGAAATAGGAGCAGGAGTAGGCCATTTGGCCCTTCGAGCCTGCTCCACCGTTCAATAAGATCATGGCGGATCTTATACCTCATCTCCACTTTCCTGCACTATCCCCATATCCCTTGCTTCCCTTAATATTCAAAAATCTATTGATCTCTGTCTTGAATATACTCAATGACTGAGCATCCACAGCCCATTGGGGGAGAGAATTCCAAAGATTCACAAGCTTTGAATGAAGAAATTTCTCCTCATTGCAGTCCTAAATGGCCAACCCCTTATTCTGAGACTGTGACCCCTAGTTCTAGACTCCCCAGCCAGGGGAAACATCCTCCCTGCATCTACCCTGTCAAGCCCTGTAAGAACTTTATATGTTTCAATGAGATCACCTCTCATTCTTCTAAATTCTAGGGAATATAGACCTAGTCTCCTCAATCTCTCCTCATAGGAAAATCCCTCCAGCCCAGGAACCAGTCTGGTGAACCTTCATTGCACTCCCTCTAAGACAAGTATATCCTTCCTTAGGTAAGAAGACCAAAACTGTAGACAGTTTTACTATTACATTTGTATCACTACTGAGCACACTAAAGCCACCTCACACCAATTTAATTTTACACTGATTGAGGTACAACTCAAGACTAATTTCAAAGAATATCATGCTATGTTAGGTTAGCATTCCTTTGTATTTATAATGTCCTCATCTTCTCCCCAACTGATCTATGTTCCCCATAAAATGACCCTAGTTGCTGAATCTTCACTGAAAAAATGTAGATAAATG